>NC_134984.1:0-600000 GCF_050947335.1 Megachile rotundata
CACACAACCACACAATCACAGAATCACACAATCAAACAATCACACACTCACACAATCACACAATCACAATTACACAATCACAATTACACAATCACACAATCACACAATCACACAATCACACAATCACACAATCACACAATCACACAATCACACAATCACACAACCACACACTCACACTGTCACACAATCACAATCACACAATCACAATTACACAATCACACAATCACACAATCACACAATCACACAATCACACAATCACACAATCACACAATCACACAATCACACAATCACACAATCACACAATCACACAATCACACAACCACACAATCACACAGTCACAAACACACAATCACAATCACACAATCACAATCTCACAAACACAATCACACAATCACAATTACACAATCACAATCACACAATCACAATCACACAATCACAATCACACAATCACAATCACACAATCACACAATCACACAATCACACAATCACACAATCACACAATCACAATCACACAGTCACACAATCACACAGTCACAATCACGCAATCACACAATCACGATTACACAATCACGATCACACAATCACAATCACACAATCACACAGTCACACAATCACAAAGTCACACAATCACACAATCAGAATCACGCAATCACACAATCACGATCACACAATCACGGTCACACAATCACGGTCACACAATGACGGTCACACAATCACACAATCACACAATCACACAAACACACAATCACACAATCACTCAATCACACAATAACACACTCACACAATCACACAGTCACAATCACACAGTCACAATCATACAATCACGGTCACACAATCACGGTCACACAATAACGGTCACTCAGTCACACATTCACACAATCGCACAATCACACAATCACGATCACACAATCACGGTCACACAATCACGATCACACAATCACAATTACACAATCACACAATCACACAATCACGCAATCACACAATCACGCAATCATACAATCACACAAGCACACAATCACACTATCACACAATCACACAATCACACAATCACACAATCACACAATCACACAGTCACACAATCACACAATCACACTCTCACACTGTCACACAATCACAATCACACAATCACAATTACACAATCACACAATCAAACAATCACGCAATCACACAATCACGCAATCATACAATCACACAAGCACACAATCACAATCACGCAATCACACAATCACGATCACACAATTACGAACACAATCACGGTCACACAATCACAGTCACACAATCACACAATCACACAATCACAATCACGCAATCACACAATCACGATCACACAATCACCATCACACAATCACGATCGCACAACCACACAATCACACAATCACACAATCGCACAATCACACAATCGCATAATCACACAATCACACAATCACACAATCACACAATCACACAATCACGCAATCACACAATCACACAATCACACAATCACACAATCACACAATCACACAATCACACAATCACACAATCACACAATCACACAATCACACAATCACACAATCACACAATCACACAATCACACAATCACACAACCACACAATCACACAGTCACAAACACACAATCACAATCACACAATCACAATCTCACAAACACAATCACACAATCACAATTACACAATCACAATCACACAATCACAATCACACAATCACAATCACACAATCACAATCACACAATCACACAATCACACAATCACACAATCACAATCACACAGTCACACAATCACACAGTCACAATCACGCAATCACACAATCACGATTACACAATCACGATCACACAATCACAATCACACAATCACACAGTCACACAATCACAAAGTCACACAATCACACAATCACAATCACGCAATCACACAATCACGATCACACAATCACGGTCACACAATCACGGCCACACAATGACGGTCACACAATCACACAATCACACAATCACACAAACACACAATCACACAATCACTCAATCACACAATAACACACTCACACAATCACACAGTCACAATCACACAGTCACAATCATACAATCACGGTCACACAATCACGGTCACACAATCACGGTCACTCAGTCACACATTCACACAATCGCACAATCACACAATCACGATCACACAATCACGGTCACACAATCACGATCACACAATCACAATTACACAATCACACAATCACACAATCACGCAATCACACAATCACGCAATCATACAATCACACAAGCACACAATCACACTATCACACAATCACACAATCACACAATCACACAATCACACAATCACACAGTCACACAATCACACAATCACACAATCACACAATCACACAATCACACAATCACACAATCACAAATTCACACTGTCACACAATCACACAATCACACAATCACACAATCACACAATCACACAATCACACAATCACACAACCACACAATCACAGAATCACACAATCAAACAATCACACACTCACACAATCACACAATCACAATTACACAATCACAATTACACAATCACACAATCACACAATCACACAATCACACAATCACACAATCACACAATCACACAATCACACAATCACACAATCACACAATCACACAATCACACAATCACACACTCACACTGTCACACAATCACAATCACACAATCACAATTACACAATCACACAATCACGCAATCATACAATCACACAAGCACACAATCACAATCACGCAATCACACAATCACGATCACACAATTACGAACACAATCACGGTCACACAATCACAGTCACACAATCACACAATCACACAATCACGCAATCACACAATCACACAATCACACAACCACACAATCACACAATCGCATAATCACACAATCACACAATCACACAATTACACAATCACACACTCACACAATCACACAGTCACAATCACACAATCACTATCACACAATCACACAATCACAATCACACAATCACAATCACACAATCACAATCACACAATCACAATCACACAATCACAATCACACAATCACAATCACACAATCACAATCACACAATCACAATCACACAATCACAATCACACAATCACAATCACACAATCACAATCACACAATCACAATCACACAATCACAATCACACAATCACAATCACAATCACACAATCACACAATCACACAATCACACAATCACACAATCACACAATCACAATCACACAATCACAATCACACAATCACAATCACACAATCACAATCACAATCACACAATCACACAATCACACAATCACACAATCACACAAAGACACAATCACACAATCACGCAATCACACAACCACACAATCACACAATCACAATCACACAATCACAATCACACAATCACAATCACACAATCACAATCACACAATCACAATCACACAATCACAATCACACAATCACAATCACAAAATCACAATCACACAATCACAATTACACAATCACAATCACACAATCACAATCACACAATCACAATCACACAATCACAGTCACACAATCACACAATCACACAATCACACAATCACAATCACACAATCACACAATCACACAACCACACAATCACATTCACACAATCACAATCACACAATCACAATTACACAATCACAATTACACAATCACACAATCACACAATCACGCAATCACACAATCACGCAATCATACAATCACACAAGCACACAATCACACTATCACACAATCACACAATCACACAATCACACAATCACACAATCACACAGTCACACAATCACACAATCACACAATCACACAATCACACAATCACACAATCACACAATCACAAATTCACACTGTCACACAATCACACAATCACACAATCACACAATCACACAATCACACAATCACACAATCACACAACCACACAATCACAGAATCACACAATCAAACAATCACACACTCACACAATCACACAATCACAATTACACAATCACAATTACACAATCACACAATCACACAATCACACAATCACACAATCACACAATCACACAATCGCATAATCACACAATCACACAATCACACAATTACACAATCACACACTCACACAATCACACAGTCACAATCACACAATCACTATCACACAATCACACAATCACAATCACACAATCACAATCACACAATCACAATCACACAATCACAATCACACAATCACAATCACTCAATCACAATCACACAATCACAATCACACAATCACAATCACACAATCACAATCACACAATCACAATCACACAATCACAATCACAATCACACAATCACGCAATCATACAATCACACAAGCACACAATCACACTATCACACAATCACACAATCACACAATCACACAATCACACAATCACACAGTCACACAATCACACAATCACACAATCACACAATCACACAATCACACAATCACACAATCACAAATTCACACTGTCACACAATCACACAATCACACAATCACACAATCACACAATCACACAATCACACAATCACACAACCACACAATCACAGAATCACACAATCAAACAATCACACACTCACACAATCACACAATCACAATTACACAATCACAATTACACAATCACACAATCACACAATCACACAATCACACAATCACACAATCACACAATCACACAATCACACAATCACACAATCACACAATCACACAATCACACAATCACACAATCACACACTCACACTGTCACACAATCACAATCACACAATCACAATTACACAATCACACAATCACACAATCACGCAATCACACAATCACGCAATCATACAATCACACAAGCACACAATCACAATCACGCAATCACACAATCACGATCACACAATTACGAACACAATCACGGTCACACAATCACAGTCACACAATCACACAATCACACAATCACGCAATCACACAATCACACAATCACACAACCACACAATCACACAATCGCATAATCACACAATCACACAATCACACAATTACACAATCACACACTCACACAATCACACAGTCACAATCACACAATCACTATCACACAATCACACAATCACAATCACACAATCACAATCACACAATCACAATCACACAATCACAATCACACAATCACAATCACACAATCACAATCACACAATCACAATCACACAATCACAATCACACAATCACAATCACACAATCACAATCACACAATCACAATCACACAATCACAATCACAATCACACAATCACACAATCACACAATCACACAATCACACAATCACACAATCACAATCACACAATCACAATCACACAATCACAATCACAATCACACAATCACAATCACAATCACACAATCACACAATCACACAATCACACAATCACACAAAGACACAATCACACAATCACACAATCACACAACCACACAATCACACAATCACAATCACACAATCACAATCACACAATCACAATCACACAATCACAATCACACAATCACAATCACACAATCACAATCACACAATCACAATCACACAATCACAATCACACAATCACAATCACACAATCACAATCACAAAATCACAATCACACAATCACAATTACACAATCACAATCACACAATCACAATCACACAATCACAATCACACAATCACAGTCACACAATCACACAATCACACAATCACACAATCACAATCACACAATCACACAATCACACAACCACACAATCACATTCACACAATCACAATCACACAATCACAATTACACAATCACAATTACACAATCACGCAATCTTACAATCACACAATCACACAATCACACGATCACACAATCACACAATCACACAATCACACAAACACGCAATCACACCATCACGATTACACAATCACGATCACACAATCACAATCACACAATCACACAGTCACACAATCACACAGTCACACAATCACACAATCACAATCACGCAATCACACAATCACGATCACACAATCACGATCACACAATCACGATCGCACAACCACACAATCACACAACCACACAATCACACAATCACACAATCACACAATCGCACAGTCACACAATCACACAATCACACAATCACACAATCACACAATAACACACTCACAATCACACAATCACAATCACACAATCACAATCACACAATCGCAATCACACAATCACAATCACGATCACAAAATCACGATCACACAATCACGATCACACAATCACACAATCACTCAATCACACAATAACACACTCACACAATCACGCAGTCACAATCACACAGTCACAATCAGACAATCACGGTCACACAATAACGGTCACTCAATCACACATTCACACAATCACACAATCACACAATCACGATCACACAATCACGGTCACACAATCACGATCACACAATCACGATCACACAATCACGATCACACAATTACGATCACACAATCACGGTCACACAATCACACAATCACACAATCACACAATCACACAATCACACAATCACACAATCACACAATCACACAATCACACAACCACACAATCACACAATCACACAATCATACACTCACACAATCACACAGTCACAATCACACAATCACAATCAAACAATCACAATCACACAATCGCAATCACACAATCACAATCACGATCACAAAATCACGATCACACAATCACGATCACACAATCACGGTCACACAATCACGGTCACACAATCACGGTCACACAATCACGGTCACTCAATCACGGTCACACAATCACGGTCACACAATCACGGTCACACAATCACGGCCACACAATGACGGTCACACAATCACACAATCACACAATCACACAATCACACAATCACACAATCACACAATCACACAATCACACAATCACACAACCACACAGTCACACAATCACACAATCATACACTCACACAATCACACAGTCACAATCACACAATCACAATCACACAATCACAATCACACAATCACAATCACACAATCACAATCACACAATCACAATCACACAATCACAATCACACAATCACAATCACACAATCACAATCACACAATCACAATCACACAATCACAATCACACAATCACAATCACACAATCACAATCACACAATCACAATCACACAATCACAATCACACAATCACAATCACACAATCACAATCACACAATCACAATCACACAATCACAATCACACAATCACAATCACACAATCACAATCACACAATCACAATCACACAATCACAATCACACAATCACAATCACACAATCACAATCACACAATCACAATCACACAATGACAATCACACAATCACAATCACACAATCACAATCACACAATCACAATCACACAATCACAATCACACAATCACAATCACACAATCACAATCACACAATCACAATCACACAATCACAATCACACAATCACAATCACACAATCACAATCACACAATCACAATCACACAATCACAATCACACAATCACAATCACACAATCACAATCACACAATCACAATCACACAATCACAATCACACAATCACAATCACACAATCACAGTCACACAATCACAATCACACAATCACAATCACACAATCACAATCACACAATCACAATCACACAATCACAATCACACAATCACAATCACACAATCACAATCACACAATCACAATCACACAATCACAATCACACAATCACAATCACACAATCACAATCACACAATCACAATCACACAATCACAATCACACAATCACAATCACACAATCACAATCACACAATCACAATCACACAATCACAATCACACAATCACAATCACACAATCACAATCACACAATCACAATCACACAATCACAATCACACAATCACAATCACACAATCACAATCACACAATCACAATCACACAATCACAATCACACAATCACAATCACACAATCACAATCACACAATCACAATCACACAATCACAATCACACAATCACAATCACACAATCACAATCACACAATCACAATCACACAATCACAATCACACAATCACAATCACACAATCACAATCACACAATCACAATCACACAATCACAATCACACAATCACAATCACACAATCACAATCACACAATCACAATCACACAATCACAATCACACAATCACAATCACACAAACACACAGTCACACAATCACAATCACACAATCACAATCACACAATCACAATCACACAATCACAATCACACAATCACAATCACACAATCACAATCACACAATCACAATCACACAATCACAATCACACAATCACAATCACACAATCACAATCACACAATCACAATCACACAATCACAATCACACAATCACAATCACACAATCACAGTCACACAATCACAATCACACAATCACAATCACACAATCACAATCACACAATCACAATCACACAATCACAATCACACAATCACAATCACACAATCACAATCACACAATCACAATCACACAATCACAATCACACAATCACAATCACACAATCACAATCACACAATCACAATCACACAATCACAATCACACAATCACAATCACACAATCACAATCACACAATCACAATCACACAATCACAATCACACAATCACAATCACACAATCACAATCACACAATCACAATCACACAATCACAATCACACAATCACAATCACACAATCACAATCACACAATCACAATCACACAATCACAATCACACAATCACAATCACACAATCACAATCACACAATCACAATCACACAATCACAATCACACAATCACAATCACACAATCACAATCACACAATCACAATCACACAATCACAATCACACAATCACAATCACACAATCACAATCACACAATCACAATCACACAATCACAATCACACAATCACAATCACACAATCACAATCACACAATCACAATCACACAATCACAATCACACAATCACAATCACACAATCACAATCACACAATCACAATCACACAATCACAATCACACAATCACAATCACACAATCACAATCACACAATCACAATCACACAATCACAATCACACAATCACAATCACACAATCACAATCACACAATCACAATCACACAATCACAATCACACAATCACAATCACACAATCACAATCACACAATCACAATCACACAATCACAATCACACAATCACAATCACACAATCACAATCACACAATCACAATCACACAATCACAATCACATAATCACAATCACACAATCACAATCACACAATCACAATCACACAATCACAATCACACAATCACAATCACACAATCACAATCTCACAATCACAATCACACAATCACAATCACACAATCACAATCACACAATCACAATCACACAATCACAATCACACAATCACAATCACACAATCACAATCACACAATCACAATCACACAATCACAATCACACAATCACAATCACACAATCACAATCACACAATCACAATCACACAATCACAATCACACAATCACAATCACACAATCACAATCACACAATCACAATCACACAATCACAATCACACAATCACAATCACACAATCACAATCACACAATCACAATCACACAATCACAATCACACAATCACAATCACACAATCACAATCACACAATCACAATCACACAATCACAATCACACAATCACAATCACACAATCACAATCACACAATCACAATCACACAATCACAATCACACAATCACAATCACACAATCACAATCACACAATCACAATCACACAATCACAATCACACAATCACAATCACACAATCACAATCACACAATCACAATCACACAATCACACAATCACAATCACACAATCACACAATCACCTAACCGCACAATCACACAATCACACAATCACAATCACACAATCACAATTACACAATCACAATTACACAATCACACAGTCACACAATCACACAATCACAATCACGCAATCACACAATCACGATTACACAATCACGATCACACAATCACAATCACACAAACACACAGTCACACAATCACAATCACACAATCACAATCACACAATCACAATCACACAATCACAATCACACAATCACAATCACACAATCACAATCACACAATCACAATCACACAATCACAATCACACAATCACAATCACACAATCACAATCACACAATCACAATCACACAATCACAATCACACAATCACAATCACACAATCACAATCACACAATCACAATCACACAATCACAATCACACAATCACAATCACACAATCACAATCACACAATCACAATCACACAATCACAATCACACAATCACAATCACACAATCACACAATCACAATCACACAATCACACAATCACCTAACCGCACAATCACACAATCACACAATCACAATCACACAATCACAATTACACAATCACAATTACACAATCACACAGTCACACAATCACACAATCACAATCACGCAATCACACAATCACGATTACACAATCACGATCACACAATCACAATCACACAAACACACAGTCACACAATCACAATCACACAATCACAATCACACAATCACAATCACACAATCACAATCACACAATCACAATCACACAATCACAATCACACAATCACAATCACACAATCACAATCACACAATCACAATCACACAATCACAATCACACAATCACAATCACACAATCACAATCACACAATCACAATCACACAATCACAATCACACAATCACAATCACACAATCACAATCACACAATCACAATCACACAATCACAATCACACAATCACAATCACACAATCACAATCACACAATCACAATCACACAATCACAATCACACAATCACAATCACACAATCACAATCACACAATCACAATCACACAATCACAATCACACAATCACAATCACACAATCACAATCACACAATCACAATCACACAATCACAATCACACAATCACAATCACACAATCACAATCACACAATCACACAATCACAATCACACAATCACACAATCACCTAACCGCACAATCACACAATCACACAATCACAATCACACAATCACAATCACACAATCACAATCACACAATCACACAGTCACACAATCACGATCACACAATCACAATCACACAATCACAATCACACAATCACAATCACACAATCACAATCACACAATCACAATCACACAATCACTCAATCACACAATCACACACTCACACAATCACACAATCACAATCACACAATGACAATCACACAATCACAATCACACAATCACAATCACACAATCACAATCACACAATCACACAGTCACACAATCACACAATCACAATCACGCAATCACACAATCCCGATTACACAATCACGATCACACAATCACAATCACACAATCACAATCACACAATCACAATCACACAATCACAATCACACAATCACAATCACACAATCACAAAGTCACACAATCACACCATCACAATCACGCAATCACACAATCACGATCACACAATCACGGTCACACAATCACGGTCACACAATGACGGTCACACAATCACACAATCACACAATCACACAATCACACAATCACACAATCACACTATCACACAATCACACAATCACACAATCACACAATCACACAATCACAATTACACAATCACACAATCACACAATCACACAATCACACAATCACACAGTCACACAATCACACAATCACACAATCACACAATCACACAATCACACAATCACACAATCACACAATCACACAATCACACAATCACACAATCACACAACCACACAATCACACAATCACACAATCGCACAATCACAATTACACAATCACGCAATCACACAATCACACAATCACACAATCACACAGACACACAATCACACAATCACACACTCACACAATCACACAATCACACAATCACACAATCACACAATCACACAATCACTGAATCACACAATAACACACTCACACAATCACACAGTCACAATCACACAGTCACAATCACACAATCACGGTCACAGAATCACGATAACACAATTACGATCACACAATCACGGTCACACAATCACACAATCACACAATCGCACAATCACACAATCACACAATCACACAATCACACAATCACACAATCACACAATCACACAATCACACAATCACACAATCACAATTACACAATCACAATTACACAATCACAATTACACAATCACAATTACACAATCACAATTACACAATCACACAGTCACACAATCACACAATCACAATCACTCAATCACACAATCACGATTACACAATCACGATCACACAATCACAATCACACAATCACAGAGTCACACAATCACAGCGTCACACAATCACACCATCACAATCACGCAATCACACAATCACGATCACACAATCACGGTCACACAATCACGGTCACACAATGACGGTCACACAATCACACAATCACACAATCACACAATCACACAAACACACAATCACACAATCACTGAATCATACAATAACACACTCACACAATCACACAGTCACAATCACACAGTCACAATCACACAATCACGGTCACAGGATCACGGTCACACAATAACGGTCACTCAATCACATATTCACACAATCACACAATCACACAATCACACAATCACACAATCACACAATCACACAATCACACAATCTCACAATCACACAATCACACAATCACACAATCACACAATCACGATCACACAATCACGGTCACACAATCACGATCACACAATCACGATCACACAATCACGATAACACAATTACGATCACACAATCACGGTCACACAATCACACAATCACACAATCGCACAATCACACAATCACACAATCACATAATCACACAAACACACAATCACACAATCACAATTACACAATCACAATTACACAATCACAATTACACAATCACACAGTCACACAATCACACAATCACAATCACGCAATCACACAATCACGATTACACAATCACGATCACACAATCACAATCACACAATCACAGAGTCACACAATCACAACGTCACACAATCACACCATCACAATCACGCAATCACACAATCACGATCACACAATCACGGTCACACAATCACGGTCACACAATGACGGTCACACAATCACACAATCACACAATCACACAAACACACAATCACACAATCACTGAATCATACAATAACACACTCACACAATCACACAGTCACAATCACACAGTCACAATCACACAATCACGGTCACAGAATCACGGTCACACAATAACGGTCACTCAATCACATATTCACACAATCACACAATCACACAAACACACAATCACACAATCACTGAATCATACAATAACACACTCACACAATCACACAATCACAATCACACAATCACACAATCACAATCACACAATCACACAATCACCTAACCGCACAATCACACAATCACACAATCACAATCACACAATCACAATTACACAATCACAATTACACAATCACACAGTCACACAATCACACAATCACAATCACGCAATCACACAATCACGATTACACAATCACGATCACACAATCACAATCACACAAACACACAGTCACACAATCACAATCACACAATCACAATCACACAATCACAATCACACAATCACAATCACACAATCACAATCACACAATCACAATCACACAATCAGAATCACACAATCACAATCACACAATCACAATCACACAATCACAATCACACAATCACAATCACACAATCACAATCACACAATCACAATCACACAATCACAATCACACAATCACAATCACACAATCACAATCACACAATCACAATCACACAATCACAATCACACAATCACAATCACACAATCACAATCACACAATCACAATCACACAATCACAATCACACAATCACAATCACACAATCACAATCACACAATCACAATCACACAATCACAATCACACAATCACAATCACACAATCACAATCACACAATCACAATCACACAATCACAATCACACAATCACAATCACACAATCACAATCACACAATCACAATCACACAATCACTCAATCACACAATCACACACTCACACAATCACACAATCACAATCACACAATGACAATCACACAATCACAATCACACAATCACAATCACACAATCACAATCACACAATCACACAGTCACACAATCACACAATCACAATCACGCAATCACACAATCCCGATTACACAATCACGATCACACAATCACAATCACACAATCACAATCACACAATCACAATCACACAATCACAATCACACAATCACAATCACACAATCACAAAGTCACACAATCACACCATCACAATCACGCAATCACACAATCACGATCACACAATCACGGTCACACAATCACGGTCACACAATGACGGTCACACAATCACACAATCACACAATCACACAATCACACAATCACACAATCACACTATCACACAATCACACAATCACACAATCACACAATCACACAATCACAATTACACAATCACACAATCACACAATCACACAATCACACAATCACACAGTCACACAATCACACAATCACACAATCACACAATCACACAATCACACAATCACACAATCACACAATCACACAATCACACAATCACACAATCACACAACCACACAATCACACAATCACACAATCGCACAATCACAATTACACAATCACGCAATCACACAATCACACAATCACACAATCACACAGACACACAATCACACAATCACACACTCACACAATCACACAATCACACAATCACACAATCACACAATCACACAATCACTGAATCACACAATAACACACTCACACAATCACACAGTCACAATCACACAGTCACAATCACACAATCACGGTCACAGAATCACGATAACACAATTACGATCACACAATCACGGTCACACAATCACACAATCACACAATCGCACAATCACACAATCACACAATCACACAATCACACAATCACACAATCACACAATCACACAATCACACAATCACACAATCACAATTACACAATCACAATTACACAATCACAATTACACAATCACAATTACACAATCACAATTACACAATCACACAGTCACACAATCACACAATCACAATCACTCAATCACACAATCACGATTACACAATCACGATCACACAATCACAATCACACAATCACAGAGTCACACAATCACAGCGTCACACAATCACACCATCACAATCACGCAATCACACAATCACGATCACACAATCACGGTCACACAATCACGGTCACACAATGACGGTCACACAATCACACAATCACACAATCACACAATCACACAAACACACAATCACACAATCACTGAATCATACAATAACACACTCACACAATCACACAGTCACAATCACACAGTCACAATCACACAATCACGGTCACAGGATCACGGTCACACAATAACGGTCACTCAATCACATATTCACACAATCACACAATCACACAATCACACAATCACACAATCACACAATCACACAATCACACAATCTCACAATCACACAATCACACAATCACACAATCACACAATCACGATCACACAATCACGGTCACACAATCACGATCACACAATCACGATCACACAATCACGATAACACAATTACGATCACACAATCACGGTCACACAATCACACAATCACACAATCGCACAATCACACAATCACACAATCACATAATCACACAAACACACAATCACACAATCACAATTACACAATCACAATTACACAATCACAATTACACAATCACACAGTCACACAATCACACAATCACAATCACGCAATCACACAATCACGATTACACAATCACGATCACACAATCACAATCACACAATCACAGAGTCACACAATCACAACGTCACACAATCACACCATCACAATCACGCAATCACACAATCACGATCACACAATCACGGTCACACAATCACGGTCACACAATGACGGTCACACAATCACACAATCACACAATCACACAAACACACAATCACACAATCACTGAATCATACAATAACACACTCACACAATCACACAGTCACAATCACACAGTCACAATCACACAATCACGGTCACAGAATCACGGTCACACAATAACGGTCACTCAATCACATATTCACACAATCACACAATCACACAATCACACAATCACACAATCACACAATCACACAATCACACAATCACACAATCACACAATCACACAATCACACAATCACACAATCACACAATCTCACAATCACACAATCACACAATCACACAATCACACAATCACACAATCACACAATCACACAATCACAATCACACAATCACACAATCACACAATCACACAATCACACCATCACACAATCACACAATCATACAATCACACAATCACACAACCACACAATCACACAATCACACAATCACACAATCACACAGTCACAAACACACAATCACAATCACACAATCACAATCACACAATCACAATCACACAATCACAATCACACAATCACAATCACACAATCACAATCACACGATCACAATCACACGATCACAATCACACAATCACAATTACACAATCACAATCACACAATCACAATCACACAATCACAATCACACAATCACAATCACACAATCACAATCACACAATCACAATCACACAATCACAATCACACAATCACAATCACACAATCACAATCACACAATCACAATCACACAATCACAATCACACAATCACAATCACACAATCACAATCACACAATCACAATCACACAATCACAATCACACAATCACAATCACACAATCACAATCACACAATCACAATCACATAATCACAATCACACAATCACAATCACACAATCACAATCACACAATCACAATCACACAATCACAATCACACAATCACAATCACACAATCACAATCACACAATCACAATCACACAATCACAATCACACAATCACTCAATCACACAATCACTCAATCACACAATCACACACTCACACAATCACACAATCACAATCACACAATGACAATCACACAATCACAATCACACAATCACAATCACACAATCACAATCACACAATCACACAGTCACACAATCACACAATCACAATCACGCAATCACACAATCCCGATTACACAATCACGATCACACAATCACAATCACACAATCACACAGTCACACAATCACACAATCACAATCACACAATCACACAGTCACACAATCACACAATCACAATCACGCAATCACACAGTCACGATCACACAATCACGGTCACACAATCACGGTCACACAATGACGGTCACACAATCACACAATCACACAATCACACAATCACACAAACACACAATCACACAATCACACAATCACACAATAACACACTCACACAATCACACATTCACAATCACACAGTCACAATCATACAATCACGGTCACACAATCACGGTCACACAATAACGGTCACTCAGTCACACATTCACACAATCACACAATCACACAATCACGATCACACAATCACGGTCACACAATCACGATCACACAATCACGATCACACAATCACGATCACACAATTACGATCACACAATCACGGTCACACAATCACAGTCACACAATCACAGAATCGCACAATCACACAATCACACAATCACACAATCACACAATCACACAATCACAAATTCACACTGTCACACAATCACACAATCACACAATCACACAATCACACAATCACACAATCACACAATCACACTATCACACTATCACACAATCACACAATCACACAATCACACAATCACACAATCACAATTACACAATCACACAATCACACAATCACACAATCACACAGTCACACAATCGCACAATCACACAATCACACAATCACACAATCACACAATCACACAATCGCACAATCACACAATCACACAATCACACAATCACACAATCACACAATCACACAACCACACAATCACACAATCACACAATCACACAATCACAATTACACAATCACACAATCACACAATCACACAATCACACAATCACACAATCACACAATCACACAATCACAATCACACAATCACACAATCACACAACCACACAATCACACAATCACACAATCACACAATCACACAATCTCAATTACACAATCACAATTACACAATCACACAATCACACAATCACACAATCACACAATCACACAATCACACAATCACGCAATCACACAGTCACACACTCACACAATCACACAATCACAATCACGCAATCACAATTACACAATCACACAATCACACAATCACGCAATCACACAATCACGCAATCATACAATCACACAAGCACACAATCACAATCACGCAATCACACAATCACGATCACACAATTACGAACACAATCACGGTCACACAATCACAGTCACACAATCACACAATCACAATCACGCAATCACACAACCACGATCACACAATCACGATCACACAATCACGATCACACAATCACGGTCACACAATCACGGTCACTCAATCACGGTCACACAATCACGGTCACACAATCACGGTCACACAATCACACAATCACACAATCACACAATCACACAATCACACAATCACCCAATCACACTATCACACAATCACACAATCACACAATCGCACAATCACACAATCACAATTACACAATCACACAATCACACAATCACACAATCACACAATCACACAATCACACATTCATACAATCACACAATCACACAACCACACAAGCACACAATCACACAATCACACACTCACACAATCACACAGTCACAAACACACAATCACAATCACACAATCACAATCACACAATCACAATCACACAATCACAATCACACAATCACAATCACACAATCACAATCACACAATCACAATCACACAATCACAATCACACAATCACAATTACACAATCACAGTCACATAATCACAATCACACAATCACAATCACACAATCACAATCACACAATCACAATCACACAATCACAATCACACAATCACAATCACACAATCACAAAGTCACACAATCACACCATCACAATCACGCAATCACACAATCACGATCACACAATCACGGTCACACAATCACGGTCACACAATGACGGTCACACAATCACATAATCACACAATCACACAATCACACAATCACACAATCACACAATCACACAATCACACAATCACACAGTCACACAATCACACAATCACACAATCACACAATCACACAATCACACAATCACACAATCACACAATCACACAATCACACAATCACACAATTACACAATCACACAATCACACAATCACACAACCACACAATCACACAATCGCACAATCACACACTCACACAATCACACAGTCACAATCACACAATCACAATCACACAATCACAATCACACAATCACAATCACACAATCACAATTACACAATCACAATCACACAATCACAATCACACAATCACACAATCACACAATCACACAATCACACAATCACACAATCACACAATCACACAATCACACAATCACACAATCACACAATCACACAATCACACAATCACACAACCACACAATCACACAATCACACAATCGCACAATCACAATTACACAATCACACAATCACACAATCACACAATCACACAATCACACAATCACACAATCACACAATCACACAATCACACAATCACACAATCACACAATCACACAATCACACAACCACACAATCACACAATCGCACAATCACACACTCACACAATCACACAGTCACAAACACACAATCACAATCACACAATCACAATCACACAATTTCAATCACACAATCACAATTACACAATCACAATCACACAATCACAATCACACAATCACACAATCACACAATCACACAATCACACAATCACACAATCACACAATCACACAATCACACAATCACACAATCACACAATCACACAATCACACAATCACACAACCACACAATCACACAATCACACAATCGCACAATCACAATTACACAATCACACAATCACACAATCACACAATCACACAATCACACAATCACACAATCACACAATCACACAATCACACAATCATACAATCACACAATCACACAACCACACAATCACACAATCACACAATCACACAATCACACAGTCACAAACACACAATCACAATCACACAATCACAATCACACAATCACAATCACACAATCACAATCACACAATCACAATCACACAGTCACAAACACACAATCACAATCACACAATCACAATCACACAATCACAATCACACAATCACAATCACACAATCACAATCACACAATCACAATCACACAATCAGAATCACACAATCACAATCACACAATCACAATCACACAATCACAATCACACAATCACAATCACACAATCACAATCACACAATCACAATCACACAATCACAATCACACAATCACAATCACACAATCACAATCACACAATCACAATCACACAATCACAATCACACAATCACAATCACACAATCACAATCACACAATCACAATCACACAATCACAATCACACAATCACAATCACACAATCACAATCACACAATCACAATCACACAATCACAATCACACAATCACAATCACACAATCACAATCACACAATCACAATCACACAATCACAATCACACAATCACAATCACACAATCACAATCACACAATCACAATCACACAATCACAATCACACAATCACAATCACACAATCACAATCACACAATCACAATCACACAATCACAATCACACAATCACAATCACACAATCACAATCACACAATCACAATCACACAATCACAATCACACAATCACAGAGTCACACAATCACAACGTCACACAATCACACCATCACAATCACGCAATCACACAATCACAATCACAAAATCACGGTCACACAATCACGGTCACACAATGACGGTCACACAATCACAGAATCACACAATCACACAATCACACAAACACACTCACACAATCACACAGTCACAATCACACAATCACGGTCACAGAATCACGGTCACACAATAACGGTCACTCAATCACATATTCACACAATCACACAATCACACAATCACACAATCACGATCACACAATCACGGTCACACAATCACGATCACACAATCACGATCACACAATGACGATAACACAATTACGATCACACAATCACGGTCACACAATCACACAATCACACAATCGCACAATCACACAATCACACAATCACACAATCACACAATCACACAATCACACAATCACAATTACACAATCACAATTACACAATCACAATTACACAATCACAATTACACAATCACAATTACACAATCACACAGTCACACAATCACACAATCACAATCACGCAATCACACAATCACGATTACACAATCACGATCACACAATCACAATCACACAATCACAGAGTCACACAATCACAACGTCACACAATCACACCATCACAATCACGCAATCACACAATCACGATCACACAATCACGGTCACACAATCACGGTCACACAATGACGGTCACACAATCACACAATCACACAATCACACAATCACACAAACACACAATCACGATCACACAATCACGGTCACACAATCACGATCACACAATCACGATCACACAATCACGATAACACAATTACGATCACACAATCACGGTCACACAATCACACAATCACACAATCACACAATCACACAATCACACAATCACACAAACACACAATCACACAATCACTGAATCATACAATAACACACTCACACAATCACACAGACACAATCACACAATCACGGTCACAGAATCACGGTCACACAATAACGGTCACCCAATCACATATTCACACAATCACACAATCACACAGTCCCGCAATCACACAGTCGCACAATGACACAATCACGATCACACAATCACGATCACACAATCACGGTCACACAATCACGATCACACAATCACGGTCACACAATCACGGTCACTCAATCACGGTCACACAATCACGATCACACAATTACGATCACACAATCACGGTCACACAATCACAGTCACACAATCACACAATCACAATCACGCAATCACACTGTCACACAATCACACAATCACACAATCACACAATCACACAATCACACAATCACACAATCACACAATCACACAATCACAATCACACAATCACGATCACACAATCACGGTCACACAATCACGATCACACAATCACGATCACACAATCACGATCACACAATTACGATCACACAATCACGGTCACACAATCACAGTCACACAATCACACAATCACACAATCACACAATCACACAATCACACAATCACACAATCACACAATCACACAACCACACAATCACACAATCACACAATCACACACTCACACAATCACACAGTCATAAACACACAATCACAATCACACAATCACAGTCACACAATCACAATCACACAATCAGAATTACACAATCACAATCACACAATCACAATCACACAATCACAATCACACAATCGCAATCACACAATCACAATCACACAATCACAATCACACAATCACAATCACACAATCACAATCACACAATCACAATCACACAATCACAATCACACAATCACAATCACACAATCACAATCACACAATCACAATCACACAATCACAATCACACAATCACAATCACACAATCACAATCACACAATCACAATCACACAATCACAATCACACAATCACAATCACACAATCACAATCACACAATCACAATCACACAATCACACAGTCACACAATCACACAATCACAATCACGCAATCACACAATCACGATCACACAATCACGGTCACACAATGACGGTCACACAATCACACAATCACACAATCACACAATCACACAATCACACAAACACACAATCACACAATCACTCAATGACACAATAACACACTCACACAATCTCACAGTCACAATCACACAGTCACAATCATACAATCACGGTCACACAATCACGGACACACAATAACGGTCACTCAGTCACACATTCACACAATCACACAATCACACAATCACGATCACACAATCACGGTCACACAATCACGATCACACAATCACGATCACACAATCACGATCACACAATTACGATCACACAATCACGGTCACACAATCACGGACACACAATAACGGTCACTCAGTCACACATTCACACAATCACACAATCACACAATCACGATCACACAATCACGGTCACACAATCACGATCACACAATCACGATCACACAATCACGATCACACAATTACGATCACACAATCACGGTCACACAATCACAGTCACACAATCACACAATCGCACAATCACACAATCACACAATCACACAATCACACAATCACACAGTCACACAATCACAAATTCACACAATCACACAATCACACAATCACACAATCACACAATCACACAATCACACAATCACACAATCACACAATCACACTATCACACAATCACACAATCACACAATCACACAATCACAATTACACAATCACACAATCACACAATCACACAATCACACAATCACACAGACACACAATCACACAATCACACAATCACACAATCACACAATCACACAATCACACAATCACACAATCACACAATCACACAATCACACAATCACACAACCACACAATCACACAATCACACAACCACAATTACGCAATCACACAATCACACAATCACACAATCACACAATCACACAATCACACAGTCACACAATCACACAATCACACAATCACACAATCACACAATCACACAATCACACAATAACACACTCACACAATCACACAGTCACAATCACACAGTCACAATCATACAATCACGGTCACACAATCACGGACACACAATAACGGTCACTCAGTCACACATTCACACAATCACACAATCACACAATCACGATCACACAATCACGGTCACACAATCACGATCACACAATCACGATCACACAATCACGATCACACAATTACGATCACACAATCACGGTCACACAATCACGGACACACAATAACGGTCACTCAGTCACACATTCACACAATCACACAATCACACAATCACGATCACACAATCACGGTCACACAATCACGATCACACAATCACGATCACACAATCACGATCACACAATTACGATCACACAATCACGGTCACACAATCACAGTCACACAATCACACAATCGCACAATCACACAATCACACAATCACACAATCACACAATCACACAATCACACAATCACAAATTCACACAATCACACAATCACACAATCACACAATCACACAATCACACAATCACACAATCACACAATCACACAATCACACTATCACACAATCACACAATCACACAATCACACAATCACAATTACACAATCACACAATCACACAATCACACAATCACACAATCACACAGACACACAATCACACAATCACACAATCACACAATCACACAATCACACAATCACACAATCACACAATCACACAATCACACAATCACACAATCACACAATCACACAATCACACAATCACACAATCACACAACCACACAATCACACAATCACACAACCACAATTACGCAATCACACAATCACACAATCATACAATCACACAATCACACAACCACACAATCACACAATCACACAATCACACACTCACACAATCACACAGTCACAAACACACAATCACACACTCACAATCACACAATCACAATCACACAATCACAATCACACAATCACAATTACACAATCACAGTCACATAATCACAATCACACAATCACAATCACACAATCACAATCACACAATCACAATCACACAATCACAAAGTCACACAATCACACCATCACAATCACGCAATCACACAATCACGATCACACAATCACGGTCACACAATGACGGTCACACAATCACACAATCACACAATCACACAATCACACAATCACACAATCACACAATCACACAATCACACAATCACACAATCACACAATCACACAATCACACAATCACACAATCACACAGTCACACAATCACACAATCACACAATCACACAATCACACAATCACACAATCACACAATCACACAATCACACAATCACACAATCACACAATCACACAATCACACAATCACACAATCACACAACCACACAATCACACAATCACACAATCACACACTCACACAATCACACAGTCATAAACACACAATCACAATCACACAATCACAGTCACACAATCACAATCACACAATCACAATTACACAATCACAATCACACAATCACAATCACACAATCACAATCACACAATCACAATCACACAATCACAATCACACAATCACAATCACACAATCACAATCACACAATCACAATCACACAATCACAATCACACAATCACAATCACACAATCACAATCACACAATCACAATCACACAATCACAATCACACAATCACAATCACACAATCACAATCACACAATCACAATCACACAATCACAATCACACAATCACAATCACACAATCACAATCACACAATCACAATCACACAATCACAATCACACAATCACAATCACACAATCACAATCACACAATCACAATCACACAATCACAATCACACAATCACAATCACACAATCACAATCACACAATCACAATCACACAATCACAATCACACAATCACAATCACACAATCACAATCACACAATCACAATCACACAATCACAATCACACAATCACAATCACACAATCACAATCACACAATCACAATCACACAATCACAATCACACAATCACAATCACACAATCACAATCACACAATCACAATCACACAATCACAATCACACAATCACAATCACACAATCACAATCACACAATCACAATCACACAATCACAATCACACAATCACAATCACACAATCACAATCACACAATCACAATCACACAATCACAATCACACAATCACAATCACACAATCACAATCACACAATCACAATCACACAATCACAATCACACAATCACAATCACACAATCACAATCACACAATCACAATCACACAATCACAATCACACAATCACAATCACACAATCACAATCACACAATCACAATCACACAATCACAATCACACAATCACAATCACACAATCACAATCACACAATCACAATCACACAATCACAATCACACAATCACAATCACACAATCACAATCACACAATCACAATCACACAATCACAATCACACAATCACAATCACACAATCACAATCACACAATCACAATCACACAATCACAATCACACAATCACAATCACACAATCACAATCACACAATCACAATCACACAATCACAATCACACAATCACAATCACACAATCACAATCACACAATCACAATCACACAATCACAATCACACAATCACAATCACACAATCACAATCACACAATCACAATCACACAATCACAATCACACAATCACAATCACACAATCACAATCACACAACCACAATCACACAATCACAATCACACAATCACAATCACACAATCACAATCACACAATCACAATCACACAATCACTCAATCACACAATCACACTCTCACACAATCACACAATGACAATCACACAATCACAATCACACAATCACAATCACACAATCACAATCACACAATCACAATCACACAATCACAATCACACAATCACACAGTCACACAATCACACAATCACAATCACGCAATCACACAATCACGATTACACAATCACGATCACACAATCACAATCACACAATCACACAGTCACACAATCACACAATCACAATCACGCAATCACACAATCACGATCACACAATCACAGTCACACAATCACGGTCACACAATGACGGTCTCACAATCACACAATCACACAATCACACAATCACACAAACACACAAACACACAATCACACAATCACTCAATGACACAATAACACACTCACACAATCACACAGTCACAATCACACAGTCACAATCATACAATCACGGTCACACAATCACGGACACACAATAACGGTCACTGAGTCACACATTCACACAATCACACAATCACGGTCACACAATCACGATCACACAATCACGATCACACAATCACGATCACACAATTACGATCACACAATCACGGTCACACAATCACAGTCACACAATCACACAATCGCACAATCGCACAATCACACAATCACACAATCACACAATCACACAATCACACAATCACACAATCACACAATCACAAATTCACACAATCACACAATCACACAATCACACAATCACACAATCACACAATCACACAATCACACAATCACACAATCACACAACCACACAATCACACAATCACACAACCACAATTACGCAATCACACAATCACACAATAACACACTCACACAATCACACAGTCACAATCACACAGTCACAATCATACAATCACGGTCACACAATCACGGACACACAATAACGGTCACTCAGTCACACATTCACACAATCACACAATCACACAATCACGATCACACAATCACGGTCACACAATCACGATCACACAATCACGATCACACAATCACGATCACACAATTACGATCACACAATCACGGTCACACAATCACGGACACACAATAACGGTCACTCAGTCACACATTCACACAATCACACAATCACACAATCACACAATCACACAGTCACACAACACACAATCACACAATCACACAATCACACAATCACACAATCACACAATCACACAATCACACAATTACACAATCACACAATCACACAATCACACAATCACACAACCACACAATCACACAATCACACAATCACACACTCACACAATCACACAGTCATAAACACACAATCACAATCACACAATCACAGTCACACAATCACAATCACACAATCACAATTACACAATCACAATCACACAATCACAATCACACAATCACAATCACACAATCACAATCACACAATCACAATCACACAATCACAATCACACAATCACAATCACACAATCACAATCACACAATCACAATCACACAATCACAATCACACAATCACAATCACACAATCACAATCACACAATCACAATCACACAATCACAATCACACAATCACAATCACACAATCACAATCACACAATCACAATCACACAATCACAATCACACAATCACAATCACACAATCACAATCACACAATCACAATCACACAATCACAATCACACAATCACAATCACACAATCACAATCACACAATCACAATCACACAATCACAATCACACAATCACAATCACACAATCACAATCACACAATCACAATCACACAATCACAATCACACAATCACAATCACACAATCACAATCACACAATCACAATCACACAATCACAATCACACAATCACAATCACACAATCACAATCACACAATCACAATCACACAATCACAATCACACAATCACAATCACACAATCACAATCACACAATCACAATCACACAATCACAATCACACAATCACAATCACACAATCACAATCACACAATCACAATCACACAATCACAATCACACAATCACAATCACACAATCACAATCACACAATCACAATCACACAATCACAATCACACAATCACAATCACACAATCACAATCACACAATCACAATCACACAATCACAATCACACAATCACAATCACACAATCACAATCACACAATCACAATCACACAATCACAATCACACAATCACAATCACACAATCACAATCACACAATCACAATCACACAATCACAATCACACAATCACAATCACACAATCACAATCACAAAATCACAATCACACAATCACTCAATCACACAATCACACTCTCACACAATCACACAATGACAATCACACAATCACAATCACACAATCACAATCACACAATCACAATCACACAATCACAATCACACAATCACACAGTCACACAATCACACAATCACAATCACGCAATCACACAATCACGATTACACAATCACGATCACACAATCACAATCACACAATCACACAGTCACACAATCACACAATCACAATCACGCAATCACACAATCACGATCACACAATCACAGTCACACAATCACGGTCACACAATGACGGTCACACAATCACACAATCACACAACCACACAATCACACAAACACACAATCACACAATCACTCAATGACACAATAACACACTCACACAATCACACAGTCACAATCACACAGTCACAATCATACAATCACGGTCACACAATCACGGACACACAATAACGGTCACTCAGTCACACATTCACACAATCACACAATCACGGTCACACAATCACGATCACACAATCACGATCACACAATCACGATCACACAATTACGATCACACAATCACGGTCACACAATCACAGTCACACAATCACACAATCACACAATCGCACAATCACAAAATCACACAATCACACAATCACACAATCACACAATCACACAATCACAAATTCACACAATCACACAATCACACAATCACACAATCACACAATCACACAATCACACAATCACACAATCACACAATCACACTATCACACAATCACACAATCACACAATCACACAATCACACAGTCACACAACACACAATCACACAATCACACAATCACACAATCACACAATCACACAATCACACAATCACACAATTACACAATCACACAATCACACAATCACACAATCACACAACCACACAATCACACAATCACACAATCACACACTCACACAATCACACAGTCATAAACACACAATCACAATCACACAATCACAGTCACACAATCACAATCACACAATCACAATTACACAATCACAATCACACAATCACAATCACACAATCACAATCACACAATCACAATCACACAATCACAATCACACAATCACAATCACACAATCACAATCACACAATCACAATCACACAATCACAATCACACAATCACAATCACACAATCACAATCACACAATCACAATCACACAATCACAATCACACAATCACAATCACACAATCACAATCACACAATCACAATCACACAATCACAATCACACAATCACAATCACACAATCACAATCACACAATCACAATCACACAATCACAATCACACAATCACAATCACACAATCACAATCACACAATCACAATCACACAATCACAATCACACAATCACAATCACACAATCACAATCACACAATCACAATCACACAATCACAATCACACAATCACAATCACACAATCACAATCACACAATCACAATCACACAATCACAATCACACAATCACAATCACACAATCACAATCACACAATCACAATCACACAATCACAATCACACAATCACAATCACACAATCACAATCACACAATCACAATCACACAATCACAATCACACAATCACAATCACACAATCACAATCACACAATCACAATCACACAATCACAATCACACAATCACAATCACACAATCACAATCACACAATCACAATCACACAATCACAATCACACAATCACAATCACACAATCACAATCACACAATCACAATCACACAATCACAATCACACAATCACAATCACACAATCACAATCACACAATCACAATCACACAATCACAATCACACAATCACAATCACACAATCACAATCACACAATCACAATCACACAATCACAATCACACAATCACAATCACACAATCACAATCACACAATCACAATCACAAAATCACAATCACACAATCACTCAATCACACAATCACACTCTCACACAATCACACAATGACAATCACACAATCACAATCACACAATCACAATCACACAATCACAATCACACAATCACAATCACACAATCACACAGTCACACAATCACACAATCACAATCACGCAATCACACAATCACGATTACACAATCACGATCACACAATCACAATCACACAATCACACAGTCACACAATCACACAATCACAATCACGCAATCACACAATCACGATCACACAATCACAGTCACACAATCACGGTCACACAATGACGGTCACACAATCACACAATCACACAACCACACAATCACACAAACACACAATCACACAATCACTCAATGACACAATAACACACTCACACAATCACACAGTCACAATCACACAGTCACAATCATACAATCACGGTCACACAATCACGGACACACAAAACGGTCACTCAGTCACACATTCACACAATCACACAATCACGGTCACACAATCACGATCACACAATCACGATCACACAATCACGATCACACAATTACGATCACACAATCACGGTCACACAATCACAGTCACACAATCACACAATCACACAATCGCACAATCACAAAATCACACAATCACACAATCACACAATCACACAATCACACAATCACAAATTCACACAATCACACAATCACACAATCACACAATCACACAATCACACAATCACACAATCACACAATCACACAATCACACTATCACACAATCACACAATCACACAATCACACAATCACAATTACACAATCACACAATCACACAATCACACAATCACACAATCACACAGACACACAATCACACAATCACACAATCACACAATCACACAATCACACAATCACACAATCACACAATCACACAATCACACAATCACACAATCACACAACCACACAATCACACAATCACACAACCACAATTACGCAATCACACAATCACACAATCACACAATCACACAATCACACAATCACACAGTCACACAATCACACAATCACACAATCACACAATCACACAATCACACAACCACACAATCACACAATCACACAATCACACACTCACACAATCACACAGTCACAAACACACAATCACACACTCACAATCACACACTCACAATCACACAATCACAATCACACAATCACAATCACACAATCACAATTACACAATCACAGTCACATAATCACAATCACACAATCACAATCACACAATCACAATCACACAATCACAATCACACAATCACAAAGTCACACAATCACACCATCACAATCACGCAATCACACAATCACGATCACACAATCACGGTCACACAATCACGGTCACACAATGACGGTCACACAATCACACAATCACACAATCACACAATCACACAATCACACAATCACACAATCACACAATCACACAATCACACAGTCACACAATCACACAATCACACAATCACACAATCACACAATCACACAATCACACAATCACACAATCACACAATCACACAATCACACAATCACACAATCACACAATCACACAATCACACAACCACACAATCACACAATCACACAATCACACACTCACACAATCACACAGTCATAAACACACAATCACAATCACACAATCACAGTCACACAATCACAATCACACAATCACAATTACACAATCACAATCACACAATCACAATCACACAATCACAATCACACAATCACAATCACACAATCACAATCACACAATCACAATCACACAATCACAATCACACAATCACAATCACACAATCACAATCACACAATCACAATCACACAATCACAATCACACAATCACAATCACACAATCACAATCACACAATCACAATCACACAATCACAATCACACAATCACAATCACACAATCACAATCACACAATCACAATCACACAATCACAATCACACAATCACAATCACACAATCACAATCACACAATCACAATCACACAATCACAATCACACAATCACAATCACACAATCACAATCACACAATCACAATCACACAATCACAATCACACAATCACAAAGTCACACAATCACACCATCACACAATCACAATCACACAATCACAATCACACAATCACAATCACACAATCACAATCACACACCACTCAATCACACAATCACACACTCACACAATCACACAATCACAATCACACAATCACAATCACACAATCACAATCACACAATCACAATCACACAATCACAATCACACAATCACAATCACACAATCACAATCACACAGTCACACAATCACAAAGTCACACAATCACACAAACACAATCACGCAATCACACAATCACGATCACACAATCACGGTCACACAATCACGGTCACACAATGACGGTCACACAATCACACAATCACACAATCACACAATCACACAAACACACAATCACACAATCACACAATCACTCAATCACACAATAACACACTCACACAATCACACAGTCACAATCACACAGTCACAATCATACAATCACGGTCACACAATCACGGTCACACAATAACGGTCACTCAGTCACACATTCACACAATCACACAATCACGATCACACAATCACGGTCACACAATCACGATCACACAATCACGATCACACAATCACGATCACACAATTACGATCACACAATCACGGTCACACAATCACAGTCACACAATCACAGAATCGCACAATCACACAATCACACAATCACACAATCACACAATCACACAATCACACAATCACACAATCACACAATCACAAATTCACACTATCACACAATCACACAATCACACAATCACACAATCACACAATCACACAATCACACAATCACACAATCACACTATCACACAATCACACAATCACACAATCACACAATCACACAATCACACAATCACACTATCACACAATCACACAATCACACAATCACACAGTCACAATCATACAATCACGGTCACACAATCACGGTCACACAATAACGGTCACTCAGTCACACATTCACACAATCACACAATCACGATCACACAATCACGGTCACACAATCACGATCACACAATCACGATCACACAATCACGATCACACAATTACGATCACACAATCACGGTCACACAATGACGGTCACACAATCACACAATCACACAATCACACAATCACACAAACACACAATCACACAATCACTCAATCACACAATAACACACTCACACAATCACACAGTCACAATCACACAGTCACAATCATACAATCACGGTCACACAATCACGGTCACACAATAACGGTCACTCAGTCACACATTGACACAATCACACAATCACGATCACACAATCACGGTCACACAATCACGATCACACAATCACGATCACACAATCACGATCACACAATTACGATCACACAATCACGGTCACACAATCACAGTCACACAATCACAGAATCGCACAATCACACAATCACACAATCACACAATCACACAATCACACAATCACACAATCACACAATCACACAATCACACAATCACAAATTCACACTATCACACAATCACACAATCACACAATCACACAATCACACAATCACACAATCACACAATCACACAATCACACTATCACACAATCACACAATCACACAATCACACAATCACACAATCACAATTACACAATCACACAATCACACAATCACACAATCACACAATCACACAGTCACACAATCACACAATCACACAATCACACAATCACACAATCGCACAATCACACAATCACACAATCACACAATCACACAATCACACAACCACACAATCACACAATCACACAATCACACAATCACAATTCCACAATCACACAATCACACAATCACACAGTCACACAATCACACAGTCACACAATCACACAATCACACAATCACACAATCACACAATCACACAATCACACAATCACACAATCACACAATCACACAATCATACAATCACACAATCACACAACCACACAATCACACAATCACACAATCACACACTCACACAATCACACAGTCACAAACACACAATCACAATCACACAATCACAATCACACAATCACAATCACACAATCACAAAGTCACACAATCACACAATCACAATCACGCAATCACACAATCACGATCACACAATCACGGTCACACAATCACGGTCACACAATGACGGTCACACAATCACACAATCACACAATCACACAATCACACAAACACGCAATCACACAATCACTCAATCACACAATAACACACTCACACAATCACACAGTCACAATCACACAGTCACAATCATACAATCACGGTCACACAATCACGGTCACACAATAACGGTCACTCAGTCACACATTCACACAATCACACAATCACACAATCACGATCACACAATCACGGTCACACAATCACGATCACACAATCACGATCACACAATCACGATCACACAATTACGATCACACAATCACGGTCACACAATCACAGTCACACAATCACACAATCGCACAATCACACAATCACACAATCACACAATCACACAATCACTCAATCACACAATAACACACTCACACAATCACACAGTCACAATCACGCAGTCGCAATCATACAATCACGGTCACACAATCACGGTCACACAATAACGGTCACTCAGTCACACATTCGCACAATCACACAATCACGATCACACAATCACGGTCACACAATCACGATCACACAATCACGATCACACAATCACGATCACACAATTACGATCACACAATCACGGTCACACAATCACAGTCACACAATCACAGAATCGCACAATCACACAATCACACAATGACACAATCACACAATCACACAATCACAAATTCACACCATCACACCATCACACAATCACACAATTACACAATCACACAATCACACAATCACACAATCACACAATCACACAATCACACTATCACACAATCACGCAATCACACAATCACACAATCACACAATCACAATTACACAATCACACAATCACACAATCACACAATCACACAATCACACAGTCACACAATCACACAATCACACAGTCACACAATCACACAATCACACAGTCACACAATCGCACAATCACACAATCACACAATCACACAATCACACAATCACACAACCACACAATCACACAATCACACAATCACAAATTCACACTATCACACAATCACACAATCACACAATCACACAATCACACAATCACACAATCACACAATCACACAATCACACAATCACACTATCACACAATCACACAATCACACAATCACACAATCACACAATCACAATTACACAATCACACAATCACACAATCACACAATCACACAATCACACAATCACACAATCACACAATCACACAATCACACAATCACACAATCACACAATCTCAATTACACAATCACAATTACACAATCGCACAATCACACAATCACACAATCACACAATCACACAATCACACAATCACACAATCACACACTCACACAATCACACAATCACAATCACACAATCACAATTACACAATCACACAATCACAATTACAAAATCACAATCACACAATCACAATCACACAATCACAAACACACAATCACAATCACACAATCACACAATCGCAATCACACAATCACACAATCACCTAACCACACAATCACACAATCACACAACCACACAATCACACAATCACACAATCACAATCACACAATCACAATTACACAATCACAATTACACAATCACACAGTCACACAATCACACAATCACAATCACGCAATCACACAATCACGATTACACAATCACGATCACACAGTAACAATCACACAATCACAGAGTCACACAATCACAACGTCACACAATCACACCATCACAATCACGCAATCACACAATCACGATCACACAATCACGGTCACACAATCACGGTCACACAATGACGGTCACACAATCACACAATCACACAATCACACAAACACACAATCACACAATCATTGAATCACACAATCACACACTCACACAATCACACAATCACAATCACACAATGACAATCACACAATCACAATCACACAATCACAATCACACAATCACAATCACACAATCACACAATCACACAGTCACACAATCACACAATCACAATCACGCAATCACACAATCACGATTACACAATCACGATCACACAATCACAATCACACAATCACACAGTCACACAAACACAAAGTCACACAATCACACAATCACAATCACGCAATCACACAATCACGATCACACAATCACGGTCACACAATCACGGTCACACAATGACGGTCACACAATCACACAATCACACAATCACACAATCACACAAACACACAATCACACAATCACTCAATGACACAATAACACACTCACACAATCACACAGTCACAATCACACAGTCACAATCATACAATCACGGTCACACAATCACGGACACACAATAACGGTCACTCAGTCACACATTCACACAATCATACAATCACACAATCACACAATCACGATCACATAATCACGGTCACACAATCACGATCACACAATCACGATCACACAATCACGATCACACAATTACGATCACACAATCACGGTCACACAATCACAGTCACACAATCACACAATCGCACAATCACACAATCACACAATCACACAATCACACAATCACACAATCACACAATCACACAATCACAAATTCACACTATCACACAATCACACAATCACACAATCACACAATCACACAATCACACAATCACACAATCACACTATCACACAATCACACAATCACACAATCACACAATCACACAATCACACAATCACACAATCACAATTACACAATCACACAATCACACAATCACACAATCACGCAATCACACAATCACACAATCACACAATCACACAATCACACAATCACACAATCACACAATCACACAATCACACAATCACACAATCACACAACCACACAATCACACAATCACAATTACACAATCACACAATCACACAATCACACAATCACACAATCACACAGTCACACAATCACACAATCACACAATCACACAATCACACAATCACACAATCACACAATCACACAATCACACAGTCACACAATCACACAATCGCACAATCACACAATCACACAATCACACAATCACACAATCACACAATCACACAATCACAAATTCACACAATCACACAATCACACAATCACACAATCACACAATCACACAATCACACAATCACACAATCACACAATCACACTATCACACAATCACACAATCACACAATCACACAATCACAATTACACAATCACACAATCACACAATCACACAATCACACAATCACACAGACACACAATCACACAATCACACAATCACACAATCACACAATCACACAATCACACAATCACACAATCACACAATCACACAATCACACAATCACACAATCACACAATCACACAATCACACAATCACACAACCACACAATCACACAATCACACAACCACAATTACGCAATCACACAATCACACAATCACACAATCACACAATCACACAATCACACAGTCACACAATCACACAATCACACAATCACACAATCACACAATCACACAACCACACAATCACACAATCACACAATCACACACTCACACAATCACACAGTCACAAACACACAATCACACACTCACAATCACACACTCACAATCACACAATCACAATCACACAATCACAATCACACAATCACAATTACACAATCACAGTCACATAATCACAATCACACAATCACAATCACACAATCACAATCACACAATCACAATCACACAATCACAAAGTCACACAATCACACCATCACAATCACGCAATCACACAATCACGATCACACAATCACGGTCACACAATCACGGTCACACAATGACGGTCACACAATCACACAATCACACAATCACACAATCACACAATCACACAATCACACAATCACACAATCACACAGTCACACAATCACACAGTCACACAATCATACAATCACACAATCACACAATCACACAATCACACAATCACACAATCACACAATCACACAATCACACAATCACACAATCACACAATCACACAATCACACAACCACACAATCACACAATCACACAATCACACACTCACACAATCACACAGTCATAAACACACAATCACAATCACACAATCACAGTCACACAATCACAATCACACAATCACAATTACACAATCACAATCACACAATCACAATCACACAATCACAATCACACAATCACAATCACACAATCACAATCACACAATCACAATCACACAATCACAATCACACAATCACAATCACACAATCACAATCACACAATCACAATCACACAATCACAATCACACAATCACAATCACACAATCACAATCACACAATCACAATCACACAATCACAATCACACAATCACAATCACACAACCACAATCACAAATTCACAATCGCACAATCACAATCACACAATCACAATCACACAATCACAATCACACAATCACAATCACACAATCACAATCACACAATCACAATCACACAATCACAATCACACAATCACAATCACACAATCACAATCACACAATCACAATCACACAATCACAATCACACAATCACAATCACACAATCACAATCACACAATCACAATCACACAATCACAATCACACAATCACAATCACACAATCACAATCACACAATCACAATCACACAATCACAATCACACAATCACAATCACACAATCACAATCACACAATCACAATCACACAATCACAATCACACAATCACAATCACACAATCACAATCACACAATCACAATCACACAATCACAATCACACAATCACAATCACACAATCACAATCACACAATCACAATCACACAATCACAATCACACAATCACAATCACACAATCACAATCACACAATCACAATCACACAATCACAATCACACAATCACAATCACACAATCACACAGTCACACAATCACACAATCACAATCACGCAATCACACAATCACGATTACACAATCACGATCACACAATCACAATCACACAATCACACAGTCACACAATCACACAATCACAATCACGCAATCACACAATCACGATCACACAATCACAGTCACACAATCACGGTCACACAATGACGGTCACACAATCACACAATCACACAATCACACAATCACACAAACACACAATCACACAATCACTCAATGACACAATAACACACTCACACAATCACACAGTCACAATCACACAGTCACAATCATACAATCACGGTCACACAATCACGGACACACAATAACGGTCACTCAGTCACACATTCACACAATCACACAATCACGGTCACACAATCACGATCACACAATCACGATCACACAATCACGATCACACAATTACGATCACACAATCACGGTCACACAATCACAGTCACACAATCACACAATCGCACAATCACACAATCACACAATCACACAATCACACAATCACACAATCACACAATCACAAATTCACACAATCACACAATCACACAATCACACAATCACACAATCACACAATCACACAATCACAAAATCACACTATCACACAATCACACAATCACACAATCACACAATCACAATTACACAATCACACAATCACACAATCACACAATCACACAATCACACAATCACACAGACACACAATCACACAATCACACAATCACACAATCACACAATCACACAATCACACAATCACACAATCACACAATCACACAATCACACAATCACACAGTCACACAATCACACAATCACACAATCACACAATCACACAATCACACAATCACACAATCACACAATCACACAATCACACAATCACACAATCACACAATCACACAATCACACAATCATACAATCACACAATCACACAACCACACAATCACACAATCACACAATCACACACTCACACAATCACACAGTCACAAACACACAATCACAATCACACACTCACAATCACACAATCACAATCACACAATCACAATCACACAATCACAATTACACAATCACAGTCACATAATCACAATCACACAATCACAATCACACAATCACAATCACACAATCACAATCACACAATCACAATCACACAATCACAATCACACAATCACAATCACACAATCACAATCACACAATCACAAAGTCTCACAATCACACCATCACACAATCACAATCACACAATCACAATCACACAATCACAATCACACAATCACAATCACACACCACTCAATCACACAATCACACACTCACACAATCACACAATCACAATCACACAATCACAATCACACAATCACAATCACACAATCACAATCACACAGTCACACAATCACAAAGTCACACAATCACACAAACACAATCACGCAATCACACAATCACGATCACACAATCACGGTCACACAATCACGGTCACACAATGACGGTCACACAATCACACAATCACACAATCACACAATCACACAAACACACAATCACACAATCACTCAATCACACAATAACACACTCACACAATCACACAGTCACAATCACACAGTCACAATCATACAATCACGGTCACACAATCACGGTCACACAATAACGGTCACTCAGTCACACATTCACACAATCACACAATCACGATCACACAATCACGGTCACACAATCACGATCACACAATCACGATCACACAATCACGATCACACAATCACGGTCACACAATCACGATCACACAATCACGATCACACAATCACGATCACACAATTACGATCACACAATCACGGTCACACAATCACAGTCACACAATCACAGAATCGCACAATCACACAATCACACAATCACACAATCACACAATCACACAATCACACAATCACACAATCACGATCACACAATCACGGTCACACAATCACGGTCACACAATGACGGTCACACAATCACACAATCACACAATCACACAATCACACAAACACACAATCACACAATCACTCAATGACACAATAACACACTCACACAATCACACAGTCACAATCACACAGTCACAATCATACAATCACGGTCACACAATCACGGACACACAATAACGGTCACTCAGTCACACATTCACACAATCATACAATCACACAATCACACAATCACGATCACATAATCACGGTCACACAATCACGATCACACAATCACGATCACACAATCACGATCACACAATTACGATCACACAATCACGGTCACACAATCACAGTCACACAATCACACAATCGCACAATCACACAATCACACAATCACACAATCACACAATCACACAATCACACAATCACACAATCACAAATTCACACTATCACACAATCACACAATCACACAATCACACAATCACACAATCACACAATCACACAATCACACTATCACACAATCACACAATCACACAATCACACAATCACACAATCACACAATCACACAATCACAATTACACAATCACACAATCACACAATCACGCAATCACGCAATCACACAATCACACAATCACACAATCACACAATCACACAATCACACAATCACACAATCACACAATCACACAATCACACAATCACACAACCACACAATCACACAATCACAATTACACAATCACACAATCACACAATCACACAATCACACAATCACACAGTCACACAATCACACAATCACACAATCACACAATCACACAATCACACAATCACACAATCACACAATCACACAGTCACACAATCACACAATCGCACAATCACACAATCACACAATCACACAATCACACAATCACACAATCACACAATCACAAATTCACACAATCACACAATCACACAATCACACAATCACACAATCACACAATCACACAATCACACAATCACACAATCACACTATCACACAATCACACAATCACACAATCACACAATCACAATTACACAATCACACAATCACACAATCACACAATCACACAATCACACAGACACACAATCACACAATCACACAATCACACAATCACACAATCACACAATCACACAATCACACAATCACACAATCACACAATCACACAATCACACAATCACACAATCACACAATCACACAACCACACAATCACACAATCACACAACCACAATTACGCAATCACACAATCACACAATCACACAATCACACAATCACACAATCACACAGTCACACAATCACACAATCACACAATCACACAATCACACAATCACACAACCACACAATCACACAATCACACAATCACACACTCACACAATCACACAGTCACAAACACACAATCACACACTCACAATCACACACTCACAATCACACAATCACAATCACACAATCACAATCACACAATCACAATCACACAATCACAATTACACAATCACAGTCACATAATCACAATCACACAATCACAATCACACAATCACAATCACACAATCACAATCACACAATCACAAAGTCACACAATCACACCATCACAATCACGCAATCACACAATCACGATCACACAATCACGGTCACACAATCACGGTCACACAATGACGGTCACACAATCACACAATCACACAATCACACAATCACACAATCACACAATCACACAATCACACAATCACACAGTCACACAATCACACAGTCACACAATCATACAATCACACAATCACACAATCACACAATCACACAATCACACAATCACACAATCACACAATCACACAATCACACAATCACACAATCACACAATCACACAACCACACAATCACACAATCACACAATCACACACTCACACAATCACACAGTCATAAACACACAATCACAATCACACAATCACAGTCACACAATCACAATCACACAATCACAATTACACAATCACAATCACACAATCACAATCACACAATCACAATCACACAATCACAATCACACAATCACAATCACACAATCACAATCACACAATCACAATCACACAATCACAATCACACAATCACAATCACACAATCACAATCACACAATCACAATCACACAATCACAATCACACAATCACAATCACACAATCACAATCACACAATCACAATCACACAATCACAATCACACAACCACAATCACAAATTCACAATCGCACAATCACAATCACACAATCACAATCACACAATCACAATCACACAATCACAATCACACAATCACAATCACACAATCACAATCACACAATCACAATCACACAATCACAATCACACAATCACAATCACACAATCACAATCACACAATCACAATCACACAATCACAATCACACAATCACAATCACACAATCACAATCACACAATCACACAGTCACACAATCACACAATCACAATCACGCAATCACACAATCACGATTACACAATCACGATCACACAATCACAATCACACAATCACACAGTCACACAATCACACAATCACAATCACGCAATCACACAATCACGATCACACAATCACAGTCACACAATCACGGTCACACAATGACGGTCACACAATCACACAATCACACAATCACACAATCACACAAACACACAATCACACAATCACTCAATGACACAATAACACACTCACACAATCACACAGTCACAATCACACAGTCACAATCATACAATCACGGTCACACAATCACGGACACACAATAACGGTCACTCAGTCACACATTCACACAATCACACAATCACGGTCACACAATCACGATCACACAATCACGATCACACAATCACGATCACACAATTACGATCACACAATCACGGTCACACAATCACAGTCACACAATCACACAATCGCACAATCACACAATCACACAATCACACAATCACACAATCACACAATCACACAATCACAAATTCACACAATCACACAATCACACAATCACACAATCACACAATCACACAATCACACAATCACAAAATCACACTATCACACAATCACACAATCACACAATCACACAATCACAATTACACAATCACACAATCACACAATCACACAATCACACAATCACACAATCACACAGACACACAATCACACAATCACACAATCACACAATCACACAATCACACAATCACACAATCACACAATCACACAATCACACAATCACACAATCACACAGTCACACAATCACACAATCACACAATCACACAATCACACAATCACACAATCACACAATCACACAATCACACAATCACACAATCACACAATCACACAATCACACAATCACACAATCATACAATCACACAATCACACAACCACACAATCACACAATCACACAATCACACACTCACACAATCACACAGTCACAAACACACAATCACAATCACACACTCACAATCACACAATCACAATCACACAATCACAATCACACAATCACAATTACACAATCACAGTCACATAATCACAATCACACAATCACAATCACACAATCACAATCACACAATCACAATCACACAATCACAATCACACAATCACAATCACACAATCACAATCACACAATCACAATCACACAATCACAAAGTCTCACAATCACACCATCACACAATCACAATCACACAATCACAATCACACAATCACAATCACACAATCACAATCACACACCACTCAATCACACAATCACACACTCACACAATCACACAATCACAATCACACAATCACAATCACACAATCACAATCACACAATCACAATCACACAGTCACACAATCACAAAGTCACACAATCACACAAACACAATCACGCAATCACACAATCACGATCACACAATCACGGTCACACAATCACGGTCACACAATGACGGTCACACAATCACACAATCACACAATCACACAATCACACAAACACACAATCACACAATCACTCAATCACACAATAACACACTCACACAATCACACAGTCACAATCACACAGTCACAATCATACAATCACGGTCACACAATCACGGTCACACAATAACGGTCACTCAGTCACACATTCACACAATCACACAATCACGATCACACAATCACGGTCACACAATCACGATCACACAATCACGATCACACAATCACGATCACACAATCACGGTCACACAATCACGATCACACAATCACGATCACACAATCACGATCACACAATTACGATCACACAATCACGGTCACACAATCACAGTCACACAATCACAGAATCGCACAATCACACAATCACACAATCACACAATCACACAATCACACAATCACACAATCACACAATCACGATCACACAATCACGGTCACACAATCACGGTCACACAATGACGGTCACACAATCACACAATCACACAATCACACAATCACACAATCACACAAACACACAATCACACAATCACTCAATGACACAATAACACACTCACACAATCACACAGTCACAATCACACAGTCACAATCATACAATCACGGTCACACAATCACGGACACACAATAACGGTCACTCAGTCACACATTCACACAATCATACAATCACACAATCACACAATCACGATCACATAATCACGGTCACACAATCACGATCACACAATCACGATCACACAATCACGATCACACAATTACGATCACACAATCACGGTCACACAATCACAGTCACACAATCACACAATCGCACAATCACACAATCACACAATCACACAATCACACAATCACACAATCACACAATCACACAATCACAAATTCACACTATCACACAATCACACAATCACACAATCACACAATCACACAATCACACAATCACACAATCACACTATCACACAATCACACAATCACACAATCACACAATCACACAATCACACAATCACACAATCACAATTACACAATCACACAATCACACAATCACACAATCACGCAATCACACAATCACACAATCACACAATCACACAATCACACAATCACACAATCACACAATCACACAATCACACAATCACACAATCACACAACCACACAATCACACAATCACAATTACACAATCACACAATCACACAATCACACAATCACACAATCACACAGTCACACAATCACACAATCACACAATCACACAATCACACAATCACACAATCACACAATCACACAATCACACAGTCACACAATCACACAATCGCACAATCACACAATCACACAATCACACAATCACACAATCACACAATCACACAATCACAAATTCACACAATCACACAATCACACAATCACACAATCACACAATCACACAATCACACAATCACACAATCACACAATCACACTATCACACAATCACACAATCACACAATCACACAATCACAATTACACAATCACACAATCACACAATCACACAATCACACAATCACACAGACACACAATCACACAATCACACAATCACACAATCACACAATCACACAATCACACAATCACACAATCACACAATCACACAATCACACAATCACACAATCACACAATCACACAATCACACAACCACACAATCACACAATCACACAACCACAATTACGCAATCACACAATCACACAATCACACAATCACACAATCACACAATCACACAGTCACACAATCACACAATCACACAATCACACAATCACACAATCACACAACCACACAATCACACAATCACACAATCACACACTCACACAATCACACAGTCACAAACACACAATCACACACTCACAATCACACACTCACAATCACACAATCACAATCACACAATCACAATCACACAATCACAATTACACAATCACAGTCACATAATCACAATCACACAATCACAATCACACAATCACAATCACACAATCACAATCACACAATCACAAAGTCACACAATCACACCATCACAATCACGCAATCACACAATCACGATCACACAATCACGGTCACACAATCACGGTCACACAATGACGGTCACACAATCACACAATCACACAATCACACAATCACACAATCACACAATCACACAATCACACAATCACACAGTCACACAATCACACAGTCACACAATCATACAATCACACAATCACACAATCACACAATCACACAATCACACAATCACACAATCACACAATCACACAATCACACAATCACACAATCACACAATCACACAACCACACAATCACACAATCACACAATCACACACTCACACAATCACACAGTCATAAACACACAATCACAATCACACAATCACAGTCACACAATCACAATCACACAATCACAATTACACAATCACAATCACACAATCACAATCACACAATCACAATCACACAATCACAATCACACAATCACAATCACACAATCACAATCACACAATCACAATCACACAATCACAATCACACAATCACAATCACACAATCACAATCACACAATCACAATCACACAATCACAATCACACAATCACAATCACACAATCACAATCACACAATCACAATCACACAATCACAATCACACAACCACAATCACAAATTCACAATCGCACAATCACAATCACACAATCACAATCACACAATCACAATCACACAATCACAATCACACAATCACAATCACACAATCACAATCACACAATCACAATCACACAATCACAATCACACAATCACAATCACACAATCACAATCACACAATCACAATCACACAATCACAATCACACAATCACAATCACACAATCACAATCACACAATCACAATCACACAATCACAATCACACAATCACAATCACACAATCACAATCACACAATCACAATCACACAATCACAATCACACAATCACAATCACACAATCACAATCACACAATCACAATCACACAATCACAATCACACAATCACAATCACACAATCACAATCACACAATCACAATCACACAATCACAATCACACAATCACAATCACACAATCACAATCACACAATCACAATCACACAATCACAATCACACAATCACAATCACACAATCACACAGTCACACAATCACACAATCACAATCACGCAATCACACAATCACGATTACACAATCACGATCACACAATCACAATCACACAATCACACAGTCACACAATCACACAATCACAATCACGCAATCACACAATCACGATCACACAATCACAGTCACACAATCACGGTCACACAATGACGGTCACACAATCACACAATCACACAATCACACAATCACACAAACACACAATCACACAATCACTCAATGACACAATAACACACTCACACAATCACACAGTCACAATCACACAGTCACAATCATACAATCACGGTCACACAATCACGGACACACAATAACGGTCACTCAGTCACACATTCACACAATCACACAATCACGGTCACACAATCACGATCACACAATCACGATCACACAATCACGATCACACAATTACGATCACACAATCACGGTCACACAATCACAGTCACACAATCACACAATCGCACAATCACACAATCACACAATCACACAATCACACAATCACACAATCACACAATCACAAATTCACACAATCACACAATCACACAATCACACAATCACACAATCACACAATCACACAATCACAAAATCACACTATCACACAATCACACAATCACACAATCACACAATCACAATTACACAATCACACAATCACACAATCACACAATCACACAATCACACAATCACACAGACACACAATCACACAATCACACAATCACACAATCACACAATCACACAATCACACAATCACACAATCACACAATCACACAATCACACAATCACACAGTCACACAATCACACAATCACACAATCACACAATCACACAATCACACAATCACACAATCACACAATCACACAATCACACAATCACACAATCACACAATCACACAATCACACAATCATACAATCACACAATCACACAACCACACAATCACACAATCACACAATCACACACTCACACAATCACACAGTCACAAACACACAATCACAACCACACACTCACAATCACACAATCACAATCACACAATCACAATCACACAATCACAATTACACAATCACAGTCACATAATCACAATCACACAATCACAATCACACAATCACAATCACACAATCACAATCACACAATCACAATCACACAATCACAATCACACAATCACAATCACACAATCACAATCACACAATCACAAAGTCTCACAATCACACCATCACACAATCACAATCACACAATCACAATCACACAATCACAATCACACACCACTCAATCACACAATCACACACTCACACAATCACACAATCACAATCACACAATCACAATCACACAATCACAATCACACAATCACAATCACACAATCACAATCACACAATCACAATCACACAGTCACACAATCACAAAGTCACACAATCACACAAACACAATCACGCAATCACACAATCACGATCACACAATCACGGTCACACAATCACGGTCACACAATGACGGTCACACAATCACACAATCACACAATCACACAATCACACAAACACACAATCACACAATCACTCAATCACACAATAACACACTCACACAATCACACAGTCACAATCACACAGTCACAATCATACAATCACGGTCACACAATCACGGTCACACAATAACGGTCACTCAGTCACACATTCACACAATCACACAATCACGATCACACAATCACGGTCACACAATCACGATCACACAATCACGATCACACAATCACGATCACACAATCACGGTCACACAATCACGATCACACAATCACGATCACACAATCACGATCACACAATTACGATCACACAATCACGGTCACACAATCACAGTCACACAATCACAGAATCGCACAATCACACAATCACACAATCACACAATCACACAATCACACAATCACACAATCACACAATCACAAATTCACACTATCACACAATCACACAATCACACAATCACACAATCACACAATCACACAATCACACAATCACACAATCACACTATCACACAATCACACAATCACACAATCACACAATCACACAATCACACAATCACACTATCACACAATCACACAATCACACAATCACACAGTCACAATCATACAATCACACAACCACACAATCACACAATCACACAATCACACACTCACACAATCACACAGTCACAAACACACAATCACAATCACACAATCACAATCACACAATCACAATCACACAATCACAATCACACAATCACAATCACACAATCACAATCACACAATCACAATCACACAATCACAATCACACAATCACAATCACACAATCACAATCACACAATCACAAAGTCTCACAATCACACCATCACACAATCACAATCACACAATCACAATCACACAATCACAATCACACAATCACAATCACACACCACTCAATCACACAATCACACACTCACACAATCACACAATCACAATCACACAATCACAATCACACAATCACAATCACACAATCACAATCACACAGTCACACAATCACAAAGTCACACAATCGCACAATCACACAATCACACAATCACACTATCACACAATCACACAATCACACAATCACACAATCACACAATCACACAATCACACTATCACACAATCACACAATCACACAATCACACAGTCACAATCATACAATCACGGTCACACAATCACGGTCACACAATAACGGTCACTCAGTCACACATTCACACAATCACACAATCACGATCACACAATCACGGTCACACAATCACGATCACACAATCACGATCACACAATCACGATCACACAATTACGATCACACAATCACGGTCACACAATGACGGTCACACAATCACACAATCACACAATCACACAATCACACAAACACACAATCACACAATCACTCAATCACACAATAACACACTCACACAATCACACAGTCACAATCACACAGTCACAATCATACAATCACGGTCACACAATCACGGTCACACAATAACGGTCACTCAGTCACACATTGACACAATCACACAATCACGATCACACAATCACGGTCACACAATCACGATCACACAATCACGATCACACAATCACGATCACACAATTACGATCACACAATCACGGTCACACAATCACAGTCACACAATCACAGAATCGCACAATCACACAATCACACAATCACACAATCACACAATCACACAATCACACAATCACACAATCACACAATCACACAATCACACAATCACACAATCACAAATTCACACTATCACACAATCACACAATCACACAATCACACAATCACACAATCACACAATCACACAATCACACAATCACACTATCACACAATCACACAATCACACAATCACACAATCACACAATCACAATTACACAATCACACAATCACACAATCACACAATCACACAATCACACAGTCACACAATCACACAATCACACAATCACACAATCACACAATCGCACAATCACACAATCACACAATCACACAATCACACAATCACACAACCACACAATCACACAATCACACAATCACACAATCACAATTCCACAATCACACAATCACACAATCACACAGTCACACAATCACACAGTCACACAATCACACAATCACACAATCACACAATCACACAATCACACAATCACACAATCACACAATCACACAATCACACAATCATACAATCACACAATCACACAACCACACAATCACACAATCACACAATCACACACTCACACAATCACACAGTCACAAACACACAATCACAATCACACAATCACAATCACACAATCACAATCACACAATCACAAAGTCACACAATCACACAATCACAATCACGCAATCACACAATCACGATCACACAATCACGGTCACACAATCACGGTCACACAATGACGGTCACACAATCACACAATCACACAATCACACAATCACACAAACACGCAATCACACAATCACTCAATCACACAATAACACACTCACACAATCACACAGTCACAATCACACAGTCACAATCATACAATCACGGTCACACAATCACGGTCACACAATAACGGTCACTCAGTCACACATTCACACAATCACACAATCACACAATCACGATCACACAATCACGGTCACACAATCACGATCACACAATCACGATCACACAATCACGATCACACAATTACGATCACACAATCACGGTCACACAATCACAGTCACACAATCACACAATCGCACAATCACACAATCACACAATCACACAATCACACAATCACTCAATCACACAATAACACACTCACACAATCACACAGTCACAATCACGCAGTCGCAATCATACAATCACGGTCACACAATCACGGTCACACAATAACGGTCACTCAGTCACACATTCGCACAATCACACAATCACGATCACACAATCACGGTCACACAATCACGATCACACAATCACGATCACACAATCACGATCACACAATTACGATCACACAATCACGGTCACACAATCACAGTCACACAATCACAGAATCGCACAATCACACAATCACACAATGACACAATCACACAATCACACAATCACAAATTCACACCATCACACCATCACACAATCACACAATTACACAATCACACAATCACACAATCACACAATCACACAATCACACAATCACACTATCACACAATCACGCAATCACACAATCACACAATCACACAATCACAATTACACAATCACACAATCACACAATCACACAATCACACAATCACACAGTCACACAATCACACAATCACACAGTCACACAATCACACAATCACACAGTCACACAATCGCACAATCACACAATCACACAATCACACAATCACACAATCACACAACCACACAATCACACAATCACACAATCACACAATCACAATTACACAATCACACAATCACACAATCACACAGTCACACAATCACACAGTCACACAATCACACAATCACACAATCACACAATTACACAATCACACAATCACACAAACACACAATCACACAATCACTCAATCACACAATAACACACTCACACAATCACACAGTCACAATCACACAGTCACAATCACACAGTCACAATCATACAATCACGGTCACACAATAACGGTCACTCAGTCACACATTCACACAATCACACAATCACACACTCACACAATCACGATCACACAATCACGGTCACACAATCACGATCACACAACCACGATCACACAATCACGATCACACAATTACGATCACACAATCACGGTCACACAATCACAGTCACACAATCACACAATCGCACAATCACACAATCACACAATGACACAATCACACAATCACACAAACACACAATCACACAATCACAAATTCACACTATCACACAATCACACAATCACACAATCACACAATCACACAATCACACAATCACACAATCACACAATCACACAATCACACTATCACACAATCACACAATCACACAATCACACAATCACACAATCACAATTACACAATCACACAATCACACAATCACACAATCACACAATCACACAATCACACAATCACACAATCACACAATCACACAATCACACAATCTCAATTACACAATCACAATTACACAATCGCACAATCACACAATCACACAATCACACAATCACACAATCACACAATCACACAATCACACACTCACACAATCACACAATCACAATCACACAATCACAATTACACAATCACACAATCACAATTACAAAATCACAATCACACAATCACAATCACACAATCACAAACACACAATCACAATCACACAATCACACAATCGCAATCACACAATCACACAATCACCTAACCACACAATCACACAATCACACAACCACACAATCACACAATCACACAATCACAATCACACAATCACAATTACACAATCACAATTACACAATCACACAGTCACACAATCACACAATCACAATCACGCAATCACACAATCACGATTACACAATCACGATCACACAGTAACAATCACACAATCACAGAGTCACACAATCACAACGTCACACAATCACACCATCACAATCACGCAATCACACAATCACGATCACACAATCACGGTCACACAATCACGGTCACACAATGACGGTCACACAATCACACAATCACACAATCACACAAACACACAATCACACAATCACTGAATCACACAATCACACACTCACACAATCACACAATCACAATCACACAATGACAATCACACAATCACAATCACACAATCACAATCACACAATCACAATCACACAATCACACAATCACACAATCACAATCACGCAATCACACAATCACGATTACACAATCACGATCACACAATCACAATCACACAATCACACAGTCACACAAACACAAAGTCACACAATCACACAATCACAATCACGCAATCACACAATCACGATCACACAATCACGGTCACACAATCACGGTCACACAATCACACAATCACACAATCACACAAACACACAATCACACAATCACTCAATGACACAATAACACACTCACACAATCACACAGTCACAATCACACAGTCACAATCATACAATCACGGTCACACAATCACGGACACACAATAACGGTCACTCAGTCACACATTCACACAATCATACAATCACACAATCACACAATCACGATCACATAATCACGGTCACACAATCACGATCACACAATCACGATCACACAATCACGATCACACAATTACGATCACACAATCACGGTCACACAATCACAGTCACACAATCACACAATCGCACAATCACACAATCACACAATCACACAATCACACAATCACACAATCACACAATCACACAATCACAAATTCACACTATCACACAATCACACAATCACACAATCACACAATCACACAATCACACAATCACACAATCACACAATCACACTATCACACAATCACACAATCACACAATCACACAATCACACAATCACACAATCACACAATCACAATTACACAATCACACAATCACACAATCACACAATCACGCAATCACACAATCACACAATCACACAATCACACAATCACACAATCACACAATCACACAATCACACAATCACACAATCACACAATCACACAATCACTCAATGACACAATAACACAATCACACAATCACACAGTCACACCATCACACAATCACACAATCACACAATCACACAATCACACAATCACACAATCACACAATCACACAATCACACAATCACACAATCACACAATCACACAATCACACAGTCACACCATCACACAATCACACAATCACACAATCACACAATCATACAATCACACAATCACACAACCACACAATCACACAATCACACAATCACACACTCACACAATCACACAGTCACAAACACACAATCACAATCACACACTCACAATCACACAATCACAATCACACAATCACAATCACACAATCACAATTACACAATCACAGTCACATAATCACAATCACACAATCACAATCACACAATCACAATCACACAATCACAATCACACAATCACAATCACACAATCACAATCACACAATCACAATCACACAATCACAATCACACAATCACAATCACACAATCACAAAGTCACACAATCACACCATCACAATCACGCAATCACACAATCACGATCACACAATCACGGTCACACAATCACGGTCACACAATGACGGTCACACAATCACACAATCACACAATCACACAATCACACGATCACACAATCACAATCACACAATCACACAGTCACACAATCACACAATCACAATCACGCAATCACACAATCACGATCACACAATCATGGTCACACAATCACGGTCACACAATGACGGTCACACAATCACACAATCACACAATCACACAATCACACAAACACACAATCACACAATCACTCAATGACACAATAACACACTCACACAATCACACAGTCACAATCACACAATCACAATCACACAATCACAATCACACAATCACAATCACACAATCACAATTACACAATCACAATCACACAATCACAATCACACAATCACAATCACACAATCACAATCACACAATCACAATCACACAATCACAATCACACAATCACAATCACACAATCACAATCACACAATCACAATCACACAATCACAATCACACAATCACAATCACACAATCACAATCACACAATCACAATCACACAATCACAATCACACAATCACAATCACACAATCACAATCACACAATCACAATCACACAATCACAATCACACAATCACACAGTCACACAATCACACAATCACAATCACGCAATCACACAATCACGATTACACAATCACGATCACACAATCACAATCACACAATCACACAGTCACACAATCACACAATCACAATCACGCAATCACACAATCACGATCACACAATCACGGTCACACAATCACGGTCACACAATGACGGTCACACAATCACACAATCACACAATCACACAATCACACAAACACACAATCACACAATCACTCAATCACACAATAACACACTCACACAATCACACATTCACAATCACACAGTCACAATCATACAATCACGGTCACACAATCACGGTCACACAATAACGGTCACTCAGTCACACATTCACACAATCACACAATCACACAATCACGATCACACAATCACGGTCACACAATCACGATCACACAATCACGATCACACAATCACGATCACACAATCACGGTCACACAATCACAGTCACACAATCACAGAATCGCACAATCACACAATCACACAATCACACAATCACACAATCACACAATCACACAATCACAAATTCACACTGTCACACAATCACACAATCACACAATCACACAATCGCACAATCACACAATCACACAATCACACAATCACACTATCACACAATCACACAATCACACAATCACACAATCACACAATCACACAATCACACAATCACACAATCACACAATCACACAATCACACAATCACACAATCATACAATCACACAATCACACAACCACACAATCACACAATCACACAATCACACACTCACACAATCACACAGTCACAAACACACAATCACAATCACACAATCACAATCACACAATCACAATCACACAATCACAATCACACAATCACAATCACACAATCACAATCACACAATCACAATCACACAATCACAATCACACAATCACAATCACACAATCACAAAGTCTCACAATCACACCATCACACAATCACAATCACACAATCACAATCACACAATCACAATCACACAATCACAATCACACAATCACAATCACACACCACTCAATCACACAATCACACACTCACACAATCACACAATCACAATCACACAATCACAATCACACAATCACAATCACACAATCACAATCACACAGTCACACAATCACAAAGTCACACAATCACACAAACAGAATCACGCAATCACACAATCACGATCACACAATCACGGTCACACAATCACGGTCACACAATGACGGTCACACAATCACACAATCACACAATCACACAATCACACAAACACACAATCACACAATCACTCAATCACACAATAACACACTCACACAATCACACAGTCACAATCACACAGTCACAATCATACAATCACGGTCACACAATCACGGTCACACAATAACGGTCACTCAGTCACACATTCACACAATCACACAATCACGATCACACAATCACGGTCACACAATCACGATCACACAATCACGATCACACAATCACGATCACACAATCACGGTCACACAATCACGATCACACAATCACGATCACACAATCACGATCACACAATTACGATCACACAATCACGGTCACACAATCACAGTCACACAATCACAGAATCGCACAATCACACAATCACACAATCACACAATCACACAATCACACAATCACACAATCACACAATCACACAATCACACAATCACACAATCACAAATTCACACTATCACACAATCACACAATCACACAATCACACAATCACACAATCACACAATCACACAATCACACAATCACACAATCACACTATCACACAATCACACAATCACACAATCACACAATCACACAATCACACAATCACACTATCACAAAATCACACAATCACACAATCACACAGTCACAATCATACAATCACGGTCACACAATCACGGTCACACAATAACGGTCACTCAGTCACACATTCACACAATCACACAATCACGATCACACAATCACGGTCACACAATCACGATCACACAATCACGATCACACAATCACGATCACACAATTACGATCACACAATCACGGTCACACAATGACGGTCACACAATCACACAATCACACAATCACACAATCACACAAACACACAATCACACAATCACTCAATCACACAATAACACACTCACACAATCACACAGTCACAATCACACAGTCACAATCATACAATCACGGTCACACAATCACGGTCACACAATAACGGTCACTCAGTCACACATTGACACAATCACACAATCACGATCACACAATCACGGTCACACAATCACGATCACACAATCACGATCACACAATCACGATCACACAATTACGATCACACAATCACGGTCACACAATCACAGTCACACAATCACAGAATCGCACAATCACACAATCACACAATCACACAATCACACAATCACACAATCACACAATCACACAATCACACAATCACAAATTCACACTATCACACAATCACACAATCACACAATCACACAATCACACAATCACACAATCACACAATCACACAATCACACTATCACACAATCACACAATCACACAATCACACAATCACACAATCACAATTACACAATCACACAATCACACAATCACACAATCACACAATCACACAGTCACACAATCACACAATCACACAATCACACAATCACACAATCGCACAATCACACAATCACACAATCACAATCACACAATCACACAACCACACAATCACACAATCACACAATCACACAATCACAATTCCACAATCACACAATCACACAATCACACAGTCACACAATCACACAGTCACACAATCACACAATCACACAATCACACAATCACACAATCACACAATCACACAATCACACAATCACACAATCACACAATCATACAATCACACAATCACACAACCACACAATCACACAGTCACAATCACACAATCACACAACCACACAATCACACAGTCACAATCATACAATCACGGTCACACAATCACGGTCACACAATAACGGTCACTCAGTCACACATTGACACAATCACACAATCACGATCACACAATCACGGTCACACAATCACGATCACACAATCACGATCACACAATCACGATCACACAATTACGATCACACAATCACGGTCACACAATCACAGTCACACAATCACAGAATCGCACAATCACACAATCACACAATCACACAATCACACAATCACACAATCACACAATCACACAATCACACAATCACACAATCACACAATCACACAATCACAAATTCACACTATCACACAATCACACAATCACACAATCACACAATCACACAATCACACAATCACACAATCACACAATCACACAATCACACTATCACACAATCACACAATCACACAATCACACAATCACACAATCACAATTACACAATCACACAATCACACAATCACACAATCACACAATCACACAGTCACACAATCACACAATCACACAATCACACAATCACACAATCGCACAATCACACAATCACACAATCACACAATCACACAATCACACAACCACACAATCACACAATCACACAATCACACAATCACAATTCCACAATCACACAATCACACAATCACACAGTCACACAATCACACAGTCACACAATCACACAATCACACAATCACACAATCACACAATCACACAATCACACAATCACACAATCACACAATCATACAATCACACAATCACACAACCACACAATCACACAATCACACAATCACACACTCACACAATCACACAGTCACAAACACACAATCACAATCACACAATCACAATCACACAATCACAATCACACAATCACAATTACACAATCACAGTCACATAATCACAATCACACAATCACAATCACACAATCACAATCACACAATCACAATCACACAATCACAATCACACAATCACAATCACACAATCACAAAGTCACACAATCACACAATCACAATCACGCAATCACACAATCACGATCACACAATCACGGTCACACAATCACGGTCACACAATCACGGTCACACAATGACGGTCACACAATCACACAATCACACAATCACACAATCACACAAACACGCAATCACACAATCACTCAATCACACAATAACACACTCACACAATCACACAGTCACAATCACACAGTCACAATCATACAATCACGGTCACACAATCACGGTCACACAATAACGGTCACTCAGTCACACATTCACACAATCACACAATCACACAATCACGATCACACAATCACGGTCACACAATCACGATCACACAATCACGATCACACAATCACGATCACACAATTACGATCACACAATCACGGTCACACAATCACAGTCACACAATCACACAATCGCACAATCACACAATCACACAATCACACAATCACACAATCACACAATCACACAATCACAAATTCACACTATCACACAATCACACAATCACACAATCACACAATCACACAATCACACAATCACACAATCACACAATCACACAATCACACAATCACACAATCACACAATCACACAATCACACAACCACACAATCACACAATCACACAATCACACAATCACAATTACACAATCACACAATCACACAATCACACAGTCACAAACACACAATCACAATCACACAATCACAATCACACAATCACAATCACACAATGACAATCACACAATCACAATCACACAATCACAATCACACAATCACAATCACACAATCACACAGTCACACAATCACACAATCACAATCACGCAATCACACAATCACGATTACACAATCACGATCACACAATCACAATCACACAATCACACAGTCACACAATCACACAATCACAATCACGCAATCACACAATCACGATCACACAATCACGGTCACACAATCACGGTCACACAATGACGGTCACACAATCACACAATCACACAATCACACAATCACACAAACACGCAATCACACAATCACTCAATCACACAATAACACACTCACACAATCACGCAGTCACAATCACACAGTCACAATCATACAATCACTGTCACACAATCACGGTCACACAATAACGGTCACTCAGTCACACATTCACACAATCACACAATCACACAATCACGATCACACAATCACGGTCACACAATCACGATCACACAATCACGATCACACAATCACGATCACACAATTACGATCACACAATCACGGTCACACAATCACAGTCACACAATCACACAATCGCACAATCACACAATCACACAATCACACAATCACAAATTCACACTATCACACAATCACACAATCACACAATCACACAATCACACAATCACACAATCACACAATCACACAATCACACAATCACACAATCACACAATCACACAATCACACAATCACACAACCACACAATCACACAATCACACAATCACACAATCACAATTACACAATCACACAATCACACAATCACACAGTCACAAACACAGAATCACAATCACACAATCACAATCACACAATCACAATCACACAATGACAATCACACAATCACAATCACACAATCACAATCACACAATCACAATCACACAATCACACAGTCACACAATCACACAATCACAATCACGCAATCACACAATCACGATTACACAATCACGATCACACAATCACAATCACACAATCACACAGTCACACAATCACACAATCACAATCACGCAATCACACATTCACGATCACACAATCACGGTCACACAATCACGGTCACACAATGACGGTCACACAATCACACAATCACACAATCACACAATCACACAAACACACAATCACACAATCACTCAATCACACAATAACACACTCACACAATCACACATTCACAATCACACAGTCACAATCATACAATCACGGTCACACAATCACGGTCACACAATAACGGTCACTCAGTCACACATTCACACAATCACACAATCACACAATCACGATCACACAATCACGGTCACACAATCACGATCACACAATCACGATCACACAATCACGATCACACAATTACGATCACACAATCACGGTCACACAATCACAGTCACACAATCACAGAATCGCACAATCACACAATCACACAATCACACAATCACACAATCACACAATCACACAATCACACAATCACAAATTCACACTGTCACACAATCACACAATCACACAATCACACAATCACACAATCACGCAATCACACAATCACACAATCACACAATCACACAATCACACAATCACACTATCACACAATCACACAATCACACAATCACAATTACACAATCACACAATCACACAATCACACAATCACACAATCACACAGTCACACAATCACACAATCACACAATCACACAATCACACAATCACACAATCACACAATCGCACAATCACACAATCACACAATCACACAATCACACAATCACACAATCACACAACCACACAATCACACAATCACACAATCACACAATCACAATTGCACAATCATACAATCACACAATCACACAATCACACAGTCACACATCACACAATCACACAATCACACAATCACACAATCACACAATCACACAATCACACAAACACACAATCACACAATCACTCAATCACACAATAACACACTCACACAATCACACAGTCACAATCACACAGTCACAATCATGCAATCACGGTCACACAATCACGCTCACACAATAACGGCCACTCAGTCACACATTCACACAATCACACAATCACACAATCACACAATCACGATCACACAATCACGGTCACACAATCACGATCACACAACCACGATCACACAATCACACAATCACACAATCACCCAATCACACTATCACACAATCACACAATCACACAATCACACAATCACACAATCACAATTACACAATCACACAATCACACAATCACACAATCACACAATCACACAATCACACAATCACACAATCACACAACCACACAATCACACAATCACACAATCACACAATCACAATTACACAATCACACAATCACACAATCACACAGTCACAAACACAGAATCACAATCACACAATCACAATCACACAATCACAATCACACAATGACAATCACACAATCACAATCACACAATCACAATCACACAATCACAATCACACAATCACACAGTCACACAATCACAATCACACAATCACAATCACACAATCACACAGTCACACAATCACACAATCACAATCACGCAATCACACAATCACGATTACACAATCACGATCACACAATCACAATCACACAATCACACAGTCACACAATCACACAATCACAATCACGCAATCACACATTCACGATCACACAATCACGGTCACACAATCACGGTCACACAATGACGGTCACACAATCACACAATCACACAATCACACAATCACACAAACACACAATCACACAATCACTCAATCACACAATAACACACTCACACAATCACACATTCACAATCACACAGTCACAATCATACAATCACGGTCACACAATCACGGTCACACAATAACGGTCACTCAGTCACACATTCACACAATCACACAATCACACAATCACGATCACACAATCACGGTCACACAATCACGATCACACAATCACGATCACACAATCACGATCACACAATTACGATCACACAATCACGGTCACACAATCACAGTCACACAATCACAGAATCGCACAATCACACAATCACACAATCACACAATCACACAATCACACAATCACACAATCACACAATCACACAATCACACAATCACAAATTCACACTGTCACACAATCACACAATCACACAATCACACAATCACACAATCACGCAATCACACAATCACACAATCACACAATCACACAATCACACAATCACACTATCACACAATCACACAATCACACAATCACAATTACACAATCACACAATCACACAATCACACAATCACACAATCACACAGTCACACAATCACACAATCACACAATCACACAATCACACAATCACACAATCACACAATCGCACAATCACACAATCACACAATCACACAATCACACAATCACACAATCACACAACCACACAATCACACAATCACACAATCACACAATCACAATTGCACAATCATACAATCACACAATCACACAATCACACAGTCACACATCACACAATCACACAATCACACAATCACACAATCACACAATCACACAAACACACAATCACACAATCACACAAACACACAATAACACACTCACACAATCACACAGTCACAATCACACAGTCACAATCATGCAATCACGGTCACACAATCACGCTCACACAATAACGGCCACTCAGTCACACATTCACACAATCACACAATCACACAATCACACAATCACGATCACACAATCACGGTCACACAATCACGATCACACAACCACGATCACACAATCACACAATCACACAATCACCCAATCACACTATCACACAATCACACAATCACACAATCACACAATCACACAATCACAATTACACAATCACACAATCACACAATCACACAATCACACAATCACACAGTCACAATCACACAGTCACAATCATACAATCACGGTCACACAATGACGGTCACACAATCACACAATCACACAATCACACAATCACACAATCACACAATCACACAATCACACAATCACACAATCACACAATCACACAATCACACAATCACACAATCACACAACCACACAATCACACAATCACACAATCACACAATCACAATTACACAATCACACAATCACACAATCACACAGTCACAAACACACAATCACAATCACACAATCACAATCACACAATCACAATCACACAATGACAATCACACAATCACAATCACACAATCACAATCACACAATCACAATCACACAATCACACAGTCACACAATCACACAATCACAATCACGCAATCACACAATCACGATCACACAATCACGGTCACACAATCACGGTCACACAATGACGGTCACACAATCACACAATCACACAATCACACAATCACACAAACACGCAATCACACAATCACTCAATCACACAATAACACACTCACACAATCACACAGTCACAATCACACAGTCACAATCATACAATCACGGTCACACAATCACGGTCACACAATAACGGTCACTCAGTCACACATTCACACAATCACACAATCACACAATCACGATCACACAATCACGGTCACACAATCACGATCACACAATCACGATCACACAATCACGATCACACAATTACGATCACACAATCACGGTCACACAATCACAGTCACACAATCACACAATCGCACAATCACACAATCACACAATCACACAATCACACAATCACACAATCACAAATTCACACTATCACACAATCACACAATCACACAATCACACAATCACACAATCACACAATCACACAATCACACAATCACACAATCACACAATCACACAATCACACAATCACACAATCACACAATCACACAACCACACAATCACACAATCACACAATCACACAATCACAATTACACAATCACACAATCACACAATCACACAGTCACAAACACAGAATCACAATCACACAATCACAATCACACAATGACAATCACACAATCACAATCACACAATCACAATCACACAATCACAATCACACAATCACACAGTCACACAATCACACAATCACAATCACGCAATCACACAATCACACAGTCACACAATCACACAATCACAATCACGCAATCACACATTCACGATCACACAATCACGGTCACACAATCACGGTCACACAATGACGGTCACACAATCACACAATCACACAATCACACAATCACACAAACACACAATCACACAATCACTCAATCACACAATAACACACTCACACAATCACACATTCACAATCACACAGTCACAATCATACAATCACGGTCACACAATCACGGTCACACAATAACGGTCACTCAGTCACACATTCACACAATCACACAATCACACAATCACGATCGCACAATCACGGTCACACAATCACGATCACACAATCACGATCACACAATCACGATCACACAATTACGATCACACAATCACGGTCACACAATCACAGTCACACAATCACAGAATCGCACAATCACACAATCACACAATCACACAATCACACAATCACACAATCACACAATCACACAATCACAAATTCACACTGTCACACAATCACACAATCACACAATCACACAATCACACAATCACGCAATCACACAATCACACAATCACACAATCACACAATCACACAATCACACTATCACACAATCACACAATCACACAATCACAATTACACAATCACACAATCACACAATCACACAATCACACAATCACACAGTCACACAATCACACAATCACACAATCACACAATCACACAATCACACAATCACACAATCGCACAATCACACAATCACACAATCACACAATCACACAATCACACAATCACACAACCACACAATCACACAATCACACAATCACACAATCACAATTACACAATCACACAATCACACAATCACACAATCACACAGTCACAAATCACACAATCACACAATCACACAATCACACAATCACACAATCACACAAACACACAATCACACAATCACTCAATCACACAATAACACACTCACACAATCACACAGTCACAATCACACAGTCACAATCATGCAATCACGGTCACACAATCACGCTCACACAATAACGGCCACTCAATCACACATTCACACAATCACACAATCACACAATCACACAATCACGATCACACAATCACGGTCACACAATCACGATCACACAACCACGATCACACAATCACACAATCACACAATCACCCAATCACACTATCACACAATCACACAATCACACAATCACACAATCACACAATCACAATTACACAATCACACAATCACACAATCACACAATCACACAATCACACAGTCACAATCACACAGTCACAATCATACAATCACGGTCACACAATGACGGTCACACAATCACACAATCACACAATCACACAATCACACAATCACACAATCACACAATCACACAATCACACAACCACACAATCACACAATCACACAATCACACACTCACACAATCACACAGTCACAAACACACAATCACAATCACACAATCACAATCACACAATCACAATCACACAATCACAATTACACAATCACACAGTCACACAATCACACAATCACACAATCACACAATCTCAATTACACAATCACAATTACACAATCACACAATCACACAATCACACAATCACACAATCACACAATCACACAATCACACAATCACACAATAACACAATCACACAATCACACACTCACACAATCACACAATCACAATCACACAATCACAATTACACAATCACACAATCACACAATCACGCAATCACACAATCACGCAATCATACAATCACACAAGCACACAATCACAATCACGCAATCACACAATCACGATCACACAATTACGAACACAATCACGGTCACACAATCACAGTCACACAATCACACAATCACAATCACGCAATCAGACAACCACGATCACACAATCACGATCACACAATCACGATCACACAATCACGGTCACACAATCACGGTCACTCAATCACGGTCACACAATCACGGTCACACAATCACGGTCACACAATCACACAATCACACAATCACAAAATCACACAATCACACAATCACACAATCGCACTATCACACAATCACACAATCACACAATCACACAATCACACAATCACAATTACACAATCACACAATCACACAATCACACAATCACACAATCACACAATCACACAATCACACAATCACACAATCACACAATCACACAATCACACAACCACACAATCACACAATCACACAATCACACAATCACAATTACACAATCACACAATCACACAATCACACAATCACACAATCACACAGTCACACAATCACACAATCACACAATCACACAATCACACAATCACACAATCACACAATCACACAATCACACAATCACACAATCACACAGTCACACAATCACACAATCACACAATCACACAATCACACAACCACACAATCACACAATCACACAATTACACACTCACACAATCACACAGTCACAAACACACAATCACAATCACACAATCACAATCACACAATCACAATCACACAATCACAATCACACAATCACAATCACACAATCACAATCACACAATCACAATTACACAATCACACAATCTCAATTACACAATCACAATTACACAATCACACAATCACACAATCACACAATCACACAATCACACAATCACACAATCACACAATCACACAATCACACAATCACACAATCACACAATCACACAATCACACAATCACACAACCACACAATCACACAATCACACAATCACACACTCACACAATCACACAGTCACAAACACACAATCACAATCACACAATCACAATCACACAATCACAATCACACAATCACAATTACACAATCACACAGTCACACAATCACACAATCACACAATCACACAATCACACAATCACAATTACACAATCACACAATCACACAATCACACAATCACAATTACACAATCACACAATCACACAATCACACAATCACACAATCACACAATCACACAATCACACAATCACACAATCACACAATCACACAATCACACAATCACAAATTCACACTATCACACAATCACACAATCACACAATCACACAATCACACAATCACACAATCACACAATCACACAATCACACAATCACACTATCACACAATCACACAATCACACAATCACACAATCACAATTACACAATCACACAATCACACAATCACACAATCACACAATCACACAGTCACACAATCAGACAATCACACAATCACACAATCACACAATCGCACAATCACACAATCACACAATCACACAATCACACAATCACACAACCACACAATCACACAATCACACAATCACACAATCACAATTCCACAATCACACAATCACACAATCACACAGTCACACAATCACACAGTCACACAATCACACAATCACACAATCACACAATCACACAATCACACAATCACACAATCACACAATCACACAATCATACAATCACACAATCACACAACCACACAATCACACAATCACACAATCACACACTCACACAATCACACAGTCACAAACACACAATCACAATCACACAATCACAATCACACAATCACAATCACACAATCACAATTACACAATCACAGTCACATAATCACAATCACACAATCACAATCACACAATCACAATCACACAATCACAATCACACAATCACAATCACACAATCACAATCACACAATCACAATCACACAATCACAATCACACAATCACAATCACACAATCACAAAGTCACACAATCACACAATCACAATCACGCAATCACACAATCACGATCACACAATCACGGTCACACAATCACGGTCACACAATGACGGTCACACAATCACACAATCACACAATCACACAATCACACAAACACGCAATCACACAATCACTCAATCACACAATAACACACTCACACAATCACACAGTCACAATCACACAGTCACAATCATACAATCACGGTCACACAATCACGGTCACACAATAACGGTCACTCAGTCACACATTCACACAATCACACAATCACACAATCACGATCACACAATCACGGTCACACAATCACGATCACACAATCACGATCACACAATCACGATCACACAATTACGATCACACAATCACGGTCACACAATCACAGTCACACAATCACACAATCGCACAATCACACAATCACACAATCACACAATCACACAATCACACAATCACAAATTCACACTATCACACAATCACACAATCACACAATCACACAATCACACAATCACACAATCACACAATCACACAATCACACAATCACACAATCACACAATCACACAACCACACAATCACACAATCACACAATCACACAATCACAATTACACAATCACACAATCACACAATCACACAGTCACAAACACAGAATCACAATCACACAATCACAATCACACAATCACAATCACACAATGACAATCACACAATCACAATCACACAATCACAATCACACAATCACAATCACACAATCACACAGTCACACAATCACACAATCACAATCACGCAATCACACAATCACGATTACACAATCACGATCACACAATCACAATCACACAATCACACAGTCACACAATCACACAATCACAATCACGCAATCACACATTCACGATCACACAATCACGGTCACACAATCACGGTCACACAATGACGGTCACACAATCACACAATCACACAATCACACAATCACACAAACACACAATCACACAATCACTCAATCACACAATAACACACTCACACAATCACACATTCACAATCACACAGTCACAATCATACAATCACGGTCACACAATCACGGTCACACAATAACGGTCACTCAGTCACACATTCACACAATCACACAATCACACAATCACGATCACACAATCACGGTCACACAATCACGATCACACAATCACGATCACACAATCACGATCACACAATTACGATCACACAATCACGGTCACACAATCACAGGCACACAATCACAGAATCGCACAATCACACAATCACACAATCACACAATCACACAATCACACAATCACACAATCACACAATCACACAATCACAAATTCACACTGTCACACAATCACACAATCACACAATCACACAATCACACAATCACGCAATCACACAATCACACAATCACACAATCACACAATCACACAATCACACTATCACACAATCACACAATCACACAATCACAATTACACAATCACACAATCACACAATCACACAATCACACAATCACACAGTCACACAATCACACAATCACACAATCACACAATCACACAATCACACAATCACACAATCGCACAATCACACAATCACACAATCACACAATCACACAATCACACAATCACACAACCACACAATCACACAATCACACAATCACACAATCACAATTACACAATCACACAATCACACAATCACACAATCACACAGTCACACATCACACAATCACACAATCACACAATCACACAATCACACAATCACACAATCACACAAACACACAATCACACAATCACTCAATCACACAATAACACACTCACACAATCACACAGTCACAATCACACAGTCACAATCATGCAATCACGGTCACACAATCACGCTCACACAATAACGGCCACTCAGTCACACATTCACACAATCACACAATCACACAATCACACAATCACGATCACACAATCACGGTCACACAATCACGATCACACAACCACGATCACACAATCACACAATCACACAATCACCCAATCACACTATCACACAATCACACAATCACACAATCACACAATCACACAATCACAATTACACAATCACACAATCACACAATCACACAATCACACAATCACACAGTCACAATCACACAGTCACAATCATACAATCACGGTCACACAATGACGGTCACACAATCACACAATCACACAATCACACAATCACACAATCACACAATCACACAATCACACAATCACACAACCACACAATCACACAATCACACAATCACACACTCACACAATCACACAGTCACAAACACACAATCACAATCACACAATCACAATCACACAATCACAATCACACAATCACAATCACACAATCACAATTACACAATCACACAGTCACACAATCACACAATCACACAATCACACAATCTCAATTACACAATCACAATTACACAATCACACAATCACACAATCACACAATCACACAATCACACAATCACACAATCACACAATCACACAATCACACAATAACACAATCACACAATCACACACTCACACAATCACACAATCACAATCACACAATCACAATTACACAATCACACAATCACACAATCACGCAATCATACAATCACACAAGCACACAATCACAATCACGCAATCACACAATCACGATCACACAATTACGAACACAATCACGGTCACACAATCACAATTACACAATCACACAATCTCAATTACACAATCACAATTACACAATCACACAATCACACAATCACACAATCACACAATCACACAATCACACAATCACACAATCACACAATCACACAATCACACAATCACACAATCACACAATCACACAATCACACAATCACACAACCACACAATCACACAATCACACAATCACACACTCACACAATCACACAGTCACAAACACACAATCACAATCACACAATCACAATCACACAATCACAATCACACAATCACAATCACACAATCACAATCACACAATCACAATTACACAATCACACAGTCACACAATCACACAATCACACAATCACACAATCACAATTACACAATCACACAATCACACAATCACACAATCACAATTACACAATCACACAATCACACAATCACACAATCACACAATCACACAGTCACACAATCACACAATCACACAATCACACAATCACACAATCACACAATCACACAATCACACAATCACACAATCACACAATCACACAGTCACACAATCACACAATCACACAATCACACAATCACACAACCACACAATCACACAATCACACAATCACACACTCACACAATCACACAGTCACAAACACACAATCACAATCACACAATCACAATCACACAATCACAATCACACAATCACAATCACACAATCACAATCACACAATCACAATCACACAATCACAATTACACAATCACACAATCTCAATTACACAATCACAATTACACAATCACACAATCACACAATCACACAATCACACAATCACACAATCACACAATCACACAATCACACAATCACACAATCACACAATCACACAATCACACAATCACACAATCACACAATCACACAATCACACAATCACACAATCACACAATCACACAACCACACAATCACACAATCACACAATCACACACTCACACAATCACACAGTCACAAACACACAATCACAATCACACAATCACAATCACACAATCACAATCACACAATCACAATCACACAATCACAATTACACAATCACACAATCACACAATCACACAATCTCAATTACACAATCACAATTACACAATCACACAATCACACAATCACACAATCACACAATCACACAATCACACAATCACACAATCACACAATCACACAATCACACAATCACACAATCACACAATCACACAATCACACAATCACACAATCACACACTCACACAATCACACAATCACAATCACACAATCACAATTACACAATCACACAATCACACAATCACGCAATTACACAATCACGCAATCATACAATCACACAAGCACACAATCACAATCACGCAATCACACAATCACGATCACACAATTACGAACACAATCACGGTCACACAATCACAGTCACACAATCACACAATCACAATCACGCAATCACACAACCACGATCACACAATCACGATCACACAATCACGATCACACAATCACGGTCACACAATCACGGTCACTCAATCACGGTCACACAATCACGGTCACACAATCACGGTCACACAATCACACAATCACACAATCACACAATCACACAATCACACAATCACACAATCACACAATCACACAATCACACAATCACACAATCACACAATCACACAATCACACAATCACACAATCACACAATCACACAGTCACACAATCACACAATCATACAATCACACAATCACACAATCACACAATCACACAATCACACAATCACACAATCACACAATCACACAATCACACAATCACACAACCACACAATCACACAATCACACAATCACACAATCACAATTACACAATCACACAATCACACAATCACACAATCACACAGTCACACAATCACACAATCACACAATCACACAACCACACAATCACACAATCACACAATCACACACTCACACAATCACACAGTCACAAACACACAATCACAATCACACAATCACAATCACACAATGACAATCACACAATCACAATCACACAATCACAATTACACAATCACAGTCACATAATCACAATCACACAATCACAATCACACAATCACAATCACACAATCACAATCACACAATCACAATCACACAATCACAATCACACAATCACAATCACACAATCACAATCACACAATCACAATCACACAATCACAATCACACAATCACAATCACACAATCACACAATCATACAATCACACAATCTCACAATCACACAATCACACAATCACACAATCTCAATTACACAATCACAATTACACAATCACACAATCACACAATCACACAATCACACAATCACACAATCACACAATCACACAATCACACAATCACACAATCACACAATCACACACTCACACAATCACACAATCACAATCACACAATCACAATTACACAATCACACAATCACACAATCACGCAATCACTCAATCACGCAATCATACAATCACACAAGCACACAATCACAATCACGCAATCACACAATCACGATCACACAATTACGAACACAATCACGGTCACACAATCACAGTCACACAATCACACAATCACAATCACGCAATCACACAATCACGATCACACAATCACAATCACACAATCACACAATCACACAATCACACAATCACACAATCACACAATCACACAATCACACAATCACACAATCACACAATCACACAATCACACAATCACACAATCACACAATCACACAATCACACAATCACACAATCACACAATCACACAATCACACAATCACACAATCACACAACCACACAATCACACAATCACACAATCGCACAATCACAATTACACAATCACACAATCACACAATCACACAATCACACAATCACACAATCACACAATCACACAATCACACAATCACACAATCACACAATCACACAATCACACAGTCACACAGTCACACAATCACACAATCACACAATCACACAATCACACAATCACACATTCACGCAATCACACAATCACACAATCACATAATCACACAATCACACAACCACACAATCACAAACACACAATCACAATCACACAATCACACAATCACACAATCACACAATCACACAATCACACAATCACACACTCACACAATCACACAGTCACAAACACACAATCACAATCACACAATCACAATCACACAATCACAATCGCACAATCACAATCACACAATCACAATCACACAATCACAATCACACAATCACAATCACACAATCACAATCACACAATCACAATTACACAATCACAGTCACATAATCACAATCACACAATCACAATCACACAATCACAATCACACAATCACAATCACACAATCACAATCACACAATCACAATCACACAATCACAATCACACAATCACAATCACACAATCACAATCACAAAACAATCACAAAGCCACACAATCACACAATCACAATCACGCAATCACACAATCACGATCACACAATCACGGTCACACAATCACGGTCAGACAATGACGGTCACACAATCACACAATCACACAATCACACAGTCACACAATCACACAATCACACAATCACACAATCACACAATCACACAATCACACAATCACACTATCACACTATCACACAATCACACAATCACACAATCACAATTACACAATCACACAATCACACAATCACACAATCACACAATCACACAGTCACACAATCACACAATCACACAGTCACACAATCACACAATCACACAATCACACAATCACACAATCACACAATCACACAATCACACAATCACACAATCACACAATCACACAACCACACAATCACACAATCTCACAATCACACACTCACACAATCACACAGTCACAAACACACAATCACAATCACACAATCACAATCACACAATCACAATCACACAATCACACAATCACAATCACACAATCACAATTACACAATCACAGTCACATAATCACAATCACACAATCACAATCACAAAATCACAATCACACAATCACAATCACACAATCAGAATCACACAATCACACAATCACACAATCACACAATCTCACAATCACACAATCACACAATCACACAATCACACAATCACACAATCTCAATTACACAATCACAATTAAACAATCACACAATCACACAATCACACAATCACACAATCACACAATCACACAATCACACAATCACACAATCACACAATCACACAATCACACAATCACACAATCACACACTCACACAATCACACAATCACAATCACACAATCTCAATTACACAATCACACAATCACACAATCACGCAATCACACAATCACGCAATCATACAATCACACAAGCACACAATCACAATCACGCAATCACACAATCACGATCACACAATTACGAACACAATCACGGTCACACAATCACAGTCACACAATCACACAATCACAATCACGCAATCACACAATCACGATCACACAATCACAATCACACAATCACAATCACACAATCACAATCACACAATCACAATCACACAATCACAATCACACAATCACAATCACACAATCACAATCACACAATCACAAAGTCACACAATCACACAATCACAATCACGCAATCACACAATCACGATCACACAATCACGGTCACACAATCACGGTCACACAATGACGGTCACACAATCACACAATCACACAATCACACAATCACACAAACACACAATCACACAATCACTCGATCACACAATAACACACTCACACAATCACACAGTCACAATCACACAGTCACAATCATACAATCACGGTCACACAATCACGGTCACACAATAACTGTCACTCAGTCACACATTCACACAATCACACAATCACACAATCACGATCACGCAATCACACAATCACGGTCACACAATCACAGTCACACAATCACACAATCACAATCACGATCACACAATCACGGTCACACAATCACGATCACACAATCACGATCACACAATCACGATCACACAATCACGATCACACAATTACGATCACACAGTCACGGTCACACAATCACAGTCACACAATCACACAATAGCACAATCACACAATCACACAATCACACAATCACACAATCACACAATCACACAATCACACAATCTCAATTACACAATCACAATTACACAATCACACAATCACACAATCACACAATCACACAATCACACAAACACACAATCACACAATCACTGAATCACACAATAACACACTCACACAATCACACAGTCACAATCACACAGTCACAATCACACAATCACGGTCACAGAATCACGGTCACACAATAACGGTCACTCAATCACATATTCACACAATCACACAATCACACAATCACACAATCACACAATCACACAATCACGATCACAAAATCACGGTCACACAATCACGATCACACAATCACGATCACACAATCACGATAACACAATTACGATCACACAATCACGGTCACACAATCACACAATCACACAATCGCACAATCACACAATCACACAATCACACAATCACACAATCACACAATCACACAATCACACAATCACACAATCACAATTACACAATCACAATTACACAATCACACAGTCACACAATCACACAATCACAATCACGCAATCACACAATCACGATTACACAATCACGATCACACAATCACAATCACACAATCACAGAGTCACACAATCACAACGTCACACAATCACACCATCACAATCACGCAATCACACAATCACGATTACACAATCACGATCACACAATCACAATCACACAATCACACAGTCACACAATCACACAATCACAATCACGCAATCACACAATCACGATCACACAATCACGGTCGCACAATCACGGTCACACAATGACGGTCACACAATCACACAATCACACAATCACACAATCACACAATCACACAATCACACAATCACACAATCACACAATCACACAATCACACAATCACACAATCACACAATCACACAATCACACAATCACAAATTCACACTGTCACACAATCACACAATCACACAATCACACAATCACACAATCACACAATCACACAATCACACTATCACACAATCACACAATCACACAATCACACAATCACACAATCACACAATCACAATTACACAATCACACAATCACACAATCACACAATCACACAATCACACAGTCACACAATCACACAATCACACAATCACACAATCACACAATCACACAATCACACAATCGCACAATCACACAATCACACAATCACACAATCACACAATCACACAATCACACAACCACACAATCACACAATCACACAATCACACAATCACAATTACACAATCACACAATCACACAATCACACAATCACACAATCACACAGTCACACAATCACACAATCACACAATCACACAATCACACAATCACACAATCACACAAACACACAATCACACAATCACTCAATCACACAATAACACACTCACACAATCACACAGTCACAATCACACAGTCACAATCATGCAATCACGGTCACACAATCACGCTCACACAATCACACAATCACACAGTCACACAATCACACAATCATACAACCACACAATCACACAATCACACAATCACACAAACACACAATCACACAATCACTCAATCACACAATAACACACTCACACAATCACACAGTCACAATCACACAGTCACAATCATGCAATCACGGTCACACAATCACGCTCACACAATAACGGTCACTCAGTCACACATTCACACAATCACACAATCACACAATCACGATCACACAATCACGGTCACACAATCACGATCACACAACCACGATCACACAATCACGATCACACAATTACGATCACACAATCACGGTCACACAATCACAGTCACACAATCACACAATCGCACAATCACACAATCACACAATCACACAATCACAATTACACAATCACAGTCACATAATCACAATCACACAATCACAATCACACAATATCAATCACACAATCATAATCACACAATCACAATCACACAATCACAAAGTCACAAAATCACACAATCACAATCACGCAATCACACAATCACGATCACACAATCACGGTCACACAATCACGGTCACACAATGACGGTCACACAATCACACAATCACACAATCACACAATCACACAAACACGCAATCACACAATCACTCAATCACACAATAACACACTCACACAATCACACAGTCACAATCACACAGTCACAATCATACAATCACGGTCACACAATCACGGTCACACAATGACGGTCACTCAGTCACACATTCACACAATCACACAATCACACAATCACACAATCACGATCACACAATCACGGTCACACAATCACGATCACACAATCACGATCACACAATCACGATCACACAATCACGATCACACAATTACGATCACACAGTCACGGTCACACAATCACAGTCACACAATCACACAATAGCACAATCACACAATCACACAATCACACAATCACACAATCACACAATCACACAATCACAAATTCACACTATCACACAATCACACAATCACACAATCACACAATCACACAATCACACAATCACACAGTCACACAATCACACTATCACACTATCACACAATCACACAATCACACAATCACACAATCACAATTACACAATCACACAATCACACAATCACACAATCACACAATCACACAGTCACACAATCACACAATCACACAATCACACAATCACACAGTCACACAATCACACAATCACACAATCACACAATCACACAATCACACAATCACACAATCACACAATCACACAATCACACAATCACACAATCACACAATCACACAACCACACAATCACACAATCTCACAATCACACACTCACACAATCACACAGTCACAAACACACAATCACAATCACACAATCACAATCACACAATCACAATCACACAATCACAATCACACAATCACAATCACACAATCACAATCACACAATCACAATTACACAATCACAGTCACATAATCACAATCACACAATCACAATCACACAATCACAATCACACAATCACAAAGTCACACAATCACACAATCACAATCACGCAATCACACAATCACGATCACACAATCACGATCACACAATCACGATCACACAATCACGGTCACACAATCACGGTCACTCAATCGCGGTCACACAATCACGGTCACACAATCACGGTCACACAATCACACAATCACAGAATCACACAATCACACAATCACACAATCACACAATCACACAATCACACAATCACACAATCACACAATCACACAATCTCAATTACACAATCACAATTACACAATCACACAATCACACAATCACACAATCACACAATCACACAGTCACACAATCACACAATCACACAATCACACAATCACACAATCACACAATCACACAATCACACAATCACACGATCACACGATCACACAATCACACAGTCACACAATCACACAATCACACAATCACACAATCACACAACCACACAATCACACAATCACACAATCACACACTCACACAATCACACAGTCACAAACACACAATCACACAATCACAATCACACAATCACAATCACACAATCACAATCACACAATCACAATCACACAATCACAATTACACAATCACACAATCACACAATCACACAATCACACAATCACACAATCTCAGTTACACAATCACAATTACACAATCACACAATCACACAATCACACAATCACACAATCACACAATCACACAATTACACAATCACACAATCACACAATCACACACTCACACAATCACACAATCACAATCACACAATCACAATTACACAATCACACAATCACACAATCACGCAATCACACAATCACGCAATCATACAATCACACAAGCACACAATCACACTATCACACAATCACACAATCACACAATCACACAATCACGCAATCACAATTACACAATCACACAATCACACAATCACACAATCACAAAATCACACAATCACACAATCACACAGTCACACAATCACACAATCACACAATCACACAATCACACAATCACACAATCACACAATCACACAATCACACAATCACACAATCACACAATCACACAATCACACAATCACACAATCACACAGTCACACAATCACACAGTCACACAATCACACAATCACACAATCACACAATCACACAATCACACAATCACACAATCACACAATCACACAATCATACAATCACACAATCACACAACCACACAATCACACAGTCACACAATCACACACTCACACAATCACACAGTCACAAACACACAATCACAATCACACAATCACAATCACACAATCACAATCACACAATCACAATCACACAATCACAATCACACAATCACAATCACACAATCACAATCACACAATCACAATCACACAATCACAATCACACAATCACAATCACACAATCACAATCACACAATCACAATCACACAATCACAATCACACAATCACACAATCACACAATCACACAATCACACAATCTCAATTACACAATCACAATTACACAATCACACAATCACACAATCACACAATCACACAATCACACAGTCACACAATCACACAATCACACAATCACACAATCACACAATCACACAATCACACAATCACACAATCACACGATCACACGATCACACAATCACACAGTCACACAATCACACAATCACACAATCACACAATCACACAACCACACAATCACACAATCACACAATCACACACTCACACAATCACACAGTCACAAACACACAATCACACAATCACAATCACACAATCACAATCACACAATCACAATCACACAATCACAATCACACAATCACAATCACACAATCACAATTACACAATCACACAATCACACAATCACACAATCACACAATCACACAATCTCAGTTACACAATCACAATTACACAATCACACAATCACACAATCACACAATCACACAATCACACAATCACACAATTACACAATCACACAATCACACAATCACACACTCACACAATCACACAATCACAATCACACAATCACAATTACACAATCACACAATCACACAATCACGCAATCACACAATCACGCAATCATACAATCACACAAGCACACAATCACACTATCACACAATCACACAATCACACAATCACACAATCACGCAATCACAATTACACAATCACACAATCACACAATCACACAATCACAAAATCACACAATCACACAATCACACAGTCACACAATCACACAATCACACAATCACACAATCACACAATCACACAATCACACAATCACACAATCACACAATCACACAATCACACAATCACACAATCACACAATCACACAATCACACAGTCACACAATCACACAGTCACACAATCACACAATCACACAATCACACAATCACACAATCACACAATCACACAATCACACAATCACACAATCACACAATCATACAATCACACAATCACACAACCACACAATCACACAGTCACACAATCACACACTCACACAATCACACAGTCACAAACACACAATCACAATCACACAATCACAATCACACAATCACAATCACACAATCACAATCACACAATCACAATCACACAATCACAATCACACAATCACAATCACACAATCACAATCACACAATCACAATCACACAATCACAATCACACAATCACAATCACACAATCACAATCACACAATCACAAAGTCACACAATCACAATCACACAATCACAATCACACAATCACAATCACACAATCACAATCACACAATCACAATCACACAATCACAATCACACAATCACAATCACACAATCACAATCACACAATCACAATTACACAATCACACAATCATACAATCACACAATCTCAATTACACAATCACAATTACACAATCACACAATCACACAATCACACAATCACACAACCACACAATCACACAATCACACAATCACACACTCACACAATCACACAGTCACAAACACACAATCACAATCACACAATCACAATCACACAATCACAATCACACAATCACAATCACACAATCACAATCACACAATCACAATTACACAATCACAGTCACATAATCACAATCACACAATCACAATCACACAATCACAATCACACAATCACAATCACACAATCACAATCACACAATCACAATCACACAATCACAAAGTCACACAATCACACAATCACAATCACGCAATCACACAATCACGATCACACAATCACGGTCACACAATCACGGTCACACAATGACGGTCACACAATGACGGTCACACAATCGCACAATCACACAATCACACAATCACACAAACACGCAATCACAAAATCACTCAATCACACAATAACACACTCACACAATCACACAGTCACAATCACACAGTCACAATCATACAATCACGGTCACACAATCACGGTCACACAATAACGGTCACTCAGTCACACATTCACACAATCACACAATCACACAATCACGATCACACAATCACGGTCACACAATCACGATCCTACAATCACGATCACACAATCACGATCACACAATTACGATCACACAATCACGGTCACACAATCACAGTCGCACAATCACACAATCGCACAATCACACAATCACACAATCACACAAACACACAATCACACAATCACAAATTCACACTATCACACAATCACACAATCACACAATCACACAATCACACAATCACACAATCACACTATCACACAATCACACAATCACACAATCACACAATCACACAATCACAATTACACAATCACACAATCACACAATCACACAATCACACAATCACACAGTCACACAATCACACAATCACACAATCACACAATCACACAATCACACAATCACACAATCACACAATCACACAATCACACAATCACACAATCACACAATCACACAATCACACAACCACACAATCACACAATCACACAATCACAATTACACAATCACACAATCACACAATCACACAATCACACAATCACACAGTCACACAATCACACAATCACACAATCACACAATCACACAATCACACAATCACACAATCACACAATCACACAATCACACAATCACACAATCACACAATCACACAATCACACAATCACACAATCACACAACCACACAATCACACAATCACACAATCACACACTCACACAATCACACAGTCACAAACGCACAATCACAATCACACAATCACAATCACACAATCACAATCACACAATCACAATTACACAATCACAATTACACAATCACAGTCACACAATCACAATCACACAATCACAATCACACAATCACAATCACACAATCACAAAGTCACACAATCACACAATCACAATCACGCAATCGCACAATCACGATCACACAATCACGGTCACACAATCACGGTCACACAATGACGGTCACACAATCACACAATCACACAATCACACAATCACACAAACACGCAATCACACAATCACTCAATCACACAATAACACACTCACACAATCACACAGTCACAATCACACAGTCACAATCATACAATCACGGTCACACAATCACGGTCACACAATAACGGTCACTCAGTCACACATTCACACAATCACACAATCACGATCACACAATCACGGTCACACAATCACGATCACACAATCACGATCACATAATCACGATCACACAATTACGATCACACAATCACGGTCACACAATCACAGTCACACAATCACACAATCGCACAATCACACAATCACACAATCACACAATCACAGAATCACACAATCACACAATCACACAATCACACAATCACACAATCACACAATCACACAATCACACTATCACACAATCACACAATCACACAATCACACAATCACACAATCACAATTACACAATCACACAATCACACAATCACACAATCACACAATCACACAGTCACACAATCACACAATCACACAATCACACAATCACACAATCACACAATCACACAATCACACAATCACACAATCACACAATCACACAATCACACAATCACACAACCACACAATCACACAATCACACAATCACACAATCACAATTACACAATCACACAATCACACAATCACACAATCACACAGTCACACAATCACACAATCACACAATCACACAATCACACAATCACACAATCACACAATCACACAATCACACAATCACACAATCACACAATCACACAATCACACAATCACACAATCACACAATCACACAATCACACAATGACACACTCACACAATCACACAGTCACAAACACACAATCACAATCACACAATCACAATCACACAATGACAATCACACAAACACAATCACACAATCACACAATCACACAATCACACAATCACACAATCACACACTCACACAATCACACAATCACAATCACACAATCACAATTACACAATCACACAATCACACAATCACGCAATCACTCAATCACGCAATCATACAATCACACAAGCACACAATCACAATCACGCAATCACACAATCACGATCACACAATTACGAACACAATCACGGTCACACAATCACAGTCACACAATCACACAATCACAATCACGCAATCACACAATCACAATCACACAATCACAATCACACAATCACAATCACACAATCACAATTACACAGTCACACAATCACACAATCACACAATCTCAATTACACAATCACAATTACACAATCACACAATCACACAATCACACAATCACACAATCACACAATCACACAATCACACAATCACACAATCACACAATCACACAATCACACAATCACACAATCACACAATCACACAATCACACAATCACACAATCACACAATCACACAATCACACAAACACACAATCACACAATCACTCAATCACACAATAACACACTCACACAATCACACAGTCACAATCACACAGTCACAATCACACAGTCACAATCATACAATCACGGTCACACAATCACGGTCACACAATAACGGTCACTCAGTCACACATTCACACAAATCACACAATCACACAATCACGATCACACAATCACGGTCACACAATCACGATCACACAATCACGATCACACAATCACGATCACACAATCACGATCACACAATTACGATCACACAATCACGGTCACACAGTCACAGTCACACAATCACACAATCGCACAATCACACAATCACACAATCACACAATCACACAATCACACAATCACACAACCACACAATTACACAATCACACTATCACACAATCACACAATCACACAATCACAATTACACAATCACACAATCACACAATCACACAATCACACAGTCACACAATCACACAATCACACAATCACACAATCACACAATCCCACAATCACACAATCACACAATCACACAATCACACAATCACACAATCACGCAGTCACACAATCACACAATCACACAATCACACAACCACACAATCACACAATCACACAATCACACAATCACAATTACGCAATCACACAATCACACAATCACACAATCACACAATCACACAGTCACACAATCACATAATCACACAATCACAATTACACAATCACAATTACACAATCACAGTCACACAATCACAATCACACAATCACAATCACACAATCACAATCACACAATCACACAATCACAATCACACAATCACAATCACACAATCACACAATCACACAATCACACAATCACACAATCACACTATCACACAATCACGCAATCACACAATCACACAATCACAATTACACAATCACACAATCACACAATCACACAATCACACAATCACACAATCACACAGTCACACAATCACACAATCACACAATCACACAATCACACAATCACACAATCACACAATCACACAATCACACAGTCACACAATCACACAACCACACAATCACACAATCACACAATCACACAATCACAATTACACAATCACACAATCACACAATCACACAATCACACAGTCACACAATCACACAATCACACAATCACACAATCACACAATCACACAATCACACAATCACACAATCACACAATCACACAATCACACAATCACACACTCACACAATCACACAGTCACAAACACACAATCACAATCACACAATCACAATCACACAATGACAATCACACAATCACAATCACACAATCACAATTACACAATCACTGTCACATAATCACAATCACACAATCACAATCACACAATCACAATGTCACAATCACAATACACAATCACAATCACACAATCACAATCACACAATCACACAATCACACAATCACACAATCTCACAATCACACAATCACACAATCACACAATCACACAATCACACAATCACGCAATCACACAATCACACAACCACACAATCACACAATCACACAATCACACAATCACAATTACACAATCACACAATCACACAATCACACAATCACACAGTCACACAATCACACAATCACACAATCACACAATCACACAATCACACAATCACACAATCACACAATCACACAATCACACAATCACACAATCAGACAATCACACAATCACACAATCACACAACCACACAATCACACAATCACACAATGACACACTCACACAATCACACAGTCACAAACACACAATCACAATCACACAATCACAATCACACAATGACAATCACACAATCACAATCACACAATCACAATTACACAATCACAGTCACATAATCACAATCACACAATCACAATCACACAATCACAATCACACAATCACAATCACACAATCACACAATCACACAATCACACAATCTCACAATCACACAATCACACAATCACACAATCACACAATCACACAATCACACAATCACACAATCACACACTCACACAATCACACAATCACAATCACACAATCACAATTACACAATCACACAATCACACAATCACGCAATCACTCAATCACGCAATCATACAATCACACAAGCACACAATCACAATCACGCAATCACACAATCACGATCACACAATTACGAACACAATCACGGTCACACAATCACAGTCACACAATCACACAATCACAATCACGCAATCACACAATCACAATCACACAATCACAATCACACAATCACAATCACACAATCACAATCACACAATCACAATCGCACAATCACAAAGTCACACAATCACACAATCGCAATCACGCAATCACACAATCACAATCACACAATCACAATTACACAATCACAGTCACATAATCACAATCACACAATCACAATCACACAATCACAATCACACAATCACAATCACACAATCACAATCACACAATCACAATCACACAATCACACAATCACACAATCACACAATCTCACAATCACACAATCGCACAATCACACAATCACACAATCACACAATCACACAATCACACAATCACACAATCACACAATCACACACTCACACAATCACACAATCACAATCACACAATCACAATTACACAATCACACAATCACACAATCACGCAATCACTCAATCACGCAATCATACAATCACACAAGCACACAATCACAATCACGCAATCACACAATCACACAATCACGATCACACAATTACGAACACAATCACGGTCACACAATCACAGTCACACAATCACACAATCACAATCACGCAATCACACAATCACGATCACACAATCACAATCACACAATCACAGTCACATAATCACAATCACACAATCACAATCGCACAATCACAAAGTCACACAATCACACAATCACAATCACGCAATCACACAATCACAATCACACAATCACAATTACACAATCACAGTCACATAATCACAATCACACAATCACAATCACACAATCACAATCACACAATCACACAATCACACAATCACACAATCACACAGTCACACAATCACACAATCACACAATCACACAATCACACAATCACACAATCACACAATCACACAATCACACAATCACACAATCACACAATCACACAATCACACAATCACACAACCACACAATCACACAATCACACAATCACAATTACACAATCACACAATCACACAATCACACAATCACACAATCACACAATCACACAAACACGCAATCACACAATCACTCAATCACACAATAACACACTCACACAATCACACAGTCACAATCACACAGTCACAATCATACAATCACGGTCACACAATCACGGTCACACAATAACGGTCACTCAGTCACACATTCACACAATCACACAATCACGATCACACAATCACGGTCACACAATCACGATCACACAATCACGATCACATAATCACGATCACACAATTACGATCACACAATCACGGTCACACGATCACAGTCACACAATCACACAATCGCACAATCACACAATCACACAATCACACAATCACAGAATCACACAATCACACAATCACACAATCACACAATCACACAATCACACAATCACACAATCACACTATCACACAATCACACAATCACACAATCACACAATCACACAATCACAATTACACAATCACACAATCACACAATCACACAATCACACAATCACACAGTCACACAATCACACAATCACACAATCACACAATCACACAATCACACAATCACACAATCACACAATCACACAATCACACAATCACACAATCACACAACCACACAATCACACAATCACACAATCACACAATCACAATTACACAATCACACAATCACACAATCCCACAATCACACAGTCACACAATCACACAATCACACAATCACACAATCACACAATCACACAATCACACAATCACACAATCACACAATCACACAATCACACAATCACACAATCACACAATCACACAATCACACAATCACACAATCACACAATGACACACTCACACAATCACACAGTCACAAACACACAATCACAATCACACAATCACAATCACACAATGACAATCACACAATCACAATCACACAATCACAATTACACAATCACAGTCACATAATCACAATCACACAATCACAATCACACAATCACAATCACACAATCACAATCACACAATCACAATCACACAATCACAATCACACAATCACAGTCACACAATCACACAATCACACAATCACACAATCTCACAATCACACAATCTCAATTACACAATCACAATTACACAATCACACAATCACACAATCACACAATCACACAATCACACAATCACACAATCACACAATCACACAATCACACAATCACACAATCACACAATCACACAATCACACAATCACACAATCACACAATCACACAATCACACAATCACACACTCACACAATCACACAATCACAATCACACAATCACAATTACACAATCACACAATCACACAATCACACAATCTCAATTACACAATCACAATTACACAATCACACAATCACACAATCACACAATCACACAATCACACAATCACACAATCACACAATCACACAATCACAAAATCACACAATCACACAATCACACAATCACACAATCACACAATCACACAATCACACAATCACACAATCACACAATCACACAATCACGCAATCACACAATCACGATCACACAATCACAATCACACAATCACAATCACACAATCACAATCACACAATCACAATCGCACAATCACAAAGTCACACAATCACACAATCACAACCACGCAATCACACAATCACGATCACACAATCACGGTCACACAATCACGGTCACACAATGACGGTCACACAATCACACAATCACACAATCACACAATCACACAATCACACAAACACACAATCACACAATCACTCAATCACACAATAACACACTCACACAATCACACAGTCACAATCACACAGTCACAATCACACAGTCACAATCATACAATCACGGTCACACAATCACGGTCACACAATAACGGTCACTCAGTCACACATTCACACAAATCACACAATCACACAATCACGATCACACAATCACGGTCACACAATCACGATCACACAATCACGATCACACAATCACGATCACACAATTACGATCACACAATCACGGTCACACAGTCACAGTCACACAATCACACAATCGCACAATCACACAATCACACAATCACACAATCACACAATCACACAATCACACAACCACACAATTACACAATCACACTATCACACAATCACACAATCACACAATCACACAATCACACAATCACACAATCACAATTACACAATCACACAATCACACAATCACACAATCACACAGTCACACAATCACACAATCACACAATCACACAATCACACAATCACACAATCATACAATCACACAATCACACAGTCACACAATCACACAATCACGCAGTCACACAATCACACAATCACACAATCACACAACCACACAATCACACAATCACACAATCACACAATCACAATTACGCAATCACACAATCACACAATCACACAATCACACAATCACACAGTCACACAATCACATAATCACACAATCACAATTACACAATCACAATTACACAATCACAGTCACACAATCACAATCACACAATCACAATCACACAATCACAATCACACAATCACACAATCACAATCACACAATCACAATCACACAATCACACAATCACACAATCACACAATCACACAATCACACAATCACACTATCACACAATCACACAATCACGCAATCACACAATCACACAATCACAATTACACAATCACACAATCACACAATCACACAATCACACAATCACACAATCACACAATCACACAGTCACACAATCACACAATCACACAATCACACAATCACACAATCACACAATCACACAATCACACAATCACACAGTCACACAATCACACAACCACACAATCACACAATCACACAATCACACAATCACAATTACACAATCACACAATCACACAATCACACAATCACACAGTCACACAATCACACAATCACACAATCACACAATCACACAATCACACAATCACACAATCACACAATCACACAATCACACACTCACACAATCACACAGTCACAAACACACAATCACAATCACACAATCACAATCACACAATGACAATCACACAATCACAATCACACAATCACAATTACACAATCACTGTCACATAATCACAATCACACAATCACAATCACACAATCACAATGTCACAATCACAATACACAATCACAATCACACAATCACAATCACACAATCACACAATCACACAATCACACAATGTCACAATCACACAATCACACAATCACACAATCACACAATCACACAATCACGCAATCACACAATCACACAACCACACAATCACACAATCACACAATCACACAATCACAATTACACAATCACACAATCACACAATCACACAATCACACAGTCACACAATCACACAATCACACAATCACACAATCACACAATCACACAATCACACAATCACACAATCACACAATCACACAATCACACAATCACACAATCAGACAATCACACAATCACACAATCACACAACCACACAATCACACAATCACACAATGACACACTCACACAATCACACAGTCACAAACACACAATCACAATCACACAATCACAATCACACAATGACAATCACACAATCACAATCACACAATCACAGTTACACAATCACAGTCACATAATCACAATCACACAATCACAATCACACAATCACAATCACACAATCACAATCACACAATCACACAATCACACAATCACACAATCTCACAATCACACAATCACACAATCACACAATCACACAATCACACAATCACACAATCACACAATCACACACTCACACAATCACACAATCACAATCACACAATCACAATTACACAATCACACAATCACACAATCACGCAATCACTCAATCACGCAATCATACAATCACACAAGCACACAATCACAATCACGCAATCACACAATCACGATCACACAATTACGAACACAATCACGGTCACACAATTACAGTCACACAATCACACAATCACAATCACGCAATCACACAATCACACAATCACAATCACACAATCACAATCACACAATCACAATCACACAATCACAATCGCACAATCACAATCACACAATCACAATCACACAATCACAATCACACAATCACAATCACACAATCACACAATCACACAATCACACAATCTCACAATCACACAATCGCACAATCACACAATCACACAATCACACAATCACACAATCACACAATCACACAATCACACACTCACACAATCACACAATCACAATCACACAATCACAATTACACAATCACACAATCACACAATCACGCAATCACTCAATCACGCAATCATACAATCACACAAGCACACAATCACAATCACGCAATCACACAATCACACAATCACGATCACACAATTACGAACACAATCACGGTCACACAATCACAGTCACACAATCACACAATCACAATCACGCAATCACACAATCACGATCACACAATCACAATCACACAATCACAGTCACATAATCACAATCACACAATCACAATCGCACAATCACAAAGTCACACAATCACACAATCACAATCACGCAATCACACAATCACAATCACACAATCACAATTACACAATCACAGTCACATAATCACAATCACACAATCACAATCACACAATCACAATCACACAATCACAATCACACAATCACAATCACACAATCACACAATCACACAATCACACAATCACACAATCACACAATCACACAATCACACAATCACACAATCACACACTCACACAATCACACAATCACAATCACACAATCACAATTACACAATCACACAATCACACAATCACGCAATCACTCAATCACGCAATCATACAATCACACAAGCACACAATCACAATCACGCAATCACACAATCACGATCACACAATTACGAACACAATCACGGTCACACAATCACAGTCACACAATCACACAATCACAATCACGCAATCACACAATCACAATCACACAATCACAATTACACAATCACAGTCACATAATCACAATCACACAATCACAATCACACATTCACAATCACACAATCACAATCACACAATCACAATCACACAATCACACAATCACACAATCACACAATCTCACAATCACACAATCACACAATCACACAATCACACAATCACACAATCACACAATCACACAATCACACAATCACACACTCACACAATCACACAGTCACAAACGCACAATCACAATCACACAATCACAATCACACAATCACAATCACACAATCACAATTACACAATCACAATTACACAATCACAGTCACACAATCACAATCACACAATCACAATCACACAATCACAATCACACAATCACAATCACACAATCACAAAGTCACACAATCACACAATCACAATCACGCAATCGCACAATCACGATCACACAATCACGGTCACACAATCACGGTCACACAATGACGGTCACACAATCACACAATCACACAATCACACAATCACACAAACACGCAATCACACAATCACTCAATCACACAATAACACACTCACACAATCACACAGTCACAATCACACAGTCACAATCATACAATCACGGTCACACAATCACGGTCACACAATAACGGTCACTCAGTCACACATTCACACAATCACACAATCACGATCACACAATCACGGTCACACAATCACGATCACACAATCACGATCACATAATCACGATCACACAATTACGATCACACAATCACGGTCACACAATCACAGTCACACAATCACACAATCGCACAATCACACAATCACACAATCACACAATCACAGAATCACACAATCACACAATCACACAATCACACAATCACACAATCACACAATCACACAATCACACTATCACACAATCACACAATCACACAATCACACAATCACACAATCACAATTACACAATCACACAATCACACAATCACACAATCACACAATCACACAGTCACACAATCACACAATCACACAATCACACAATCACACAATCACACAATCACACAATCACACAATCACACAATCACACAATCACACAATCACACAATCACACAATCACACAACCACACAATCACACAATCACACAATCACACAATCACAATTACACAATCACACAATCACACAATCACACAATCACACAGTCACACAATCACACAATCACACAATCACACAATCACACAATCACACAATCACACAATCACACAATGACACAATCACACAATCACACAATCACACAATCACACACTCACACAATCACACAATCACAATCACACAATCACAATTACACAATCACACAATCACACAATCACACAATCTCAATTACACAATCACAATTACACAATCACACAATCACACAATCACACAATCACACAATCACACAATCACACAATCACACAATCACACAATCACACAATCACACAATCACACAATCACACAATCACACAATCACACAATCACACAATCACACAATCACACAATCACACAATCACACAATCACACAATCACACAATCACGCAATCACACAATCACGATCACACAATCACAATCACACAATCACAATCACACAATCACAATCACACAATCACAATCGCACAATCACAAAGTCACACAATCACACAATCACAATCACGCAATCACACAATCACGATCACACAATCACGGTCACACAATCACGGTCACACAATGACGGTCACACAATCACACAATCACACAATCACACAATCACACAATCACACAAACACACAATCACACAATCACTCAATCACACAATAACACACTCACACAATCACACAGTCACAATCACACAGTCACAATCACACAGTCACAATCATACAATCACGGTCACACAATCACGGTCACACAATAACGGTCACTCAGTCACACATTCACACAAATCACACAATCACACAATCACGATCACACAATCACGGTCACACAATCACGATCACACAATCACGATCACACAATCACGATCACACAATCACGATCACACAATTACGATCACACAATCACGGTCACACAATCACAGTCACACAATCACACAATCGCACAATCACACAATCACGCAATCACACAATCACACAATCACACAATCACACAACCACACAATTACACAATCACACTATCACACAATCACACAATCACACAATCACACAATCACACAATCACAATTACACAATCACACAATCACACAATCACACAATCACACAGTCACACAATCACACAATCACACAATCACACAATCACACAATCACACAATCACACAATCACACAATCACACAATCACACAATCACACAATCACACAGTCACACAATCACACAATCACACAATCACACAACCACACAATCACACAATCACACAATCACACAATCACAATTACGCAATCACACAATCACACAATCACACAATCACACAATCACACAATCACACAGTCACACAATCACATAATCACACAACCACAATTACACAATCACAATTACACAATCACAGTCACACAATCACAATCACACAATCACAATCACACAATCACAATCACACAATCACACAATCACAATCACACAATCACAATCACACAATCACACAATCACACAATCACACAATCACACTATCACACAATCACACAATCACGCAATCACACAATCACACAATCACAATTACACAATCACACAATCACACAATCACACAATCACACAATCACACAGTCACACAATCACACAATCACACAATCACACAATCACACAATCACACAATCACACAGTCACACAATCACACAGTCACACAATCACACAACCACACAATCACACAATCACACAATCACACAATCACAATTACACAATCACACAATCACACAATCACACAATCACACAGTCACACAATCACACAATCACACAATCACACAATCACACAATCACACAATCACACAATCACACAATCACACAATCACACAATCACACACTCACACAATCACACAGTCACAAACACACAATCACAATCACACAATCACAATCACACAATGACAATCACACAATCACAATCACACAATCACAATTACACAATCACTGTCACATAATCACAATCACACAATCACAATCACACAATCACAATGTCACAATCACAATCACACAATCACAATCACACAATCACAATCACACAATCACAATCACACAATCACACAATCACACAATCACACAATCTCACAATCACACAATCACACAATCACACAATCACACAATCACACAATCACGCAATCACACAATCACACAACCACACAATCACACAATCACACAATCACACAATCACAATTACACAATCACACAATCACACAATCACACAATCACACAGTCACACAATCACACAATCACACAATCACACAATCACACAATCACACAATCACACAATCACACAATCACACAATCACACAATCACACAATCACACAATCAGACAATCACACAATCACACAATCACACAACCACACAATCACACAATCACACAATGACACACTCACACAATCACACAGTCACAAACACACAATCACAATCACACAATCACAATCACACAATGACAATCACACAATGACAATCACACAATCACAATCACACAATCACAATTACACAATCACAGTCACATAATCACAATCACACAATCACAATCACACAATCACAATCACACAATCACAATCACACAATCACACAATCACACAATCACACAATCTCACAATCACACAATCACACAATCACACAATCACACAATCACACAATCACACAATCACACAATCACACACTCACACAATCACACAATCACAATCACACAATCACAATTACACAATCACACAATCACACAATCACGCAATCACTCAATCACGCAATCATACAATCACACAAGCACACAATCTCAATCACGCAATCACACAATCACAATCACACAATCACAATTACACAATCACAGTCACATAATCACAATCACACAATCACAATCACACATTCACAATCACACAATCACAATCACACAATCACAATCACACAATCACACAATCACACAATCACACAATCTCACAATCACACAATCACACAATCACACAATCACACAATCACACAATCACACAATCACACAATCACACAATCACACACTCACACAATCACACAGTCACAAACGCACAATCACAATCACACAATCACAATCACACAATCACAATCACACAATCACAATTACACAATCACAATTACACAATCACAGTCACACAATCACAATCACACAATCACAATCACACAATCACAATCACACAATCACAATCACACAATCACAAAGTCACACAATCACACAATCACAATCACGCAATCGCACAATCACGATCACACAATCACGGTCACACAATCACGGTCACACAATGACGGTCACACAATCACACAATCACACAATCACACAATCACACAAACACGCAATCACACAATCACTCAATCACACAATAACACACTCACACAATCACACAGTCACAATCACACAGTCACAATCATACAATCACGGTCACACAATCACGGTCACACAATAACGGTCACTCAGTCACACATTCACACAATCACACAATCACGATCACACAATCACGGTCACACAATCACGATCACACAATCACGATCACATAATCACGATCACACAATTACGATCACACAATCACGGTCACACAATCACAGTCACACAATCACACAATCGCACAATCACACAATCACACAATCACACAATCACAGAATCACACAATCACACAATCACACAATCACACAATCACACAATCACACAATCACACAATCACACTATCACACAATCACACAATCACACAATCACACAATCACACAATCACAATTACACAATCACACAATCACACAATCACACAATCACACAATCACACAGTCACACAATCACACAATCACACAATCACACAATCACACAATCACACAATCACACAATCACACAATCACACAATCACACAATCACACAATCACACAATCACACAATCACACAACCACACAATCACACAATCACACAATCACACAATCACAATTACACAATCACACAATCACACAATCACACAATCACACAGTCACACAATCACACAATCACACAATCACACAATCACACAATCACACAATCACACAATCACACAATCACACAATCACACAATCACACAATCACACAATCACACAATCACACAATCACACAATCACACAATCACACAATCACACAATCACACAATGACACACTCACACAATCACACAGTCACAAACACACAATCACAATCACACAATCACAATCACACAATGACAATCACAAAATCACAATCACACAATCACAATTACACAATCACAGTCACATAATCACAATCACACAATAACAATCACACAATCACAATCACACAATCACAATCACACAATCACAATCACACAATCACAATCACACAATCACAGTCACACAATCACACAATCACACAATCACACAATCTCACAATCACACAATCTCAATTACACAATCACAATTACACAATCACACAATCACACAATCACACAATCACACAATCACACAATCACACAATCACACAATCACACAATCACACAATCACACAATCACACAATCACACAATCACACACTCACACAATCACACAATCACAATCACACAATCACAATTACACAATCACACAATCACACAATCACACAATCTCAATTACACAATCACAATTACACAATCACACAATCACACAATCACACAATCACACAATCACACAATCACACAATCACACAATCACACAATCACACAATCACACAATCACACAATCACACAATCACACAATCACACAATCACACAATCACACAATCACACAATCACACAATCACACAATCACACAATCACGCAATCACACAATCACGATCACACAATCACAATCACACAATCACAATCACACAATCACAATCACACAATCACAATCGCACAATCACAAAGTCACACAATCACACAATCACAATCACGCAATCACACAATCACGATCACACAATCACGGTCACACAATCACGGTCACACAATGACGGTCACACAATCACACAATCACACAATCACACAATCACACAATCACACAAACACACAATCACACAATCACTCAATCACACAATAACACACTCACACAATCACACAGTCACAATCACACAGTCACAATCACACAGTCACAATCATACAATCACGGTCACACAATCACGGTCACACAATAACGGTCACTCAGTCACACATTCACACAAATCACACAATCACACAATCACGATCACACAATCACGGTCACACAATCACGATCACACAATCACGATCACACAATCACGATCACACAATCACGATCACACAATTACGATCACACAATCACGGTCACACAATCACAGTCACACAATCACACAATCGCACAATCACACAATCACGCAATCACACAATCACACAATCACACAATCACACAACCACACAATTACACAATCACACTATCACACAATCACACAATCACACAATCACACAATCACACAATCACAATTACACAATCACACAATCACACAATCACACAATCACACAGTCACACAATCACACAATCACACAATCACACAATCACACAATCACACAATCACACAATCACACAATCACACAATCACACAATCACACAATCACACAGTCACACAATCACACAATCACACAATCACACAACCACACAATCACACAATCACACAATCACACAATCACAATTACGCAATCACACAATCACACAATCACACAATCACACAATCACACAGTCACACAATCACATAATCACACAATCACAATTACACAATCACAATTACACAATCACAGTCACACAATCACAATCACACAATCACAATCACACAATCACAATCACACAATCACAATCACACAATCACACAATCACAATCACACAATCACAATCACACAATCACACAGTCACACAATCACACAATCTCACAATCACACAATCACACAATCACACAATCACACAATCACACAATCACACAATCACACAATCACACAATCACACAATCACACAATCACACAGTCACACAATCACAATTACACAATCACACAATCATACAATCACGCAATCACTCAATCACGCAATCATACAATCACACAAGCACACAATCACAATCACGCAATCACACAATCACACAATCACGACCACACAATTACGAACACAATCACGGTCACACAATCACAGTCACACAATCACACAATCACAATCACGCAATCACACAATCACGATCACACAATCACAATCACACAATCACAGTCACATAATCACAATCACACAATCACAATCGCACAATCACAAAGTCACACAATCACACAATCACAATCACGCAATCACACAATCACAATCACACAATCACAATTACACAATCACAGTCACATAATCACAATCACACAATCACAATCACACAATCACAATCACACAATCACAATCACACAATCACAATCACACAATCACACAATCACACAATCACACAATCTCACAATCACACAATCACACAATCACACAATCACACAATCACACAATCACACAATCACACAATCACACACTCACACAATCACACAATCACAATCACACAATCACAATTACACAATCACACAATCACACAATCACGCAATCACTCAATCACGCAATCATACAATCACACAAGCACACAATCTCAATCACGCAATCACACAATCACGATCACACAATTACGAACACAATCACGGTCACACAATCACAGTCACACAATCACACAATCACAATCACGCAATCACACAATCACAATCACACAATCACAATCACACAATCACAATCACACAATCACAATCACACACTCACAATCACACAATCACAATCGCACAATCACAAAGTCACACAATCACACAATCGCAATCACGCAATCACACAATCACAATCACACAATCACAATTACACAATCACAGTCACATAATCACAATCACACAATCACAATCACACAATCACAATCACACAATCACAATCACACAATCACAATCACACAATCACAATCACACAATCACACAATCACACAATCACACAATCTCACAATCACACAATCACACAATCACACAATCACACAATCACACAATCACACAATCACACAATCACACACTCACACAATCACACAATCACAATCACACAATCACAATTACACAATCACACAATCACACAATCACGCAATCACTCAATCACGCAATCATACAATCACACAAGCACACAATCACAATCACGCAATCACACAATCACACAATCACGATCACACAATTACGAACACAATCACGGTCACACAATCACAGTCACACAATCACACAATCACAATCACGCAATCACACAATCACGATCACACAATCACAATCACACAATCACAGTCACATAATCACAATCACACAATCACAATCGCACAATCACAAAGTCACACAATCACACAATCACAATCACGCAATCACACAATCACAATCACACAATCACAATTACACAATCACAGTCACATAATCACAATCACACAATCACAATCACACAATCACAATCACACAATCACAATCACACAATCACACAATCACACAATCACACAATCTCACAATCACACAATCACACAATCACACAATCACACAATCACACAATCACACAATCACACAATCACACAATCACACACTCACACAAACACACAATCACAATCACACAATCACAATTACACAATCACACAATCACACAATCACGCAATCACTCAATCACGCAATCATACAATCACACAAGCACACAATCACAATCACGCAATCACACAATCACGATCACACAATTACGAACACAATCACGGTCACACAATCACAGTCACACAATCACACAATCACAATCACGCAATCACACAATCACAATCACACAATCACAATTACACAATCACAGTCACATAATCACAATCACACAATCACAATCACACAATCACAATCACACAATCACAATCACACAATCACAATCACACAATCACACAATCACACAATCACACAATCTCACAATCACACAATCACACAATCACACAATCACACAATCACACAATCACACAATCACACAATCACACAATCACACAATCACACAATCACACTATCACACAATCACACAATCACACAATCACGCAATCACACAATCACAATTACACAATCACACAATCACACAATCACACAATCACACAATCACACAGTCACACAATCACACAATCACACAATCACACAATCACACAATCACACAATCACACAATCACACAATCACACAATCACACAATCACACAATCACACAATCACACAACCACACAATCACACAATCACACAATCACACAATCACAATTACACAATCACACAATCACACAATCACACAATCACACAGTCACACAATCACACAATCACACAATCACACAATCACACAATCACACAATCACACAATCACACAATCACACAATCACACAATCACACAATCACACAATCACACAATCACACAATCACACAATCACACAATCACACAATCACACAATGACACACTCACACAATCACACAGTCACAAACACACAATCACAATCACACAATCACAATCACACAATGACAATCACACAATCACAATCACACAATCACAATTACACAATCACAGTCACATAATCACAATCACACAATCACAATCACACAATCACAATCACACAATCACAATCACACAATCACAATCACACAATCACAATCACACAATCACAATCACACAATCACAATCACACAATCACAGTCACACAATCACACAATCACACAATCACACAATCTCACAATCACACAATCTCAATTACACAATCACAATTACACAATCACACAATCACACAATCACACAATCACACAATCACACAATCACACAATCACACAATCACACAATCACACAATCACACAATCACACAATCACACAATCACACACTCACACAATCACACAATCACAATCACACAATCACAATTACACAATCACACAATCACACAATCACACAATCTCAATTACACAATCACAATTACACAATCACACAATCACACAATCACACAATCACACAATCACACAATCACACAATCACACAATCACACAATCACACAATCACACAATCACACAATCACACAATCACACAATCACACAATCACACAATCACACAATCACACAATCACGCAATCACACAATCACGATCACACAATCACAATCACACAATCACAATCACACAATCACAATCACACAATCACAATCACACAATCACAATCGCACAATCACAAAGTCACACAATCGCACAATCACAATCACGCAATCACACAATCACGATCACACAATCACGGTCACACAATCACGGTCACACAATGACGGTCACACAATCACACAATCACACAATCACACAATCACACAATCACACAAACACACAATCACACAATCACTCAATCACACAATAACACACTCACACAATCACACAGTCACAATCACACAGTCACAATCACACAGTCACAATCATACAATCACGGTCACACAATCACGGTCACACAATAACGGTCACTCAGTCACACATTCACACAATCACACAATCACACAATCACGATCACACAATCACGGTCACACAATCACGATCACACAATCACGATCACACAATCACGATCACACAATTACGATCACACAATCACGGTCACACAATCACAGTCACACAATCACACAATCGCACAATCACACAATCACACAATCACACAATCACACAATCACACAATCACACAACCACACAATTACACAATCACACTATCACACAATCACACAATCACACAATCACACAATCACACAATCACAATTACACAATCACGGTCACACAATCACGATCACACAATCACGATCACACAATCACGATCACACAATTACGATCACACAATCACGGTCACACAATCACAGTCACACAATCACACAATCGCACAATCACACAATCACACAATCACACAATCACACAATCACACAATCACACAACCACACAATTACACAATCACACTATCACACAATCACACAATCACACTATCACACAATCACACAATCACACAATCACACAATCACACAATCACAATTACACAATCACACAATCACACAATCACACAATCACACAATCACACAATCACACAGTCACACAATCACACAATCACACAATCACACAATCACACAATCACACAATCACACAATCACACAATCACACAATCACACAATCACACAATCACACAATCACACAACCACACAATCACACAATCACACAATCACACAATCACACAATCACACAATCACACAATCACACAATCACACAATCACACAATCACACAATCACACAATCACGCAATCACACAATCACGATCACACAATCACAATCACACAATCACAATCACACAATCACAATCACACAATCACAATCGCACAATCACAAAGTCACACAATCACGCAATCACAATCACGCAATCACACAATCACGATCACACAATCACGGTCACACAATCACGGTCACACAATGACGGTCACACAATCACACAATCACACAATCACACAATCACACAATCACACAAACACACAATCACACAATCACTCAATCACACAATAACACACTCACACAATCACACAGTCACAATCACACAGTCACAATCACACAGTCACAATCATACAATCACGGTCACACAATCACGGTCACACAATAACGGTCACTCAGTCACACATTCACACAAATCACACAATCGCACAATCACGATCACACAATCACGGTCACACAATCACGATCACACAATCACGATCACACAATCACGATCACACAATCACGATCACACAATTACGATCACACAATCACGGTCACACAATCACAGTCACACAATCACACAATCGCACAATCACACAATCACGCAATCACACAATCACACAATCACACAATCACACAACCACACAATTACACAATCACACTATCACACAATCACACAATCACACAATCACACAATCACACAATCACAATTACACAATCACACAATCACACAATCACACAATCACACAGTCACACAATCACACAATCACACAATCACACAATCACACAATCACACAATCACACAATCACACAATCACACAATCACACAATCACACAATCACACAATCACACAGTCACACAATCACACAATCACACAATCACACAACCACACAATCACACAATCACACAATCACACAATCACAATTACGCAATCACACAATCACACAATCACACAATCACACAATCACACAGTCACACAATCACATAATCACACAATCACAATTACACAATCACAATTACACAATCACAGTCACACAATCACAATCACACAATCACAATCACACAATCACAATCACACAATCACAATCACACAATCACACAATCACAATCACACAATCACAATCACACAATCACACAATCACACAATCACACAATCACACTATCACACAATCACACAATCACGCAATCACACAATCACACAATCACAATTACACAATCACACAATCACACAATCACACAATCACACAATCACACAGTCACACAATCACACAATCACACAATCACACAATCACACAATCACACAATCACACAGTCACACAATCACACAGTCACACAATCACACAACCACACAATCACACAATCACACAATCACACAATCACAATTACACAATCACACAATCACACAATCACACAATCACACAGTCACACAATCACACAATCACACAATCACACAATCACACAATCACACAATCACACAATCACACAATCACACAATCACACAATCACACACTCACACAATCACACAGTCACAAACACACAATCACAATCACACAATCACAATCACACAATGACAATCACACAATCACAATCACACAATCACAATTACACAATCACTGTCACATAATCACAATCACACAATCACAATCACACAATCACAATGTCACAATCACAATCACACAATCACAATCACACAATCACAATCACACAATCACAATCACACAATCACACAATCACACAATCACACAATCTCACAATCACACAATCACACAATCACACAATCACACAATCACACAATCACACAATCACGCAATCACACAATCACACAACCACACAATCACACAATCACACAATCACACAATCACAATTACACAATCACACAATCACACAATCACACAATCACACAGTCACACAATCACACAATCACACAATCACACAATCACACAATCACACAATCACACAATCACACAATCACACAATCACACAATCACACAATCACACAATCAGACAATCACACAATCACACAATCACACAACCACACAATCACACAATCACACAATGACACACTCACACAATCACACAGTCACAAACACACAATCACAATCACACAATCACAATCACACAATCACAATCACACAATCACAATCACACAATCACAATCACACAATCACACAATCACAATCACACAATCACAATCACACAATCACACAATCACACAATCACACAATCACACTATCACACAATCACACAATCACGCAATCACACAATCACACAATCACAATTACACAATCACACAATCACACAATCACACAATCACACAATCACACAGTCACACAATCACACAATCACACAATCACACAATCACACAATCACACAATCACACAGTCACACAATCACACAGTCACACAATCACACAACCACACAATCACACAATCACACAATCACACAATCACAATTACACAATCACACAATCACACAATCACACAATCACACAGTCACACAATCACACAATCACACAATCACACAATCACACAATCACACAATCACACAATCACACAATCACACAATCACACAATCACACACTCACACAATCACACAGTCACAAACACACAATCACAATCACACAATCACAATCACACAATGACAATCACACAATCACAATCACACAATCACAATTACACAATCACTGTCACATAATCACAATCACACAATCACAATCACACAATCACAATGTCACAATCACAATCACACAATCACAATCACACAATCACAATCACACAATCACAATCACACAATCACACAATCACACAATCACACAATCTCACAATCACACAATCACACAATCACACAATCACACAATCACACAATCACACAATCACGCAATCACACAATCACACAACCACACAATCACACAATCACACAATCACACAATCACAATTACACAATCACACAATCACACAATCACACAATCACACAGTCACACAATCACACAATCACACAATCACACAATCACACAATCACACAATCACACAATCACACAATCACACAATCACACAATCACACAATCACACAATCAGACAATCACACAATCACACAATCACACAACCACACAATCACACAATCACACAATGACACACTCACACAATCACACAGTCACAAACACACAATCACAATCACACAATCACAATCACACAATGACAATCACACAATGACAATCACACAATCACAATCACACAATCACAATTACACAATCACAGTCACATAATCACAATCACACAATCACAATCACACAATCACAATCACACAATCACAATCACACAATCACACAATCACACAATCACACAATCTCACAATCACACAATCACACAATCACACAATCACACAATCACACAATCACACAATCACACAATCACACACTCACACAATCACACAATCACAATCACACAATCACAATTACACAATCACACAATCACACAATCACGCAATCACTCAATCACGCAATCATACAATCACACAAGCACACAATCTCAATCACGCAATCACACAATCACGATCACACAATTACGAACACAATCACGGTCACACAATCACAGTCACACAATCACACAATCACAATCACGCAATCACACAATCACAATCACACAATCACAATCACACAATCACAATCACACAATCACAATCACACAATCACAATCGCACAATCACAAAGTCACACAATCACACAATCGCAATCACGCAATCACACAATCACAATCACACAATCACAATTACACAATCACAGTCACATAATCACAATCACACAATCACAATCACACAATCACAATCACACAATCACAATCACACAATCACAATCACACAATCACACAATCACACAATCACACAATCTCACAATCACACAATCACACAATCACACAATCACACAATCACACAATCACACAATCACACAATCACACACTCACACAATCACACAATCACAATCACACAATCACAATTACACAATCACACAATCATACAATCACGCAATCACTCAATCACGCAATCATACAATCACACAAGCACACAATCACAATCACGCAATCACACAATCACACAATCACGACCACACAATTACGAACACAATCACGGTCACACAATCACAGTCACACAATCACACAATCACAATCACGCAATCACACAATCACGATCACACAATCACAATCACACAATCACAGTCACATAATCACAATCACACAATCACAATCGCACAATCACAAAGTCACACAATCACACAATCACAATCACGCAATCACACAATCACAATCACACAATCACAATTACACAATCACAGTCACATAATCACAATCACACAATCACAATCACACAATCACAATCACACAATCACAATCACACAATCACAATCACACAATCACACAATCACACAATCACACAATCTCACAATCACACAATCACACAATCACACAATCACACAATCACACAATCACACAATCACACAATCACACAATCACACAATCACACACTCACACAATCACACAATCACAATCACACAATCACAATTACACAATCACACAATCACGCAATCACTCAATCACGCAATCATACAATCACACAAGCACACAATCTCAATCACGCAATCACACAATCACGATCACACAATTACGAACACAATCACGGTCACACAATCACAGTCACACAATCACACAATCACAATCACGCAATCACACAATCACAATCACACAATCACAATCACACAATCACAATCACACAATCACAATCACACACTCACAATCACACAATCACAATCGCACAATCACAAAGTCACACAATCACACAATCGCAATCACGCAATCACACAATCACAATCACACAATCACAATTACACAATCACAGTCACATAATCACAATCACACAATCACAATCACACAATCACAATCACACAATCACAATCACACAATCACAATCACACAATCACACAATCACACAATCACACAATCTCACAATCACACAATCACACAATCACACAATCACACAATCACACAATCACACAATCACACAATCACACACTCACACAATCACACAATCACAATCACACAATCACAATTACACAATCACACAATCACACAATCACGCAATCACTCAATCACGCAATCATACAATCACACAAGCACACAATCACAATCACGCAATCACACAATCACACAATCACGATCACACAATTACGAACACAATCACGGTCACACAATCACAGTCACACAATCACACAATCACAATCACGCAATCACACAATCACGATCACACAATCACAATCACACAATCACAGTCACATAATCACAATCACACAATCACAATCGCACAATCACAAAGTCACACAATCACACAATCACAATCACGCAATCACACAATCACAATCACACAATCACAATTACACAATCACAGTCACATAATCACAATCACACAATCACAATCACACAATCACAATCACACAATCACAATCACACAATCACACAATCACACAATCACACAATCTCACAATCACACAATCACACAATCACACAATCACACAATCACACAATCACACAATCACACAATCACACAATCACACACTCACACAAACACACAATCACAATCACACAATCACAATTACACAATCACACAATCACACAATCACGCAATCACTCAATCACGCAATCATACAATCACACAAGCACACAATCACAATCACGCAATCACACAATCACGATCACACAATTACGAACACAATCACGGTCACACAATCACAGTCACACAATCACACAATCACAATCACGCAATCACACAATCACAATCACACAATCACAATTACACAATCACAGTCACATAATCACAATCACACAATCACAATCACACAATCACAATCACACAATCACAATCACACAATCACAATCACACAATCACACAATCACACAATCACACAATCTCACAATCACACAATCACACAATCACACAATCACACAATCACACAATCACACAATCACACAATCACACAATCACACAATCACACAATCACACTATCACACAATCACACAATCACACAATCACACAATCACACAATCACAATTACACAATCACACAATCACACAATCACACAATCACACAATCACACAGTCACACAATCACACAATCACACAATCACACAATCACACAATCACACAATCACACAATCACACAATCACACAATCACACAATCACACAATCACACAATCACACAACCACACAATCACACAATCACACAATCACACAATCACAATTACACAATCACACAATCACACAATCACACAATCACACAGTCACACAATCACACAATCACACAATCACACAATCACACAATCACACAATCACACAATCACACAATCACACAATCACACAATCACACAATCACACAATCACACAATCACACAATCACACAATCACACAATCACACAATCACACAATGACACACTCACACAATCACACAGTCACAAACACACAATCACAATCACACAATCACAATCACACAATGACAATCACACAATCACAATCACACAATCACAATTACACAATCACAGTCACATAATCACAATCACACAATCACAATCACACAATCACAATCACACAATCACAATCACACAATCACAATCACACAATCACAATCACACAATCACAATCACACAATCACAGTCACACAATCACACAATCACACAATCACACAATCTCACAATCACACAATCTCAATTACACAATCACAATTACACAATCACACAATCACACAATCACACAATCACACAATCACACAATCACACAATCACACAATCACACAATCACACAATCACACAATCACACAATCACACAATCACACACTCACACAATCACACAATCACAATCACACAATCACAATTACACAATCACACAATCACACAATCACACAATCTCAATTACACAATCACAATTACACAATCACACAATCACACAATCACACAATCACACAATCACACAATCACACAATCACACAATCACACAATCACACAATCACACAATCACACAATCACACAATCACACAATCACACAATCACACAATCACACAATCACACAATCACACAATCACACAATCACGCAATCACACAATCACGATCACACAATCACAATCACACAATCACAATCACACAATCACAATCACACAATCACAATCACACAATCACAATCGCACAATCACAAAGTCACACAATCGCACAATCACAATCACGCAATCACACAATCACGATCACACAATCACGGTCACACAATCACGGTCACACAATGACGGTCACACAATCACACAATCACACAATCACACAATCACACAATCACACAAACACACAATCACACAATCACTCAATCACACAATAACACACTCACACAATCACACAGTCACAATCACACAGTCACAATCACACAGTCACAATCATACAATCACGGTCACACAATCACGGTCACACAATAACGGTCACTCAGTCACACATTCACACAATCACACAATCACACAATCACGATCACACAATCACGGTCACACAATCACGATCACACAATCACGATCACACAATCACGATCACACAATTACGATCACACAATCACGGTCACACAATCACAGTCACACAATCACACAATCGCACAATCACACAATCACACAATCACACAATCACACAATCACACAATCACACAACCACACAATTACACAATCACACTATCACACAATCACACAATCACACAATCACACAATCACACAATCACAATTACACAATCACGGTCACACAATCACGATCACACAATCACGATCACACAATCACGATCACACAATTACGATCACACAATCACGGTCACACAATCACAGTCACACAATCACACAATCGCACAATCACACAATCACACAATCACACAATCACACAATCACACAATCACACAACCACACAATTACACAATCACACTATCACACAATCACACAATCACACTATCACACAATCACACAATCACACAATCACACAATCACACAATCACAATTACACAATCACACAATCACACAATCACACAATCACACAATCACACAGTCACACAATCACACAATCACACAATCACACAATCACACAATCACACAATCACACAATCACACAATCACACAATCACACAATCACACAATCACACAATCACACAACCACACAATCACACAATCACACAATCACACAATCACAATTACACAATCACACAATCACACAATCACACAATCACACAGTCACACAATCACACAATCACACAATCACACAATCACACAATCACACAATCACACAATCACACAATCACACAATCACACAATCACACAATCACACAATCACACAATCACACAATCACACAATCACACAATGACACAATCACACAATGACACACTCACACAATCACACAGTCACAAACACACAATCACAATCACACAATCACAATCACACAATGACAATCACACAATCACAATCACACAATCACAATTACACAATCACAGTCACATAATCACAATCACACAATCACAATCACACAATCACAATCACACAATCACAATCACACAATCACAATCACACAATCACAATCACACAATCACAATCACACAATCACAATCACACAATCACAATCACACAATCACAGTCACACAATCACACAATCACACAATCACACAATCTCACAATCACACAATCTCAATTACACAATCACAATTACACAATCACACAATCACACAATCACACAATCACACAATCACACAATCACACACTCACACAATCACACAATCACAATCACACAATCACAATTACACAATCACACAATCACACAATCACACAATCTCAATTACACAATCACAATTACACAATCACACAATCACACAATCACACAATCACACAATCACACAATCACACAATCACACAATCACACAATCACACAATCACACAATCACACAATCACACAATCACACAATCACACAATCACACAATCACACAATCACACAATCACACAATCACACAATCACACAATCACACAATCACGCAATCACACAATCACGATCACACAATCACAATCACACAATCACAATCACACAATCACAATCACACAATCACAATCACACAATCACAATCGCACAATCACAAAGTCACACAATCGCACAATCACAATCACGCAATCACACAATCACGATCACACAATCACGGTCACACAATCACGGTCACACAATGACGGTCACACAATCACACAATCACACAATCACACAATCACACAATCACACAAACACACAATCACACAATCACTCAATCACACAATAACACACTCACACAATCACACAGTCACAATCACACAGTCACAATCACACAGTCACAATCATACAATCACGGTCACACAATCACGGTCACACAATAACGGTCACTCAGTCACACATTCACACAATCACACAATCACACAATCACGATCACACAATCACGGTCACACAATCACGATCACACAATCACGATCACACAATCACGATCACACAATTACGATCACACAATCACGGTCACACAATCACAGTCACACAATCACACAATCGCACAATCACACAATCACACAATCACACAATCACACAATCACACAATCACACAACCACACAATTACACAATCACACTATCACACAATCACACAATCACACAATCACACAATCACACAATCACAATTACACAATCACGGTCACACAATCACGATCACACAATCACGATCACACAATCACGATCACACAATTACGATCACACAATCACGGTCACACAATCACAGTCACACAATCACACAATCGCACAATCACACAATCACACAATCACACAATCACACAATCACACAATCACACAACCACACAATTACACAATCACACTATCACACAATCACACAATCACACAATCACACAATCACAATTACACAATCACACAATCACACAATCACACAATCACACAGTCACACAATCACACAATCACACAATCACACAATCACACAATCACACAATCACACAATCACACAATCACACAATCACACAATCACACAGTCACACAATCACACAATCACACAATCACACAACCACACAATCACACAATCACACAATCACACAATCACAATTACGCAATCACACAATCACACAATCACACAATCACACAATTACACAATCACACAATCACACAATCACGCAATCACTCAATCACGCAATCATACAATCACACAAGCACACAATCACAATCACGCAATCACACAATCACGATCACACAATCACACAACCACACAATTACACAATCACACTATCACACAATCACACAATCACACAATCACACAATCACACAATCACACAATCACACAATCACAATTACACAATCACACAATCACACAATCACACAATCACACAGTCACACAATCACACAATCACACAATCACACAATCACACAATCACACAATCACACAATCACACAAACACACAATCACACAATCACTCAATCACACAATAACACACTCACACAATCACACAGTCACAATCACACAGTCACAATCACACAGTCACAATCATACAATCACGGTCACACAATCACGGTCACACAATAACGGTCACTCAGTCACACATTCACACAAATCACACAATCACACAATCACGATCACACAATCACGGTCACACAATCACGATCACACAATCACGATCACACAATCACGATCACACAATTACGATCACACAATCACGGTCACACAATCACAGTCACACAATCACACAATCGCACAATCACACAATCACACAATCACACAATCACACAATCACACAATCACACAATCACACAACCACACAATTACACAATCACACTATCACACAATCACACAATCACACAATCACACAATCACACAATCACAATTACACAATCACACAATCACACAATCACACAATCACACAGTCACACAATCACACAATCACACAATCACACAATCACACAATCACACAATCACACAATCACACAATCACACAATCACACAATCACACAATCACACAATCACACAATCACACAGTCACACAATCACACAATCACACAATCACACAACCACACAATCACATAATCACACAATCACACAATCACAATTACGCAATCACACAATCACATAATCACACAATCACACAATCACACAGTCACACAATCACATAATCACACAATCACAATTACACAATCACAGTCACACAATCACAATCACACAATCACAATCACACAATCACAATCACACAATCACAATCACACAATCACACAATCACAATCACACAATCACAATCACACAATCACACAATCACACAATCACACAATCACACTATCACACAATCACACAATCACGCAATCACACAATCACACAATCACAACTACACAATCACACAATCACACAATCACACAATCACACAATCACACAGTCACACAATCACACAATCACACAATCACACAATCACACAATCACACAATCACACAATCACACAATCACACAGTCACACAATCACACAACCACACAATCACACAATCACACAATCACACAATCACAATTACACAATCACACAATCACACAATCACACAATCACACAGTCACACAATCACACAATCACACAATCACACAATCACACAATCACACAATCACACAATCACACAATCACACAATCACACAATCACACAATCACACACTCACACAATCACACAGTCACAAACACACAATCACAATCACACAATCACAATCACACAATGACAATCACACAATCACAATCACACAATCACAATTACACAATCACAGTCACATAATCACAATCACACAATCACAATCACACAATCACAATCACACAATCACAATCACACAATCACAATCACACAATCACAATCACACAATCACAATCACACAATCACAATCACACAATCACACAATCACACAATCACACAATCTCACAATCACACAATCACACAATCACACAATCACACAATCACACAATCACACAATCACACAATCACACAACCACACAATCACACAATCACACAATCACACAATCACAATTACACAATCACACAATCACACAATCACACAATCACACAGTCACACAATCACACAATCACACAATCACACAATCACACAATCACACAATCACACAATCACACAATCACACAATCACACAATCACACAATCACACAATCACACAATCACACAATCACACAATCACACAATCACACAATCACACAATCACACAATGACACACTCACACAATCACACAGTCACAAACACACAATCACAATCACACAATCACAATCACACAATGACAATCACACAATCACAATCACACAATCACAATTACACAATCACAGTCACATAATCACAATCACACAATCACAATCACACAATCACAATCACACAATCACAATCACACAATCACAATCACACAATCACAATCACACAATCACAATCACACAATCACAATCACACAATCACAGTCACACAATCACACAATCACACAATCACACAATCTCACAATCACACAATCTCAATTACACAATCACAATTACACAATCACACAATCACACAATCACACAATCACACAATCACACAATCACACAATCACACAATCACACAATCACACAATCACACAATCACACAATCACACAATCACACACTCACACAATCACACAATCACAATCACACAATCACAATTACACAATCACACAATCACACAATCACACAATCTCAATTACACAATCACAATTACACAATCACACAATCACACAATCACACAATCACACAATCACACAATCACACAATCACACAATCACACAATCACACAATCACACAATCACACAATCACACAATCACACAATCACACAATCACACAATCACACAATCACACAATCACACAATCACACAATCACACAATCACACAATCACACAATCACACAATCACGCAATCACACAATCACGATCACACAATCACAATCACACAATCACAATCACACAATCACAATCACACAATCACAATCACACAATCACAATCGCACAATCACAAAGTCACACAATCGCACAATCACAATCACGCAATCACACAATCACGATCACACAATCACGGTCACACAATCACGGTCACACAATGACGGTCACACAATCACACAATCACACAATCACACAATCACACAATCACACAAACACACAATCACACAATCACTCAATCACACAATAACACACTCACACAATCACACAGTCACAATCACACAGTCACAATCACACAGTCACAATCATACAATCACGGTCACACAATCACGGTCACACAATAACGGTCACTCAGTCACACATTCACACAATCACACAATCACACAATCACGATCACACAATCACGGTCACACAATCACGATCACACAATCACGATCACACAATCACGATCACACAATTACGATCACACAATCACGGTCACACAATCACAGTCACACAATCACACAATCGCACAATCACACAATCACACAATCACACAATCACACAATCACACAATCACACAACCACACAATTACACAATCACACTATCACACAATCACACAATCACACAATCACACAATCACACAATCACAATTACACAATCACGGTCACACAATCACGATCACACAATCACGATCACACAATCACGATCACACAATTACGATCACACAATCACGGTCACACAATCACAGTCACACAATCACACAATCGCACAATCACACAATCACACAATCACACAATCACACAATCACACAATCACACAACCACACAATTACACAATCACACTATCACACAATCACACAATCACACAATCACACAATCACAATTACACAATCACACAATCACACAATCACACAATCACACAGTCACACAATCACACAATCACACAATCACACAATCACACAATCACACAATCACACAATCACACAATCACACAATCACACAGTCACACAATCACACAATCACACAATCACACAACCACACAATCACACAATCACACAATCACACAATCACAATTACGCAATCACACAATCACACAATCACACAATCACACAATCACACAGTCACACAATCACATAATCACACAATCACAATTACACAATCACAATTACACAATCACAGTCACACAATCACAATCACACAATCACAATCACACAATCACAATCACACAATCACAATCACACAATCACAATCACACAATCACAATCACACAATCACAATCACACAATCACAATCACACAATCACAATCACACAATCATACAATCACACAATCACACAATCTCACAATCACACAATCACACAATCACACAATCACACAATCACACAATCACACAATCACACAATCACACACTCACACAATCACACAATCACAATCACACAATCACAATTACACAATCACACAATCACACAATCACGCAATCACTCAATCACGCAATCATACAATCACACAAGCACACAATCACAATCACGCAATCACACAATCACGATCACACAATCACACAACCACACAATTACACAATCACACTATCACACAATCACACAATCACACAATCACACAATCACACAATCACACAATCACAATTACACAATCACACAATCACACAATCACACAATCACACAATCTCACAATCACACAATCACACAATCACACAATCACACAATCACACAATCACACAATCACACAATCACACAACCACACAATCACACAATCACACAATCACACAATCACAATTACACAATCACACAATCACACAATCACACAATCACACAGTCACACAATCACACAATCACACAATCACACAATCACACAATCACACAATCACACAATCACACAATCACACAATCACACAATCACACAATCACACAATCACACAATCACACAATCACACAATCACACAATCACACAATCACACAATCACACAATGACACACTCACACAATCACACAGTCACAAACACACAATCACAATCACACAATCACAATCACACAATGACAATCACACAATCACAATCACACAATCACAATTACACAATCACAGTCACATAATCACAATCACACAATCACAATCACACAATCACAATCACACAATCACAATCACACAATCACAATCACACAATCACAATCACACAATCACAATCACACAATCACAATCACACAATCACAGTCACACAATCACACAATCACACAATCACACAATCTCACAATCACACAATCTCAATTACACAATCACAATTACACAATCACACAATCACACAATCACACAATCACACAATCACACAATCACACAATCACACAATCACACAATCACACAATCACACAATCACACAATCACACAATCACACACTCACACAATCACACAATCACAATCACACAATCACAATTACACAATCACACAATCACACAATCACACAATCTCAATTACACAATCACAATTACACAATCACACAATCACACAATCACACAATCACACAATCACACAATCACACAATCACACAATCACACAATCACACAATCACACAATCACACAATCACACAATCACACAATCACACAATCACACAATCACACAATCACACAATCACACAATCACACAATCACACAATCACACAATCAGACAATCACACAATCACACAATCACACAATCACGCAATCACACAATCACGATCACACAATCACAATCACACAATCACAATCACACAATCACAATCACACAATCACAATCACACAATCACAATCACACAATCACAATCGCACAATCACAAAGTCACACAATCGCACAATCACAATCACGCAATCACACAATCACGATCACACAATCACGGTCACACAATCACGGTCACACAATGACGGTCACACAATCACACAATCACACAATCACACAATCACACAATCACACAAACACACAATCACACAATCACTCAATCACACAATAACACACTCACACAATCACACAGTCACAATCACACAGTCACAATCACACAGTCACAATCATACAATCACGGTCACACAATCACGGTCACACAATAACGGTCACTCAGTCACACATTCACACAATCACACAATCACACAATCACGATCACACAATCACGGTCACACAATCACGATCACACAATCACGATCACACAATCACGATCACACAATTACGATCACACAATCACGGTCACACAATCACAGTCACACAATCACACAATCGCACAATCACACAATCACACAATCACACAATCACACAATCACACAATCACACAACCACACAATTACACAATCACACTATCACACAATCACACAATCACACAATCACACAATCACACAATCACAATTACACAATCACGGTCACACAATCACGATCACACAATCACGATCACACAATCACGATCACACAATTACGATCACACAATCACGGTCACACAATCACAGTCACACAATCACACAATCGCACAATCACACAATCACACAATCACACAATCACACAATCACACAATCACACAACCACACAATTACACAATCACACTATCACACAATCACACAATCACACAATCACACAATCACAATTACACAATCACACAATCACACAATCACACAATCACACAGTCACACAATCACACAATCACACAATCACACAATCACACAATCACACAATCACACAATCACACAATCACACAATCACACAGTCACACAATCACACAATCACACAATCACACAACCACACAATCACACAATCACACAATCACACAATCACAATTACGCAATCACACAATCACACAATCACACAATCACACAATCACACAGTCACACAATCACATAATCACACAATCACAATTACACAATCACAATTACACAATCACAGTCACACAATCACAATCACACAATCACAATCACACAATCACAATCACACAATCACAATCACACAATCACAATCACACAATCACAATCACACAATCACAATCACACAATCACAATCACACAATCACAATCACACAATCATACAATCACACAATCACACAATCTCACAATCACACAATCACACAATCACACAATCACACAATCACACAATCACACAATCACACAATCACACACTCACACAATCACACAATCACAATCACACAATCACAATTACACAATCACACAATCACACAATCACGCAATCACTCAATCACGCAATCATACAATCACACAAGCACACAATCACAATCACGCAATCACACAATCACGATCACACAATCACACAACCACACAATTACACAATCACACTATCACACAATCACACAATCACACAATCACACAATCACACAATCACACAATCACAATTACACAATCACACAATCACACAATCACACAATCACACAGTCACACAATCACACAATCACACAATCACACAATCACACAATCACACAATCACACAATCACACAATCACACAATCACACAATCACACAATCACACAATCACACAATCACACAATCACACACTCACACAATCACACAGTCACAAACACACAATCACAATCACACAATCACAATCACACAATGACAATCACACAATCACAATCACACAATCACAATTACACAATCACAGTCACATAATCACAATCACACAATCACAATCACACAATCACAATGTCACAATCACAATCACACAATCACAATCACACAATCACAATCACACAATCACAATCACACAATCACACAATCACACAATCACACAATCTCACAATCACACAATCACACAATCACACAGTCACACAATCACACAATCACACAATCACACAATCACACAACCACCCAATCACACAATCACACAATCACACAATCACAATTACACAATCACACAATCACACAATCACACAATCACACACTCACACAATCACACAGTCACAAACACACAATCACAATCACACAATCACAATCACACAATGACAATCACACAATCACAATCACACAATCACAATTACACAATCACAGTCACATAATCACAATCACACAATCACAATCACACAATCACAATGTCACAATCACAATCACACAATCACAATCACACAATCACAATCACACAATCACAATCACACAATCACACAATCACACAATCACACAATCTCACAATCACACAATCACACAATCACACAGTCACACAATCACACAATCACACAATCACACAATCACACAACCACCCAATCACACAATCACACAATCACACAATCACAATTACACAATCACACAATCACACAATCACACAATCACACAGTCACACAATCACACAATCACACAATCACACAATCACACAATCACACAATCACACAATCACACAATCACACAATCACACAATCACACAATCACACAATCACACAATCAGACAATCACACAATCACACAATCACACAACCACACCATCACACAATCACACAATGACACACTCACACAATCACACAGTCGCAAACACACAATCACAATCACACAATCACAATCACACAATGACAATCACACAATCACAATCACACAATCACAATTACACAATCACAGTCACATAATCACAATCACACAATCACAATCACACAATCACAATCACACAATCACAATCACACAATCACAATCACACAATCATACAATCACACAATCACACAATCTCACAATCACACAATCACACAATCACACAATCACACAATCACACAATCACACAATCACACAATCACACACTCACACAATCACACAATCACAATCACACAATCACAATTACACAATCACACAATCACACAATCACGCAATCACTCAATCACGCAATCATACAATCACACAAGCACACAATCACAATCACGCAATCACACAATCACGATCACACAATCACACAACCACACAGTTACACAATCACACTATCACACAATCACACAATCACACAATCACACAATCACACAATCACACAATCACAATTACACAATCACACAATCACACAATCACACAATCACACAGTCACACAATCACACAATCACACAATCACACAATCACACAATCACACAATCACACAATCACACAATCACACAAACACACAATCACACAATCACTCAATCACACAATAACACACTCACACAATCACACAGTCACAATCACACAGTCACAATCACACAGTCACAATCATACAATCACGGTCACACAATCACGGTCACACAATAACGGTCACTCAGTCACACATTCACACAAATCACACAATCACACAATCACGATCACACAATCACGGTCACACAATCACGATCACACAATCACGATCACACAATCACGATCACACAATTACGATCACACAATCACGGTCACACAATCACAGTCACACAATCACACAATCGCACAATCACAAAATCACACAATCACACAATCACACAATCACACAATCACACAATCACACAACCACACAATTACACAATCACACTATCACACAATCACACAATCACACAATCACACAATCACACAATCACAATTACACAATCACACAATCACACAATCACACAATCACACAGTCACACAATCACACAATCACACAATCACACAATCACACAATCACACAATCACACAATCACACAATCACACAATCACACAATCACACAATCACACAATCACACAATCACACAGTCACACAATCACACAATCACACAATCACACAACCACACAATCACATAATCACACAATCACACAATCACAATTACGCAATCACACAATCACATAATCACACAATCACACAATCACACAGTCACACAATCACATAATCACACAATCACAATTACACAATCACAGTCACACAATCACAATCACACAATCACAATCACACAATCACAATCACACAATCACAATCACACAATCACACAATCACAATCACACAATCACAATCACACAATCACACAATCACACAATCACACAATCACACTATCACACAATCACACAATCACGCAATCACACAATCACACAATCACAACTACACAATCACACAATCACACAATCACACAATCACACAATCACACAGTCACACAATCACACAATCACACAATCACACAATCACACAATCACACAATCACACAATCACACAATCACACAGTCACACAATCACACAACCACACAATCACACAATCACACAATCACACAATCACAATCACACAATCACACAATCACACAATCACACAATCACACAGTCACACAATCACACAATCACACAATCACACAATCACACAATCACACAATCACACAATCACACAATCACACAATCACACAATCACACAATCACACACTCACACAATCACACAGTCACAAACACACAATCACAATCACACAATCACAATCACACAATGACAATCACACAATCACAATCACACAATCACAATTACACAATCACAGTCACATAATCACAATCACACAATCACAATCACACAATCACAATCACACAATCACAATCACACAATCACAATCACACAATCACAATCACACAATCACAATCACACAATCACAATCACACAATCACAATCACACAATCACACAATCACACAATCACACAATCTCACAATCACACAATCACACAATCACACAATCACACAATCACACAATCACACAATCACACAATCACACAATCACACAATCACACAATCACACTATCACACAATCACACAATCACACAATCACACAATCACACAATCACAATTACACAATCACACAATCACACAATCACACAATCACACAATCACACAGTCACACAATCACACAATCACACAATCACACAATCACACAATCACACAATCACACAATCACACAATCACACAATCACACAATCACACAATCACACAATCACACAATCACACAACCACACAATCACACAATCACACAATCACACAATCACAATTACACAATCACACAATCACACAATCACACAATCACACAGTCACACAATCACACAATCACACAATCACACAATCACACAATCACACAATCACACAATCACACAATCACACAATCACACAATCACACAACCACACAATCACACAATCACACAATCACACAATCACACAATCACACAATCACACAATGACACACTCACACAATCACACAGTCACAAACACACAATCACAATCACACAATCACAATCACACAATGACAATCACACAATCACAATCACACAATCACAATTACACAATCACAGTCACATAATCACAATCACACAATCACAATCACACAATCACAATCACACAATCACAATCACACAATCACAATCACACAATCACAATCACACAATCACAATCACACAATCACAGTCACACAATCACACAATCACACAATCACACAATCACACAATCTCACAATCACACAATCTCAATTACACAATCACAATTACACAATCACACAATCACACAATCACACAATCACACAATCACACAATCACACAATCACACAATCACACAATCACACAATCACACAATCACACAATCACACAATCACACAATCACACAATCACACACTCACACAATCACACAATCACAATTACACAATCACACAATCACACAATCACACAATCACACAATCACACAGTCACACAATCACACAATCACACAATCACACAAACACACAATCACACAATCACACAATCACACAATCACACAATCACACAATCACACAATCACACAATCACACAACCACACAATCACACAATCACACAATCACACAATCACAATTACACAATCACACAATCACACAATCACACAATCACACAGTCACACAATCACACAATCACACAATCACACAATCACACAATCACACAATCACACAATCACACAATCACACAATCACACAATCACACAATCACACAATCACACAATCACACAATCACACAATCACACAATCACACAATCACACAATCACACAATCACACAATGACACACTCACACAATCACACAGTCACAAACACACAATCACAATCACACAATCACAATCACACAATGACAATCACACAATCACAATCACACAATCACAATTACACAATCACAGTCACATAATCACAATCACACAATCACAATCACACAATCACAATCACACAATCACAATCACACAATCACAGTCACACAATCACACAATCACACAATCACACAATCTCACAATCACACAATCTCAATTACACAATCACAATTACACAATCACACAATCACACAATCACACAATCACACAATCACACAATCACACAATCACACAATCACACAATCACACAATCACACAATCACACAATCACACACTCACACAATCACACAATCACAATCACACAATCACAATTACACAATCACACAATCACACAATCACACAATCTCAATTACACAATCACAATTACACAATCACACAATCACACAATCACACAATCACACAATCACACAATCACACAATCACACAATCACACAATCACACAATCACACAATCACACAATCACACAATCACACAATCACACAATCACACAATCACACAATCACACAATCACACAATCACACAATCACACAATCACACAATCACACAATCACACAATCACGCAATCACACAATCACGATCACACAATCACAATCACACAATCACAATCACACAATCACAATCACACAATCACAATCACACAATCACAATCGCACAATCACAAAGTCACACAATCACACAATCACAATCACGCAATCACACAATCACGATCACACAATCACGGTCACACAATCACGGTCACACAATGACGGTCACACAATCACACAATCACACAATCACACAATCACACAATCACACAAACACACAATCACACAATCACTCAATCACACAATAACACACTCACACAATCACACAGTCACAATCACACAGTCACAATCACACAGTCACAATCATACAATCACGGTCACACAATCACGGTCACACAATAACGGTCACTCAGTCACACATTCACACAATCACACAATCACACAATCACGATCACACAATCACGGTCACACAATCACGATCACACAATCACGATCACACAATCACGATCACACAATTACGATCACACAATCACGGTCACACAATCACAGTCACACAATCACACAATCGCACAATCACACAATCACACAATCACACAATCACACAATCACACAATCACACAACCACACAATTACACAATCACACTATCACACAATGACACAATCACACAATCACACAATCACACAATCACAATTACACAATCACGGTCACACAATCACGATCACACAATCACGATCACACAATCACGATCACACAATTACGATCACACAATCACGGTCACACAATCACAGTCACACAATCACACAATCGCACAATCACACAATCACACAATCACACAATCACACAATCACACAATCACACAATCACACAACCACACAATTACACAATCACACTATCACACAATCACACAATCACACAATCACACAATCACACAATCACAATTACACAATCACACAATCACACAATCACACAATCACACAGTCACACAATCACACAATCACACAATCACACAATCACACAATCACACAATCACACAATCACACAATCACACAATCACACAATCACACAGTCACACAATCACACAATCACACAATCACACAACCACACAATCACACAATCACACAATCACACAATCACAATTACGCAATCACACAATCACACAATCACACAATCACACAATCACACAGTCACACAATCACATAATCACACAATCACAATTACACAATCACAATTACACAATCACAGTCACACAATCACAATCACACAATCACAATCACACAATCACAATCACACAATCACAATCACACAATCACAATCACACAATCACAATCACACAATCACAATCACACAATCACAATCACACAATCACAATCACACAATCACAATCACACAATCACAATCACACAATCACAAAGTCACACAATCACACAATCACAATCACGCAATCACACAATCACGATCACACAATCACGGTCACACAATCACGGTCACACAATGGCGGTCACACAATCACACAATCACACAATCACACAAACACGCAATCGCACAATCACTCAATCACACAATAACACACTCACACAATCACACAGTCACAATCACACAGTCACAATCATACAATCACGGTCACACAATCACGGTCACACAATAACGGTCACTCAGTCACACATTCACACAATCACACAATCACACAATCACGATCACACAATCACGGTCACACAATCACGATCACACAATCACGATCACACAATCACGATCACACAATTACGATCACACAATCACGGTCACACAATCACAGTCACACAATCACACAATCGCACAATCACACAATCACACAATCACACAATCACACAATCACACAATCACACAATCACACAATCACACAATCACAAATTCACACTATCACACAATCACACAATCACACAATCACACAATCACACAATCACACAATCACACAATCACACAATCACACAATCACACAATCACACAATCACACTATCACACAATCACACAATCACACAATCACACAATCACACAATCACAATTACACAATCACACAATCACACAATCACACAATCACACAATCACACAGTCACACAATCACACAATCACACAATCACACAATCACACAATCACACAATCACACAATCACACAATCACACAATCACGCAGTCACACAATCACACAACCACACAATCACACAATCACACAATCACACAATCACAATTACACAATCACACAATCACACAATCACACAATCACACAGTCACACAATCACACAATCACACAATCACACAATCACACAATCACACAATCACACAATCACACAATCACACAATCACACAATCACACAATCACACAATCACACAATCAGACAATCACACAATCACACAATCACACAACCACACAATCACACAATCACACAATGACACACTCACACAATCACACAGTCACAAACACACAATCACAATCACACAATCACAATCACACAATGACAATCACACAATCACAATCACACAATCACAATTACACAATCACAGTCACATAATCACAATCACACAATCACAATCACACAATCACAATCACACAATCACAATCACACAATCACAGTCACACAATCACAATCACACAATCACACAATCACACAATCACACAATCTCACAATCACACAATCACACAATCACACAATCACACAATCACACAATCACACAATCACACAATCACACAATCACACACTCACACAATCACACAATCACAATCACACAATCACAATTACACAATCACACAATCACACAATCACGCAATCACTCAATCACGCAATCATACAATCACACAAGCACACAATCACAATCACGCAATCACACAATCACGATCACACAATTACGAACACAATCACGGTCACACAATCACAGTCACACAATCACACAATCACAATCACGCAATCACACAATCACGATCACACAATCACAATCACACAATCACAATCACACAATCACAATCACACAATCACAATCGCACAATCACAAAGTCACACAATCACACAATCACAATCACGCAATCACACAATCACAATCACACAATCACAATTACACAATCACAGTCACATAATCACAATCACACAATCACAATCACACAATCACAATCACACAATCACAATCACACAATCACAATCACACAATCACAATCACACAATCACACAATCACACAATCACACAATCTCACAATCACACAATCACACAATCACACAATCACACAATCACACAATCACACAATCACACAATCACACAATCACACACTCACACAATCACACAATCACAATCACACAATCACAATTACACAATCACACAATCACACAATCACGCAATCACTCAATCACGCAATCATACAATCACACAAGCACACAATCACAATCACGCAATCACACAATCACGATCACACAATTACGAACACAATCACGGTCACACAATCACAGTCACACAATCACACAATCACAATCACGCAATCACACAATCACGATCACACAATCACAATCACACAATCACAGTCACATAATCACAATCACACAATCACAATCGCACAATCACAAAGTCACACAATCACACAATCACAATCACGCAATCACACAATCACAATCACACAATCACAATTACACAATCACAGTCACATAATCACAATCACACAATCACAATCACACAATCGCAATCACACAATCACAATCACACAATCACAATCACACAATCACACAATCACACAATCACACAATCTCACAATCACACAATCACACAATCACACAATCACACAATCACACAATCACACAATCACACAATCACACAATCACAATCACGCAATCACACAATCACAATCACACAATCACAATTACACAATCACAGTCACATAATCACAATCACACAATCACAATCACACAATCACAATCACACAATCACAATCACACAATCACAATCACACAATCACACAATCACACAATCACACAATCTCACAATCACACAATCACACAATCACACAATCACACAATCACACAATCACACAATCACACAATCACACAATCACACAATCACACAATCACACTATCACACAATCACACAATCACACAATCACACAATCACACAATCACACAATCACAATTACACAATCACACAATCACACAATCACACAATCACACAATCACACAGTCACACAATCACACAATCACACAATCACACAATCACGCAATCACTCAATCACGCAATCATACAATCACACAAGCACACAATCACAATCACGCAATCACACAATCACGATCACACAATTACGAACACAATCACGGTCACACAATCACAGTCACACAATCACACAATCACAATCACGCAATCACACAATCACAATCACACAATCACAATTACACAATCACAGTCACATAATCACAATCACACAATCACAATCACACAATCACAATCACACAATCACAATCACACAATCACAATCACACAATCACACAATCACACAATCACACAATCTCACAATCACACAATCACACAATCACACAATCACACAATCACACAATCACACAATCACACAATCACACAATCACACAATCACACAATCACACTATCACACAATCACACAATCACACAATCACACAATCACACAATCACAATTACACAATCACACAATCACACAATCACACAATCACACAATCACACAGTCACACAATCACACAATCACACAATCACACAATCACACAATCACACAATCACACAATCACACAATCACACAATCACACAATCACACAATCACACAATCAAACAATCACACAACCACACAATCACACAATCACACAATCACACAATCACAATTACACAATCACACAATCACACAATCACACAATCACAATTACACAATCACACAATCACACAATCACACAATCACACAGTCACACAATCACACAATCACACAATCACACAATCACACAATCACACAATCACACAATCACACAATCACACAATCACACAATCACACAACCACACAATCACACAATCACACAATCACACAATCACACAATCACACAATCACACAATGACACACTCACACAATCACACAGTCACAAACACACAATCACAATCACACAATCACAATCACACAATGACAATCACACAATCACAATCACACAATCACAATTACACAATCACAGTCACATAATCACAATCACACAATCACAATCACACAATCACAATCACACAATCACAATCACACAATCACAATCACACAATCACAATCACACAATCACAGTCACACAATCACACAATCACACAATCACACAATCACACAATCTCACAATCACACAATCTCAATTACACAATCACAATTACACAATCACACAATCACACAATCACACAATCACACAATCACACAATCACACAATCACACAATCACACAATCACACAATCACACAATCACACAATCACACACTCACACAATCACACAATCACAATTACACAATCACACAATCACACAATCACACAATCACACAATCACACAATCACACAATCACACAACCACACAATCACACAATCACACAATCACACAATCACAATTACACAATCACACAATCACACAATCACACAATCACACAGTCACACAATCACACAATCACACAATCACACAATCACACAATCACACAATCACACAATCACACAATCACACAATCACACAATCACACAATCACACAATCACACAATCACACAATCACACAATCACACAATCACACAATCACACAATCACACAATCACACAATCACACAATCACACAATGACACACTCACACAATCACACAGTCACAAACACACAATCACAATCACACAATCACAATCACACAATGACAATCACACAATCACAATCACACAATCACAATTACACAATCACAGTCACATAATCACAATCACACAATCACAATCACACAATCACAATCACACAATCACAATCACACAATCACAGTCACACAATCACACAATCACACAATCACACAATCTCACAATCACACAATCTCAATTACACAATCACAATTACACAATCACACAATCACACAATCACACAATCACACAATCACACAATCACACAATCACACAATCACACAATCACACAATCACACAATCACACAATCACACAATCACACACTCACACAATCACACAATCACAATCACACAATCACAATTACACAATCACACAATCACACAATCACACAATCTCAATTACACAATCACAATTACACAATCACACAATCACACAATCACACAATCACACAATCACACAATCACACAATCACACAATCACACAATCACACAATCACACAATCACACAATCACACAATCACACAATCACACAATCACACAATCACACAATCACACAATCACGCAATCACACAATCACGATCACACAATCACAATCACACAATCACAATCACACAATCACAATCACACAATCACAATCACACAATCACAATCGCACAATCACAAAGTCACACAATCACACAATCACGATCACACAATCACGGTCACACAATCACGATCACACAATCACGATCACACAATCACGATCACACAATTACGATCACACAATCACGGTCACACAATCACAGTCACACAATCACACAATCGCACAATCACACAATCACACAATCACACAATCACACAATCACACAATCACACAACCACACAATTACACAATCACACTATCACACAATGACACAATCACACAATCACACAATCACACAATCACAATTACACAATCACGGTCACACAATCACGATCACACAATCACGATCACACAATCACGATCACACAATTACGATCACACAATCACGGTCACACAATCACAGTCACACAATCACACAATCGCACAATCACACAATCACACAATCACACAATCACACAATCACACAATCACACAATCACACAACCACACAATTACACAATCACACTATCACACAATCACACAATCACACAATCACACAATCACACAATCACAATTACACAATCACACAATCACACAATCACACAATCACACAGTCACACAATCACACAATCACACAATCACACAATCACACAATCACACAATCACACAATCACACAATCACACAATCACACAATCACACAGTCACACAATCACACAATCACACAATCACACAACCACACAATCACACAATCACACAATCACACAATCACAATTACGCAATCACACAATCACACAATCACACAATCACACAATCACACAGTCACACAATCACATAATCACACAATCACAATTACACAATCACAATTACACAATCACAGTCACACAATCACAATCACACAATCACAATCACACAATCACAATCACACAATCACAATCACACAATCACAATCACACAATCACAATCACACAATCACAATCACACAATCACAATCACACAATCACAATCACACAATCACAATCACACAATCACAATCACACAATCACAATCACACAATCACAAAGTCACACAATCACACAATCACAATCACGCAATCACACAATCACGATCACACAATCACGGTCACACAATCACGGTCACACAATGGCGGTCACACAATCACACAATCACACAATCACACAAACACGCAATCGCACAATCACTCAATCACACAATAACACACTCACACAATCACACAGTCACAGTCACACAGTCACAATCATACAATCACGGTCACACAATCACGGTCACACAATAACGGTCACTCAGTCACACATTCACACAATCACACAATCACACAATCACGATCACACAATCACGGTCACACAATCACGATCACACAATCACGATCACACAATCACGATCACACAATTACGATCACACAATCACGGTCACACAATCACAGTCACACAATCACACAATCGCACAATCACACAATCACACAATCACACAATCACACAATCACACAATCACACAATCACACAATCACACAATCACAAATTCACACTATCACACAATCACACAATCACACAATCACACAATCACACAATCACACAATCACACAATCACACAATCACACAATCACACAATCACACAATCACACTATCACACAATCACACAATCACACAATCACACAATCACACAATCACAATTACACAATCACACAATCACACAATCACACAATCACACAATCACACAGTCACACAATCACACAATCACACAATCACACAATCACACAATCACACAATCACACAATCACACAATCACACAGTCACACAATCACACAACCACACAATCACACAATCACACAATCACACAATCACAATTACACAATCACACAATCACACAATCACACAATCACACAGTCACACAATCACACAATCACACAATCACACAATCACACAATCACACAATCACACAATCACACAATCACACAATCACACAATCACACAATCACACAATCACACAATCACACAATCACACACTCACACAATCACACAGTCACAAACACACAATCACAATCACACAATCACAATCACACAATGACAATCACACAATCACAATCACACAATCACAATTACACAATCACAGTCACATAATCACAATCACACAATCACAATCACACAATCACAATGTCACAATCACAATCACACAATCACAATCACACAATCACAATCACACAATCACAATCACACAATCACACAATCACACAATCACACAATCTCACAATCACACAATCACACAATCACACAGTCACACAATCACACAATCACACAATCACACAATCACACAACCACACAATCACACAATCACACAATCACACAATCACAATTACACAATCACACAATCACACAATCACACAATCACACAGTCACACAATCACACAATCACACAATCACACAATCACACAATCACACAATCACACAATCACACAATCACACAATCACACAATCACACAATCACACAATCACACAATCAGACAATCACACAATCACACAATCACACAACCACACCATCACACAATCACACAATGACACACTCACACAATCACACAGTCACAAACACACAATCACAATCACACAATCACAATCACACAATGACAATCACACAATCACAATCACACAATCACAATTACACAATCACAGTCACATAATCACAATCACACAATCACAATCACACAATCACAATCACACAATCACAATCACACAATCACAATCACACAATCATACAATCACACAATCACACAATCTCACAATCACACAATCACACAATCACACAATCACACAATCACACAATCACACAATCACACAATCACACAATCACACAATCACACACTCACACAATCACACAATCACAATTACACAATCACACAATCACACACTCACACAATCACACAGTCACAAACACACAATCACAATCACACAATCACAATCACACAATGACAATCACACAATCACAATCACACAATCACAATTACACAATCACAGTCACATAACCACAATCACACAATCACAATCACACAATCACAATGTCACAATCACAATCACACAATCACAATCACACAATCACAATCACACAATCACACAATCACACAATCACACAATCTCACAATCACACAATCACACAATCACACAATCACACAATCACACAATCACGCAATCACACAATCACACAACCACACAATCACACAATCACACAATCACACAATCACAATTACACAATCACACAATCACACAATCACACAATCACACAGTCACACAATCACACAATCACACAATCACACAATCACACAATCACACAATCACACAATCACACAATCACACAATCACACAATCACACAATCACACAATCACACAATCAGACAATCACACAATCACACAATCACACAACCACACAATCACACAATCACACAATGACACACTCACACAATCACACAGTCACAAACACACAATCACAATCACACAATCACAATCACACAATGACAATCACACAATCACAATCACACAATCACAATTACACAATCACAGTCACATAATCACAATCACACAATCACAATCACACAATCACAATCACACAATCACAATCACACAATCACAATCACACAATCACAATCACACAATCACACAATCACACAATCACACAATCTCACAATCACACAATCACACAATCACACAATCACACAATCACACAATCACACAATCACACAATCACACAATCACACACTCACACAATCACACAATCACAATCACACAATCACAATTACACAATCACACAATCACACAATCACGCAATCACTCAATCACGCAATCATACAATCACACAAGCACACAATCACAATCACGCAATCACACAATCACGATCACACAATTACGAACACAATCACGGTCACACAATCACAGTCACACAATCACACAATCACAATCACGCAATCACACAATCACGATCACACAATCACAATCACACAATCACAATCACACAATCACAATCGCACAATCACAAAGTCACACAATCACACAATCACACTATCACACAATCACACAATCACGCAATCACAATTACACAATCACACAATCACACAATCACACAATCACACAGTCACACAATCACACAATCACACAATCACACAATCACACAATCACACAATCACACAATCACACAGTCACACAATCACACAACCACACAATCACACAATCACACAATCACACAATCACAATTACACAATCACACAATCACACAATCACACAATCACACAATCACACAATCACACAATCACACACTCACACAATCACACAGTCACAAACACACAATCACAATCACACAATCACAATCACACAATCACAATCACACAATGACAATCACACAATCACAATCACACAATCACAATTACACAATCACAGTCACATAATCACAATCACACAATCACAATCACACAATCACAATGTCACAATCACAATCACACAATCACAATCACACAATCACAATCACACAATCACACAATCACACAATCACACAATCTCACAATCACACAATCACACAATCACACAATCACACAATCACACAATCACGCAATCACACAATCACACAACCACACAATCACACAATCTCACAATCACACAATCACAATTACACAATCACACAATCACACAATCACACAATCACACAGTCACACAATCACACAATCACACAATCACACAATCACACAATCACACAATCACACAATCACACAATCACACAATCACACAATCACACAATCACAATCACACAATCACACAATCACACAATCACACAATCTCACAATCACACAATCACACAATCACACAATCACACAATCACACAATCACACAATCACACAATCACACAATCACACACTCACACAATCACACAATCACAATCACACAATCACAATTACACAATCACACAATCACACAATCACGCAATCACTCAATCACGCAATCATACAATCACACAAGCACACAATCACAATCACGCAATCACACAATCACGATCACACAATTACGAACACAATCACGGTCACACAATCACAGTCACACAATCACACAATCACAATCACGCAATCACACAATCACGATCACACAATCACAATCACACAATCACAATCACACAATCACAATCACACAATCACAATCGCACAATCACAAAGTCACACAATCACACAATCACAATCACGCAATCACACAATCACAATCACACAATCACAATTACACAATCACACAATCACACAATCACGCAATCACTCAATCACGCAATCATACAATCACACAAGCACACAATCACAATCACGCAATCACACAATCACGATCACACAATTACGAACACAATCACGGTCACACAATCACAGTCACACAATCACACAATCACAATCACGCAATCACACAATCACGATCACACAATCACAATCACACAATCACAGTCACATAATCACAATCACACAATCACAATCGCACAATCACAAAGTCACACAATCACACAATCACAATCACGCAATCACACAATCACAATCACACAATCACAATTACACAATCACAGTCACATAATCACAATCACACAATCACAATCACACAATCGCAATCACACAATCACAATCACACAATCACAATCACACAATCACACAATCACACAATCACACAATCTCACAATCACACAATCACACAATCACACAATCACACAATCACACAATCACACAATCACACAATCACACAATCACAATCACGCAATCACACAATCACAATCACACAATCACAATTACACAATCACAGTCACATAATCACAATCACACAATCACAATCACAATCACACAATCACAATCACACAATCACAATCACACAATCACAATCACACAATCACACAATCACACAATCACACAATCACACAATCACACAATCACACAATCACACAATCACACAATCACACAATCACACAATCACACAATCACACAATCACACAGTCACACAATCACACAACCACACAATCACACAATCACACAATCACACAATCACAATTACACAATCACACAATCACACAATCACACAATCACACAGTCACACAATCACACAATCACACAATCACACAATCACACAATCACACAATCACACAATCACACAATCACACAATCACACAATCACACAATCACACAATCACACAATCACACACTCACACAATCACACAGTCACAAACACACAATCACAATCACACAATCACAATCACACAATGACAATCACACAATCACAATCACACAATCACAATTACACAATCACAGTCACATAATCACAATCACACAATCACAATCACACAATCACAATGTCACAATCACAATCACACAATCACAATCACACAATCACAATCACACAATCACAATCACACAATCACACAATCACACAATCACACAATCTCACAATCACACAATCACACAATCACACAGTCACACAATCACACAATCACACAATCACACAATCACACAACCACACAATCACACAATCACACAATCACACAATCACAATTACACAATCACACAATCACACAATCACACAATCACACAGTCACACAATCACACAATCACACAATCACACAATCACACAATCACACAATCACACAATCACACAATCACACAATCACACAATCACACAATCACACAATCACACAATCAGACAATCACACAATCACACAATCACACAACCACACCATCACACAATCACACAATGACACACTCACACAATCACACAGTCACAAACACACAATCACAATCACACAATCACAATCACACAATGACAATCACACAATCACAATCACACAATCACAATTACACAATCACAGTCACATAATCACAATCACACAATCACAATCACACAATCACAATCACACAATCACAATCACACAATCACAATCACACAATCATACAATCACACAATCACACAATCTCACAATCACACAATCACACAATCACACAATCACACAATCACACAATCACACAATCACACAATCACACAATCACACAATCACACACTCACACAATCACACAATCACAATTACACAATCACACAATCACACACTCACACAATCACACAGTCACAAACACACAATCACAATCACACAATCACAATCACACAATGACAATCACACAATCACAATCACACAATCACAATTACACAATCACAGTCACATAACCACAATCACACAATCACAATCACACAATCACAATGTCACAATCACAATCACACAATCACAATCACACAATCACAATCACACAATCACACAATCACACAATCACACAATCTCACAATCACACAATCACACAATCACACAATCACACAATCACACAATCACGCAATCACACAATCACACAACCACACAATCACACAATCACACAATCACACAATCACAATTACACAATCACACAATCACACAATCACACAATCACACAGTCACACAATCACACAATCACACAATCACACAATCACACAATCACACAATCACACAATCACACAATCACACAATCACACAATCACACAATCACACAATCACACAATCAGACAATCACACAATCACACAATCACACAACCACACAATCACACAATCACACAATGACACACTCACACAATCACACAGTCACAAACACACAATCACAATCACACAATCACAATCACACAATGACAATCACACAATCACAATCACACAATCACAATTACACAATCACAGTCACATAATCACAATCACACAATCACAATCACACAATCACAATCACACAATCACAATCACACAATCACAATCACACAATCACAATCACACAATCACACAATCACACAATCACACAATCTCACAATCACACAATCACACAATCACACAATCACACAATCACACAATCACACAATCACACAATCACACAATCACACACTCACACAATCACACAATCACAATCACACAATCACAATTACACAATCACACAATCACACAATCACGCAATCACTCAATCACGCAATCATACAATCACACAAGCACACAATCACAATCACGCAATCACACAATCACGATCACACAATTACGAACACAATCACGGTCACACAATCACAGTCACACAATCACACAATCACAATCACGCAATCACACAATCACGATCACACAATCACAATCACACAATCACAATCACACAATCACAATCGCACAATCACAAAGTCACACAATCACACAATCACACTATCACACAATCACACAATCACGCAATCACAATTACACAATCACACAATCACACAATCACACAATCACACAGTCACACAATCACACAATCACACAATCACACAATCACACAATCACACAAACACACAATCACACAGTCACACAATCACACAACCACACAATCACACAATCACACAATCACACAATCACAATTACACAATCACACAATCACACAATCACACAATCACACAGTCACACAATCACACAATCACACAATCACACAATCACACAATCACACAATCACACAATCACACAATCACACAATCACACAATCACACAATCACACACTCACACAATCACACAGTCACAAACACACAATCACAATCATACAATCACAATCACACAATCACAATCACACAATGACAATCACACAATCACAATCACACAATCACAATTACACAATCACAGTCACATAATCACAATCACACAATCACAATCACACAATCACAATGTCACAATCACAATCACACAATCACAATCACACAATCACAATCACACAATCACACAATCACACAATCACACAATCTCACAATCACACAATCACACAATCACACAATCACACAATCACACAATCACGCAATCACACAATCACACAACCACACAATCACACAATCTCACAATCACACAATCACAATTACACAATCACACAATCACACAATCACACAATCACACAGTCACACAATCACACAATCACACAATCACACAATCACACAATCACACAATCACACAATCACACAATCACACAATCACACAATCACACAATCACAATCACACAATCACACAATCACACAATCACACAATCTCACAATCACACAATCACACAATCACACAATCACACAATCACACAATCACACAATCACACAATCACACAATCACACACTCACACAATCACACAATCACAATCACACAATCACAATTACACAATCACACAATCACACAATCACGCAATCACTCAATCACGCAATCATACAATCACACAAGCACACAATCACAATCACGCAATCACACAATCACGATCACACAATTACGAACACAATCACGGTCACACAATCACAGTCACACAATCACACAATCACAATCACGCAATCACACAATCACGATCACACAATCACAATCACACAATCACAATCACACAATCACAATCACACAATCACAATCGCACAATCACAAAGTCACACAATCACACAATCACAATCACGCAATCACACAATCACAATCACACAATCACAATTACACAATCACACAATCACACAATCACGCAATCACTCAATCACGCAATCATACAATCACACAAGCACGCAATCACAATCACGCAATCACACAATCACGATCACACAATTACGAACACAATCACGGTCACACAATCACAGTCACACAATCACACAATCACAATCACGCAATCACACAATCACGATCACACAATCACAATCACACAATCACAGTCACATAATCACAATCACACAATCACAATCGCACAATCACAAAGTCACACAATCACACAATCACAATCACGCAATCACACAATCACAATCACACAATCACAATTACACAATCACAGTCACATAATCACAATCACACAATCACAATCACACAATCGCAATCACACAATCACAATCACACAATCACAATCACACAATCACACAATCACACAATCACACAATCTCACAATCACACAATCACACAATCACACAATCACACAATCACACAATCACACAATCACACAATCACACAATCACAATCACGCAATCACACAATCACAATCACACAATCACAATTACACAATCACAGTCACATAATCACAATCACACAATCACAATCACAATCACACAATCACAATCACACAATCACAATCACACAATCACAATCACACAATCACACAATCACACAATCACACAATCACACAATCACACAATCACACAATCACACAATCACACAATCACACAATCACACAATCACACAATCACACAATCACACAATCACACAATCACACAATAACACTATCACACAATCACACAATCACACAATCACACAATCACACAATCACACAATCACAATTACACAATCACACAATCACACAATCACACAATCACACAATCACACAGTCACACAATCACACAATCACACAATCACACAATCACGCAATCACTCAATCACGCAATCATACAATCACACAAGCACACAATCACAATCACGCAATCACACAATCACGATCACACAATTACGAACACAATCACGGTCACACAATCACAGTCACACAATCACACAATCACAATCACGCAATCACACAATCACAATCACACAATCACAATTACACAATCACAGTCACATAATCACAATCACACAATCACAATCACACAATCACAATCACACAATCACAATCACACAATCACAATCACACAATCACACAATCACACAATCACACAATCTCACAATCACACAATCACACAATCACACAATCACACAATCACACAATCACACAATCACACAATCACACAATCACACAATCACACAATCACACTATCACACAATCACACAATCACACAATCACACAATCACACAATCACACAATCACACAATCACAATTACACAATCACACAATCACACAATCACACAATCACACAATCACACAATCACACAGTCACACAATCACACAATCACACAATCACACAATCACACAATCACACAATCACACAATCACACAATCACACAATCACACAATCACACAATCACACAATCACACAATCACACAATCACACAACCACACAATCACACAATCACACAATCACACAATCACAATTACACAATCACACAATCACACAATCACACAATCACACAGTCACACAATCACACAATCACACAATCACACAATCACACAATCACACAATCACACAATCACACAATCACACAATCACACAATCACACAACCACACAATCACACAATCACACAATCACACAATCACACAATCACACAATCACACAATGACACACTCACACAATCACACAGTCACAAACACACAATCACAATCACACAATCACAATCACACAATGACAATCACACAATCACAATCACACAATCACAATTACACAATCACAGTCACATAATCACAATCACACAATCACAATCACACAATCACAATCACACAATCACAATCACACAATCACAATCACACAATCACAATCACACAATCACAATCACACAATCACAATCACGCAATCACACAATCACGATCACACAATCACAATCACACAATCACAATCACACAATCACAATCGCACAATCACAAAGTCACACAATCACACAATCACACTATCACACAATCACACAATCACGCAATCACAATTACACAATCACACAATCACACAATCACACAATCACACAATCACACAGTCACACAATCACACAATCACACAATCACACAATCACACAATCACACAATCACACAATCACACAGTCACACAATCACACAACCACACAATCACACAATCACACAATCACACAATCACAATTACACAATCACACAATCACACAATCACACAATCACACAGTCACACAATCACACAATCACACAATCACACAATCACACAATCACACAATCACACAATCACACAATCACACAATCACACAATCACACAATCACACAATCTCACAATCACACAATCACACAATCACACAATCACACAATCACACAATCACACAATCACACAATCACACAATCACACACTCACACAATCACACAATCACAATCACACAATCACAATTACACAATCACACAATCACACAATCACGCAATCACTCAATCACGCAATCATACAATCACACAAGCACACAATCACAATCACGCAATCACACAATCACGATCACACAATTACGAACACAATCACGGTCACACAATCACAGTCACACAATCACACAATCACAATCACGCAATCACACAATCACGATCACACAATCACAATCACACAATCACAGTCACATAATCACAATCACACAATCACAATCGCACAATCACAAAGTCACACAATCACACAATCACAATCACGCAATCACACAATCACAATCACACAATCACAATTACACAATCACAGTCACATAATCACAATCACACAATCACAATCACACAATCGCAATCACACAATCACAATCACACAATCACAATCACACAATCACACAATCACACAATCACACAATCTCACAATCACACAATCACACAATCACACAATCACACAATCACACAATCACACAATCACACAATCACACAATCACAATCACGCAATCACACAATCACAATCACACAATCACAATTACACAATCACAGTCACATAATCACAATCACACAATCACAATCACAATCACACAATCACAATCACACAATCACAATCACACAATCACAATCACACAATCACACAATCACACAATCACACAATCACACAATCACACAATCACACAATCACACAATCACACAATCACACAATCACACAATCACACAATCACACAATCACACAATCACACAATCACACAATCACACTATCACACAATCACACAATCACACAATCACACAATCACACAATCACACAATCACAATTACACAATCACACAATCACACAATCACACAATCACACAATCACACAGTCACACAATCACACAATCACACAATCACACAATCACGCAATCACTCAATCACGCAATCATACAATCACACAAGCACACAATCACAATCACGCAATCACACAATCACGATCACACAATTACGAACACAATCACGGTCACACAATCACAGTCACACAATCACACAATCACAATCACGCAATCACACAATCACAATCACACAATCACAATTACACAATCACAGTCACATAATCACAATCACACAATCACAATCACACAATCACAATCACACAATCACAATCACACAATCACAATCACACAATCACACAATCACACAATCACACAATCTCACAATCACACAATCACACAATCACACAATCACACAATCACACAATCACACAATCACACAATCACACAATCACACAATCACACAATCACACTATCACACAATCACACAATCACACAATCACACAATCACACAATCACACAATCACACAATCACAATTACACAATCACACAATCACACAATCACACAATCACACAATCACACAATCACACAATCACACAATCACACAATCACACAATCACACAATCACACAATCACACAATCACACAACCACACAATCACACAATCACACAATCACACAATCACAATTACACAATCACACAATCACACAATCACACAATCACACAGTCACACAATCACACAATCACACAATCACACAATCACACAATCACACAATCACACAATCACACAATCACACAATCACACAATCACACAACCACACAATCACACAATCACACAATCACACAATCACACAATCACACAATCACACAATGACACACTCACACAATCACACAGTCACAAACACACAATCACAATCACACAATCACAATCACACAATGACAATCACACAATCACAATCACACAATCACAATTACACAATCACAGTCACATAATCACAATCACACAATCACAATCACACAATCACAATCACACAATCACAATCACACAATCACAATCACACAATCACAATCACACAATCACAATCACACAATCACAATCACGCAATCACACAATCACGATCACACAATCACAATCACACAATCACAATCACACAATCACAATCGCACAATCACAAAGTCACACAATCACACAATCACACTATCACACAATCACACAATCACGCAATCACAATTACACAATCACACAATCACACAATCACACAATCACACAATCACACAGTCACACAATCACACAATCACACAATCACACAATCACACAATCACACAATCACACAATCACACAGTCACACAATCACACAACCACACAATCACACAATCACACAATCACACAATCACAATTACACAATCACACAATCACACAATCACACAATCACACAATCACACAATCACACAATCACACAATCACACAATCACAATCACGCAATCACACAATCACAATCACACAATCACAATTACACAATCACAGTCACATAATCACAATCACACAATCACAATCACAATCACACAATCACAATCACACAATCACAATCACACAATCACAATCACACAATCACACAATCACACAATCACACAATCACACAATCACACAATCACACAATCACACAATCACACAATCACACAATCACACAATCACACAATCACACAATCACACAATCACACAATCACACAATAACACTATCACACAATCACACAATCACACAATCACACAATCACACAATCACACAATCACAATTACACAATCACACAATCACACAATCACACAATCACACAATCACACAGTCACACAATCACACAATCACACAATCACACAATCACGCAATCACTCAATCACGCAATCATACAATCACACAAGCACACAATCACAATCACGCAATCACACAATCACGATCACACAATTACGAACACAATCACGGTCACACAATCACAGTCACACAATCACACAATCACAATCACGCAATCACACAATCACAATCACACAATCACAATTACACAATCACAGTCACATAATCACAATCACACAATCACAATCACACAATCACAATCACACAATCACAATCACACAATCACAATCACACAATCACACAATCACACAATCACACAATCTCACAATCACACAATCACACAATCACACAATCACACAATCACACAATCACACAATCACACAATCACACAATCACACAATCACACAATCACACTATCACACAATCACACAATCACACAATCACACAATCACACAATCACACAATCACACAATCACAATTACACAATCACACAATCACACAATCACACAATCACACAATCACACAATCACACAGTCACACAATCACACAATCACACAATCACACAATCACACAATCACACAATCACACAATCACACAATCACACAATCACACAATCACACAATCACACAATCACACAATCACACAATCACACAACCACACAATCACACAATCACACAATCACACAATCACAATTACACAATCACACAAATACACAATCACACAATCACACAGTCACACAATCACACAATCACACAATCACACAATCACACAATCACACAATCACACAATCACACAATCACACAATCACACAATCACACAACCACACAATCACACAATCACACAATCACACAATCACACAATCACACAATCACACAATGACACACTCACACAATCACACAGTCACAAACACACAATCACAATCACACAATCACAATCACACAATGACAATCACACAATCACAATCACACAATCACAATTACACAATCACAGTCACATAATCACAATCACACAATCACAATCACACAATCACAATCACACAATCACAATCACACAATCACAATCACACAATCACAATCACACAATCACAATCACACAATCACAATCACACAATCACAATCACACAATCACAATCACGCAATCACACAATCACGATCACACAATCACAATCACACAATCACAATCACACAATCACAATCGCACAATCACAAAGTCACACAATCACACAATCACACTATCACACAATCACACAATCACGCAATCACAATTACACAATCACACAATCACACAATCACACAATCACACAATCACACAGTCACACAATCACACAATCACACAATCACACAATCACACAATCACACAATCACACAATCACACAGTCACACAATCACACAACCACACAATCACACAATCACACAATCACACAATCACAATTACACAATCACACAATCACACAATCACACAATCTCACAATCACACAATCACACAATCACACAATCACACAATCACACAATCACACAATCACACAATCACACAATCACACACTCACACAATCACACAATCACAATCACACAATCACAATTACACAATCACACAATCACACAATCACGCAATCACTCAATCACGCAATCATACAATCACACAAGCACACAATCACAATCACGCAATCACACAATCACGATCACACAATTACGAACACAATCACGGTCACACAATCACAGTCACACAATCACACAATCACAATCACGCAATCACACAATCACGATCACACAATCACAATCACACAATCACAGTCACATAATCACAATCACACAATCACAATCGCACAATCACAAAGTCACACAATCACACAATCACAATCACGCAATCACACAATCACAATCACACAATCACAATTACACAATCACAGTCACATAATCACAATCACACAATCACAATCACACAATCGCAATCACACAATCACAATCACACAATCACAATCACACAATCACACAATCACACAATCACACAATCTCACAATCACACAATCACACAATCACACAATCACACAATCACACAATCACACAATCACACAATCACACAATCACAATCACGCAATCACACAATCACAATCACACAATCACAATTACACAATCACAGTCACATAATCACAATCACACAATCACAATCACAATCACACAATCACAATCACACAATCACAATCACACAATCACAATCACACAATCACACAATCACACAATCACACAATCACACAATCACACAATCACACAATCACACAATCACACAATCACACAATCACACAATCACACAATCACACAATCACACAATCACACAATCACACAATCACACAATCACACTATCACACAATCACACAATCACACAATCACACAATCACACAATCACACAATCACAATTACACAATCACACAATCACACAATCACACAATCACACAATCACACAGTCACACAATCACACAATCACACAATCACACAATCACGCAATCACTCAATCACGCAATCATACAATCACACAAGCACACAATCACAATCACGCAATCACACAATCACGATCACACAATTACGAACACAATCACGGTCACACAATCACAGTCACACAATCACACAATCACAATCACGCAATCACACAATCACAATCACACAATCACAATTACACAATCACAGTCACATAATCACAATCACACAATCACAATCACACAATCACAATCACACAATCACAATCACACAATCACAATCACACAATCACACAATCACACAATCACACAATCTCACAATCACACAATCACACAATCACACAATCACACAATCACACAATCACACAATCACACAATCACACAATCACACAATCACACAATCACACTATCACACAATCACACAATCACACAATCACACAATCACACAATCACACAATCACACAATCACAATTACACAATCACACAATCACACAATCACACAATCACACAATCACACAGTCACACAATCACACAATCACACAATCACACAATCACACAATCACACAATCACACAATCACACAATCACACAATCACACAATCACACAATCACACAATCACACAATCACACAACCACACAATCACACAATCACACAATCACACAATCACAATTACACAATCACACAATCACACAATCACACAATCACACAGTCACACAATCACACAATCACACAATCACACAATCACACAATCACACAATCACACAATCACACAATCACACAATCACACAATCACACAATCACACAATGACACACTCACACAATCACACAGTCACAAACGCACAATCACAATCACACAATCACAATCACACAATGACAATCACACAATCACAATCACACAATCACAATTACACAATCACAGTCACATAATCACAATCACACAATCACAATCACACAATCACAATCACACAATCACAATCACACAATCACAATCACACAATCACAATCACACAATCACAATCACACAATCACAATCACACAATCACAATCACGCAATCACACAATCACGATCACACAATCACAATCACACAATCACAATCACACAATCACAATCGCACAATCACAAAGTCACACAATCACACAATCACACTATCACACAATCACACAATCACGCAATCACAATTACACAATCACACAATCACACAATCACACAATCACACAATCACACAGTCACACAATCACACAATCACACAATCACACAATCACACAATCACACAATCACACAATCACACAGTCACACAATCACACAACCACACAATCACACAATCACACAATCACACAATCACAATTACACAATCACACAATCACACAATCACACAATCACACAGTCACACAATCACACAATCACACAATCACACAATCACACAATCACACAATCACACAATCACACAATCACACAATCACACAATCACACAATCACACAATCTCACAATCACACAATCACACAATCACACAATCACACAATCACACAATCACACAATCACACAATCACACAATCACACACTCACACAATTACACAATCACAATCACACAATCACAATTACACAATCACACAATCACACAATCACGCAATCACTCAATCACGCAATCATACAATCACACAAGCACACAATCACAATCACGCAATCACACAATCACGATCACACAATTACGAACACAATCACGGTCACACAATCACAGTCACACAATCACACAATCACACAATCACAATCACGCAATCACACAATCACGATCACACAATCACAATCACACAATCACAGTCACATAATCACAATCACACAATCACAATCGCACAATCACAAAGTCACACAATCACACAATCACAATCACGCAATCACACAATCACAATCACACAATCACAATTACACAATCACAGTCACATAATCACAATCACACAATCACAATCACACAATCGCAATCACACAATCACAATCACACAATCACACAATCACACAATCACACAATCTCACAATCACACAATCACACAATCACACAATCACACAATCACACAATCACACAATCACACAATCACACAATCACAATCACGCAATCACACAATCACAATCACACAATCACAATTACACAATCACAGTCACATAATCACAATCACACAATCACAATCACAATCACACAATCACAATCACACAATCACAATCACACAATCACAATCACACAATCACACAATCACACAATCACACAATCACACAATCACACAATCACACAATCACACAATCACACAATCACACAATCACACAATCACACAATCACACAATCACACAATCACACAATCACACAATCACACAATCACACTATCACACAATCACACAATCACACAATCACACAATCACACAATCACACAATCACAATTACACAATCACACAATCACACAATCACACAATCACACAATCACACAGTCACACAATCACACAATCACACAATCACACAATCACGCAATCACTCAATCACGCAATCATACAATCACACAAGCACACAATCACAATCACGCAATCACACAATCACGATCACACAATTACGAACACAATCACGGTCACACAATCACAGTCACACAATCACACAATCACAATCACGCAATCACACAATCACAATCACACAATCACAATTACACAATCACAGTCACATAATCACAATCACACAATCACAATCACACAATCACAATCACACAATCACAATCACACAATCACAATCACACAATCACACAATCACACAATCACACAATCTCACAATCACACAATCACACAATCACACAATCACACAATCACACAATCACACAATCACACAATCACACAATCACACAATCACACAATCACACTATCACACAATCACACAATCACACAATCACACAATCACACAATCACACAATCACACAATCACAATTACACAATCACACAATCACACAATCACACAATCACACAATCACACAATCACACAATCACACAATCACACAATCACACAATCACACAATCACACAATCACACAACCACACAATCACACAATCACACAATCACACAATCACAATTACACAATCACACAATCACACAATCACACAATCACACAGTCACACAATCACACAATCACACAATCACACAATCACACAATCACACAATCACACAATCACACAATCACACAATCACACAATCACACAACCACACAATCACACAATCACACAATCACACAATCACACAATCACACAATCACACAATGACACACTCACACAATCACACAGTCACAAACACACAATCACAATCACACAATCACAATCACACAATGACAATCACACAATCACAATCACACAATCACAATTACACAATCACAGTCACATAATCACAATCACACAATCACAATCACACAATCACAATCACACAATCACAATCACACAATCACAATCACACAATCACAATCACACAATCACAATCACACAATCACAATCACACAATCACAATCACGCAATCACACAATCACGATCACACAATCACAATCACACAATCACAATCACACAATCACAATCGCACAATCACAAAGTCACACAATCACACAATCACACTATCACACAATCACACAATCACGCAATCACAATTACACAATCACACAATCACACAATCACACAATCACACAATCACACAGTCACACAATCACACAATCACACAATCACACAATCACACAATCACACAATCACACAATCACACAGTCACACAATCACACAACCACACAATCACACAATCACACAATCACACAATCACAATTACACAATCACACAATCACACAATCACACAATCACACAATCACACAATCACACAATCACAATCACGCAATCACACAATCACAATCACACAATCACAATTACACAATCACAGTCACATAATCACAATCACACAATCACAATCACAATCACACAATCACAATCACACAATCACAATCACACAATCACAATCACACAATCACACAATCACACAATCACACAATCACACAATCACACAATCACACAATCACACAATCACACAATCACACAATCACACAATCACACAATCACACAATCACACAATCACACAATCACACAATCACACAATAACACTATCACACAATCACACAATCACACAATCACACAATCACACAATCACACAATCACAATTACACAATCACACAATCACACAATCACACAATCACACAATCACACAGTCACACAATCACACAATCACACAATCACACAATCACGCAATCACTCAATCACGCAATCATACAATCACACAAGCACACAATCACAATCACGCAATCACACAATCACGATCACACAATTACGAACACAATCACGGTCACACAATCACAGTCACACAATCACACAATCACAATCACGCAATCACACAATCACAATCACACAATCACAATTACACAATCACAGTCACATAATCACAATCACACAATCACAATCACACAATCACAATCACACAATCACAATCACACAATCACAATCACACAATCACACAATCACACAATCACACAATCTCACAATCACACAATCACACAATCACACAATCACACAATCACACAATCACACAATCACACAATCACACAATCACACAATCACACAATCACACTATCACACAATCACACAATCACACAATCACACAACCACACAATCACACAATCACACAATCACAATTACACAATCACACAATCACACAATCACACAATCACACAATCACACAATCACACAGTCACACAATCACACAATCACACAATCACACAATCACACAATCACACAATCACACAATCACACAATCACACAATCACACAATCACACAATTACACAATCACACAATCACACAATCACACAACCACACAATCACACAATCACACAATCACACAATCACAATTACACAATCACACAATCACACAATCACACAATCACACAGTCACACAATCACACAATCACACAATCACACAATCACACAATCACACAATCACACAATCACACAATCACACAATCACACAATCACACAACCACACAATCACACAATCACACAATCACACAATCACACAATCACACAATCACACAATGACACACTCACACAATCACACAGTCACAAACACACAATCACAATCACACAATCACAATCACACAATGACAATCACACAATCACAATCACACAATCACAATTACACAATCACAGTCACATAATCACAATCACACAATCACAATCACACAATCACAATCACACAATCACAATCACACAATCACAATCACACAATCACAATCACACAATCACAATCACACAATCACAATCACGCAATCACACAATCACGATCACACAATCACAATCACACAATCACAATCACACAATCACAATCGCACAATCACAAAGTCACACAATCACACAATCACACTATCACACAATCACACAATCACGCAATCACAATTACACAATCACACAATCACACAATCACACAATCACACAATCACACAGTCACACAATCACACAATCACACAATCACACAATCACACAATCACACAATCACACAATCACACAGTCACACAATCACACAACCACACAATCACACAATCACACAATCACACAATCACAATTACACAATCACACAATCACACAATCACACAATCTCACAATCACACAATCACACAATCACACAATCACACAATCACACAATCACACAATCACACAATCACACAATCACACACTCACACAATCACACAATCACAATCACACAATCACAATTACACAATCACACAATCACACAATCACGCAATCACTCAATCACGCAATCATACAATCACACAAGCACACAATCACAATCACGCAATCACACAATCACGATCACACAATTACGAACACAATCACGGTCACACAATCACAGTCACACAATCACACAATCACAATCACGCAATCACACAATCACGATCACACAATCACAATCACACAATCACAGTCACATAATCACAATCACACAATCACAATCGCACAATCACAAAGTCACACAATCACACAATCACAATCACGCAATCACACAATCACAATCACACAATCACAATTACACAATCACAGTCACATAATCACAATCACACAATCACAATCACACAATCGCAATCACACAATCACAATCACACAATCACAATCACACAATCACACAATCACACAATCACACAATCTCACAATCACACAATCACACAATCACACAATCACACAATCACACAATCACACAATCACACAATCACACAATCACACAATCACAATCACGCAATCACACAATCACAATCACACAATCACAATTACACAATCACAGTCACATAATCACAATCACACAATCACAATCACAATCACACAATCACAATCACACAATCACAATCACACAATCACAATCACACAATCACACAATCACACAATCACACAATCACACAATCACACAATCACACAATCACACAATCACACAATCACACAATCACACAATCACACAATCACACAATCACACAATCACACAATCACACAATCACACTATCACACAATCACACAATCACACAATCACACAATCACACAATCACACAATCACAATTACACAATCACACAATCACACAATCACACAATCACACAATCACACAGTCACACAATCACACAATCACACAATCACACAATCACGCAATCACTCAATCACGCAATCATACAATCACACAAGCACACAATCACAATCACGCAATCACACAATCACGATCACACAATTACGAACACAATCACGGTCACACAATCACAGTCACACAATCACACAATCACAATCACGCAATCACACAATCACAATCACACAATCACAATTACACAATCACAGTCACATAATCACAATCACACAATCACAATCACACAATCACAATCACACAATCACAATCACACAATCACAATCACACAATCACACAATCACACAATCACACAATCTCACAATCACACAATCACACAATCACACAATCACACAATCACACAATCACACAATCACACAATCACACAATCACACAATCACACAATCACACTATCACACAATCACACAATCACACAATCACACAATCACACAATCACACAATCACACAATCACAATTACACAATCACACAATCACACAATCACACAATCACACAATCACACAGTCACACAATCACACAATCACACAATCACACAATCACACAATCACACAATCACACAATCACACAATCACACAATCACACAATCACACAATCACACAATCACACAATCACACAACCACACAATCACACAATCACACAATCACACAATCACACAATCACAATTACACAATCACACAATCACACAATCACACAATCACACAGTCACACAATCACACAATCACACAATCACACAATCACACAATCACACAATCACACAATCACACAATCACACAATCACACAATCACACAACCACACAATCACACAATCACACAATCACACAATCACACAATCACACAATCACACAATGACACACTCACACAATCACACAGTCACAAACACACAATCACAATCACACAATCACAATCACACAATGACAATCACACAATCACAATCACACAATCACAATTACACAATCACAGTCACATAATCACAATCACACAATCACAATCACACAATCACAATCACACAATCACAATCACACAATCACAATCACACAATCACAATCACACAATCACAATCACACAATCACAATCACGCAATCACACAATCACGATCACACAATCACAATCACACAATCACAATCACACAATCACAATCGCACAATCACAAAGTCACACAATCACACAATCACACTATCACACAATCACACAATCACGCAATCACAATTACACAATCACACAATCACACAATCACACAATCACACAATCACACAGTCACACAATCACACAATCACACAATCACACAATCACACAATCACACAATCACACAATCACACAGTCACACAATCACACAACCACACAATCACACAATCACACAATCACACAATCACAATTACACAATCACACAATCACACAATCACACAATCACACAGTCACACAATCACACAATCACACAATCACACAATCACACAATCACACAATCACACAATCACACAATCACACAATCACACAATCACACAATCACACAATCACACAATCACACACTCACACAATCACACAGTCACAAACACACAATCACAATCACACAATCACAATCACACAATGACAATCACACAATCACAATCACACAATCACAATTACACAATCACAGTCACATAATCACAATCACACAATCACAATCACACAATCACAATGTCACAATCACAATCACACAATCACAATCACACAATCACAATCACACAATCACACAATCACACAATCACACAATCTCACAATCACACAATCACACAATCACACAATCACACAATCACACAATCACGCAATCACACAATCACACAACCACACAATCACACAATCTCACAATCACACAATCACAATTACACAATCACACAATCACACAATCACACAATCACACAGTCACACAATCACACAATCACACAATCACACAATCACACAATCACACAATCACACAATCACACAATCACACAATCACAATCACACAATCACACAATCACACAATCACACAATCTCACAATCACACAATCACACAATCACACAATCACACAATCACACAATCACACAATCACACAATCACACAATCACACACTCACACAATCACACAATCACAATCACACAATCACAATTACACAATCACACAATCACACAATCACGCAATCACTCAATCACGCAATCATACAATCACACAAGCACACAATCACAATCACGCAATCACACAATCACGATCACACAATTACGAACACAATCACGGTCACACAATCACAGTCACACAATCACACAATCACAATCACGCAATCACACAATCACGATCACACAATCACAATCACACAATCACAATCACACAATCACAATCACACAATCACAATCGCACAATCACAAAGTCACACAATCACACAATCACAATCACGCAATCACACAATCACAATCACACAATCACAATTACACAATCACAGTCACATAATCACAATCACACAATCACAATCACACAATCACAATCACACAATCACAATCACACAATCACAATCACACAATCACAATCACACAATCACACAATCACACAATCACACAATCTCACAATCACACAATCACACAATCACACAATCACACAATCACACAATCACACAATCACACAATCACACAATCACACACTCACACAATCACACAATCACAATCACACAATCACAATTACACAATCACACAATCACACAATCACGCAATCACTCAATCACGCAATCATACAATCACACAAGCACACAATCACAATCACGCAATCACACAATCACGATCACACAATTACGAACACAATCACGGTCACACAATCACAGTCACACAATCACACAATCACAATCACGCAATCACACAATCACGATCACACAATCACAATCACACAATCACAGTCACATAATCACAATCACACAATCACAATCGCACAATCACAAAGTCACACAATCACACAATCACAATCACGCAATCACACAATCACAATCACACAATCACAATTACACAATCACAGTCACATAATCACAATCACACAATCACAATCACACAATCGCAATCACACAATCACAATCACACAATCACAATCACACAATCACACAATCACACAATCACACAATCACACAATCACACAATCACACAATCACACAATCACACAATCACACAATCACACAATCACAATCACGCAATCACACAATCACAATCACACAATCACAATTACACAATCACAGTCACATAATCACAATCACACAATCACAATCACACAATCACAATCACACAATCACAATCACACAATCACAATCACACAATCACACAATCACACAATCACACAATCACACAATCACACAATCACACAATCACACAATCACACAATCACACAATCACACAATCACACAATCACACAATCACACAATCACACAATCACACAATCACACTATCACACAATCACACAATCACACAATCACACAATCACACAATCACACAATCACAATTACACAATCACACAATCACACAATCACACAATCACACAATCACACAGTCACACAATCACACAATCACACAATCACACAATCACGCAATCACTCAATCACGCAATCATACAATCACACAAGCACACAATCACAATCACGCAATCACACAATCACGATCACACAATTACGAACACAATCACGGTCACACAATCACAGTCACACAATCACACAATCACAATCACGCAATCACACAATCACAATCACACAATCACAATTACACAATCACAGTCACATAATCACAATCACACAATCACAATCACACAATCACAATCACACAATCACAATCACACAATCACAATCACACAATCACACAATCACACAATCACACAATCTCACAATCACACAATCACACAATCACACAATCTCACAATCACACAATCACACAATCACACAATCACACAATCACACAATCACACAATGACACACTCACACAATCACACAGTCACAAACACACAATCACAATCACACAATCACAATCACACAATGACAATCACACAATCACAATCACACAATCACAATTACACAATCACAGTCACATAATCACAATCACACAATCACAATCACACAATCACAATCACACAATCACAATCACACAATCACAATCACACAATCACAATCACACAATCACAATCACACAATCACAATCACGCAATCACACAATCACGATCACACAATCACAATCACACAATCACAATCACACAATCACAATCGCACAATCACAAAGTCACACAATCACACAATCACACTATCACACAATCACACAATCACGCAATCACAATTACACAATCACACAATCACACAATCACACAATCACACAATCACACAGTCACACAATCACACAATCACACAATCACACAATCACACAATCACACAATCACACAATCACACAGTCACACAATCACACAACCACACAATCACACAATCACACAATCACACAATCACAATTACACAATCACACAATCACACAATCACACAATCTCACAATCACACAATCACACAATCACACAATCACACAATCACACAATCACACAATCACACAATCACACAATCACACACTCACACAATCACACAATCACAATCACACAATCACAATTACACAATCACACAATCACACAATCACGCAATCACTCAATCACGCAATCATACAATCACACAAGCACACAATCACAATCACGCAATCACACAATCACGATCACACAATTACGAACACAATCACGGTCACACAATCACAGTCACACAATCACACAATCACAATCACGCAATCACACAATCACGATCACACAATCACAATCACACAATCACAGTCACATAATCACAATCACACAATCACAATCGCACAATCACAAAGTCACACAATCACACAATCACAATCACGCAATCACACAATCACAATCACACAATCACAATTACACAATCACAGTCACATAATCACAATCACACAATCACAATCACACAATCGCAATCACACAATCACAATCACACAATCACAATCACACAATCACACAATCACACAATCACACAATCTCACAATCACACAATCACACAATCACACAATCACACAATCACACAATCACACAATCACACAATCACACAATCACACAATCACAATCACGCAATCACACAATCACAATCACACAATCACAATTACACAATCACAGTCACATAATCACAATCACACAATCACAATCACAATCACACAATCACAATCACACAATCACAATCACACAATCACAATCACACAATCACACAATCACACAATCACACAATCACACAATCACACAATCACACAATCACACAATCACACAATCACACAATCACACAATCACACAATCACACAATCACACAATCACACAATCACACAATCACACTATCACACAATCACACAATCACACAATCACACAATCACACAATCACACAATCACAATTACACAATCACACAATCACACAATCACACAATCACACAATCACACAGTCACACAATCACACAATCACACAATCACACAATCACGCAATCACTCAATCACGCAATCATACAATCACACAAGCACACAATCACAATCACGCAATCACACAATCACGATCACACAATTACGAACACAATCACGGTCACACAATCACAGTCACACAATCACACAATCACAATCACGCAATCACACAATCACAATCACACAATCACAATTACACAATCACAGTCACATAATCACAATCACACAATCACAATCACACAATCACAATCACACAATCACAATCACACAATCACAATCACACAATCACACAATCACACAATCACACAATCTCACAATCACACAATCACACAATCACACAATCACACAATCACACAATCACACAATCACACAATCACACAATCACACAATCACACAATCACACTATCACACAATCACACAATCACACAATCACACAATCACACAATCACACAATCACACAATCACAATTACACAATCACACAATCACACAATCACACAATCACACAATCACACAGTCACACAATCACACAATCACACAATCACACAATCACACAATCACACAATCACACAATCACACAATCACACAATCACACAATCACACAATCACACAATCACACAATCACACAACCACACAATCACACAATCACACAATCACACAATCACACAATCACAATTACACAATCACACAATCACACAATCACACAATCACACAGTCACACAATCACACAATCACACAATCACACAATCACACAATCACACAATCACACAATCACACAATCACACAATCACACAATCACACAACCACACAATCACACAATCACACAATCACACAATCACACAATCACACAATCACACAATGACACACTCACACAATCACACAGTCACAAACACACAATCACAATCACACAATCACAATCACACAATGACAATCACACAATCACAATCACACAATCACAATTACACAATCACAGTCACATAATCACAATCACACAATCACAATCACACAATCACAATCACACAATCACAATCACACAATCACAATCACACAATCACAATCACACAATCACAATCACACAATCACAATCACGCAATCACACAATCACGATCACACAATCACAATCACACAATCACAATCACACAATCACAATCGCACAATCACAAAGTCACACAATCACACAATCACACTATCACACAATCACACAATCACGCAATCACAATTACACAATCACACAATCACACAATCACACAATCACACAATCACACAGTCACACAATCACACAATCACACAATCACACAATCACACAATCACACAATCACACAATCACACAGTCACACAATCACACAACCACACAATCACACAATCACACAATCACACAATCACAATTACACAATCACACAATCACACAATCACACAATCACACAGTCACACAATCACACAATCACACAATCACACAATCACACAATCACACAATCACACAATCACACAATCACACAATCACACAATCACACAATCACACAATCACACAATCACACACTCACACAATCACACAGTCACAAACACACAATCACAATCACACAATCACAATCACACAATGACAATCACACAATCACAATCACACAATCACAATTACACAATCACAGTCACATAATCACAATCACACAATCACAATCACACAATCACAATGTCACAATCACAATCACACAATCACAATCACACAATCACAATCACACAATCACACAATCACACAATCACACAATCTCACAATCACACAATCACACAATCACACAATCACACAATCACACAATCACGCAATCACACAATCACACAACCACACAATCACACAATCTCACAATCACACAATCACAATTACACAATCACACAATCACACAATCACACAATCACACAGTCACACAATCACACAATCACACAATCACACAATCACACAATCACACAATCACACAATCACACAATCACACAATCACAATCACACAATCACACAATCACACAATCACACAATCTCACAATCACACAATCACACAATCACACAATCACACAATCACACAATCACACAATCACACAATCACACAATCACACACTCACACAATCACACAATCACAATCACACAATCACAATTACACAATCACACAATCACACAATCACGCAATCACTCAATCACGCAATCATACAATCACACAAGCACACAATCACAATCACGCAATCACACAATCACGATCACACAATTACGAACACAATCACGGTCACACAATCACAGTCACACAATCACACAATCACAATCACGCAATCACACAATCACGATCACACAATCACAATCACACAATCACAATCACACAATCACAATCACACAATCACAATCGCACAATCACAAAGTCACACAATCACACAATCACAATCACGCAATCACACAATCACAATCACACAATCACAATTACACAATCACAGTCACATAATCACAATCACACAATCACAATCACACAATCACAATCACACAATCACAATCACACAATCACAATCACACAATCACAATCACACAATCACACAATCACACAATCACACAATCTCACAATCACACAATCACACAATCACACAATCACACAATCACACAATCACACAATCACACAATCACACAATCACACACTCACACAATCACACAATCACAATCACACAATCACAATTACACAATCACACAATCACACAATCACGCAATCACTCAATCACGCAATCATACAATCACACAAGCACACAATCACAATCACGCAATCACACAATCACGATCACACAATTACGAACACAATCACGGTCACACAATCACAGTCACACAATCACACAATCACAATCACGCAATCACACAATCACGATCACACAATCACAATCACACAATCACAGTCACATAATCACAATCACACAATCACAATCGCACAATCACAAAGTCACACAATCACACAATCACAATCACGCAATCACACAATCACAATCACACAATCACAATTACACAATCACAGTCACATAATCACAATCACACAATCACAATCACACAATCGCAATCACACAATCACAATCACACAATCACAATCACACAATCACACAATCACACAATCACACAATCACACAATCACACAATCACACAATCACACAATCACACAATCACACAATCACACAATCACAATCACGCAATCACACAATCACAATCACACAATCACAATTACACAATCACAGTCACATAATCACAATCACACAATCACAATCACACAATCACAATCACACAATCACAATCACACAATCACAATCACACAATCACACAATCACACAATCACACAATCACACAATCACACAATCACACAATCACACAATCACACAATCACACAATCACACAATCACACAATCACACAATCACACAATCACACAATCACACAATCACACTATCACACAATCACACAATCACACAATCACACAATCACACAATCACACAATCACAATTACACAATCACACAATCACACAATCACACAATCACACAATCACACAGTCACACAATCACACAATCACACAATCACACAATCACGCAATCACTCAATCACGCAATCATACAATCACACAAGCACACAATCACAATCACGCAATCACACAATCACGATCACACAATTACGAACACAATCACGGTCACACAATCACAGTCACACAATCACACAATCACAATCACGCAATCACACAATCACAATCACACAATCACAATTACACAATCACAGTCACATAATCACAATCACACAATCACAATCACACAATCACAATCACACAATCACAATCACACAATCACAATCACACAATCACACAATCACACAATCACACAATCTCACAATCACACAATCACACAATCACACAATCACACAATCACACAATCACACAATCACACAATCACACAATCACACAATCACACAATCACACTATCACACAATCACACAATCACACAATCACACAATCACACAATCACACAATCACACAATCACACAATCACAATTACACAATCACACAATCACACAATCACACAATCACACAATCACACAGTCACACAATCACACAATCACACAATCACACAATCACACAATCACACAATCACACAATCACACAATCACACAATCACACAATCACACAATCACACAATCACACAATCACACAACCACACAATCACACAATCACACAATCACACAATCACAATTACACAATCACACAATCACACAATCACACAATCACACAGTCACACAATCACACAATCACACAATCACACAATCACACAATCACACAATCACACAATCACACAATCACACAATCACACAATCACACAACCACACAATCACACAATCACACAATCACACAATCACACAATCACACAATCACACAATGACACACTCACACAATCACACAGTCACAAACACACAATCACAATCACACAATCACAATCACACAATGACAATCACACAATCACAATCACACAATCACAATTACACAATCACAGTCACATAATCACAATCACACAATCACAATCACACAATCACAATCACACAATCACAATCACACAATCACAATCACACAATCACAATCACACAATCACAATCACACAATCACAGTCACACAATCACACAATCACACAATCACACAATCACACAATCTCACAATCACACAATCTCAATTACACAATCACAATTACACAATCACACAATCACACAATCACACAATCACACAATCACACAATCACACAATCACACAATCACACAATCACACAATCACACAATCACACAATCACACAATCACACAATCACACACTCACACAATCACACAATCACAATTACACAATCACACAATCACACAATCACACAATCACACAATCACACAGTCACACAATCACACAATCACACAATCACACAAACACACAATCACACAATCACACAATCACACAATCACACAATCACACAATCACACAATCACACAATCACACAATCACACAACCACACAATCACACAATCACACAATCACACAATCACAATTACACAATCACACAATCACACAATCACACAATCACACAGTCACACAATCACACAATCACACAATCACACAATCACACAATCACACAATCACACAATCACACAATCACACAATCACACAATCACACAATCACACAATCACACAATCACACAATCACACAATCACACAATCACACAATCACACAATGACACACTCACACAATCACACAGTCACAAACACACAATCACAATCACACAATCACAATCACACAATGACAATCACACAATCACAATCACACAATCACAATTACACAATCACAGTCACATAATCACAATCACACAATCACAATCACACAATCACAATCACACAATCACAATCACACAATCACAGTCACACAATCACACAATCACACAATCACACAATCTCACAATCACACAATCTCAATTACACAATCACAATTACACAATCACACAATCACACAATCACACAATCACACAATCACACAATCACACAATCACACAATCACACAATCACACAATCACACAATCACACACTCACACAATCACACAATCACAATCACACAATCACAATTACACAATCACACAATCACACAATCACACAATCTCAATTACACAATCACAATTACACAATCACACAATCACACAATCACACAATCACACAATCACACAATCACACAATCACACAATCACACAATCACACAATCACACAATCACACAATCACACAATCACACAATCACACAATCACACAATCACACAATCACACAATCACACAATCACACAATCACACAATCACGCAATCACACAATCACGATCACACAATCACAATCACACAATCACAATCACACAATCACAATCACACAATCACAATCACACAATCACAATCACACAATCACAATCGCACAATCACAAAGTCACACAATCACACAATCACAATCACGCAATCACACAATCACGATCACACAATCACGGCCACACAATCACGGTCACACAATGACGGTCACACAATCACACAATCACACAATCACACAATCACACAATCACACAAACACACAATCACACAATCACTCAATCACACAATAACACACTCACACAATCACACAGTCACAATCACACAGTCACAATCACACAGTCACAATCATACAATCACGGTCACACAATCACGGTCACACAATAACGGTCACTCAGTCACACATTCACACAATCACACAATCACACAATCACGATCACACAATCACGGTCACACAATCACGATCACACAATCACGATCACACAATCACGATCACACAATCACAATCACACAATCACAATCACACAATCACAATCACACAATCACAATCACACAATCACAATCACACAATCACAATCACACAATCACAATCACACAATCACAATCACACAATCACAAAGTCACACAATCACACAATCACAATCACGCAATCACACAATCACGATCACACAATCACGGTCACACAATCACGGTCACACAATGGCGGTCACACAATCACACAATCACACAATCACACAAACACGCAATCGCACAATCACTCAATCACACAATAACACACTCACACAATCACACAGTCACAATCACACAGTCACAATCATACAATCACGGTCACACAATCACGGTCACACAATAACGGTCACTCAGTCACACATTCACACAATCACACAATCACACAATCACGATCACACAATCACGGTCACACAATCACGATCACACAATCACGATCACACAATCACGATCACACAATTACGATCACACAATCACGGTCACACAATCACAGTCACACAATCACACAATCGCACAATCACACAATCACACAATCACACAATCACACAATCACACAATCACACAATCACACAATCACAAATTCACACTATCACACAATCACACAATCACACAATCACACAATCACACAATCACACAATCACACAATCACACAATCACACAATCACACAATCACACAATCACACAATCACACTATCACACAATCACACAATCACACAATCACACAATCACACAATCACAATTACACAATCACACAATCACACAATCACACAATCACACAATCACACAGTCACACAATCACACAATCACACAATCACACAATCACACAATCACACAATCACACAATCACACAATCACACAGTCACACAATCACACAACCACACAATCACACAATCACACAACCACACAATCACAATTACACAATCACACAATCACACAATCACACAATCACACAGTCACACAATCACACAATCACACAATCACACAATCACACAATCACACAATCACACAATCACACAATCACACAATCACACAATCACACAATCACACAATCACACACTCACACAATCACACAGTCACAAACACACAATCACAATCACACAATCACAATCACACAATGACAATCACACAATCACAATCACACAATCACAATTACACAATCACAGTCACATAATCACAATCACACAATCACAATCACACAATCACAATGTCACAATCACAATCACACAATCACAATCACACAATCACAATCACACAATCACAATCACACAATCACACAATCACACAATCACACAATCTCACAATCACACAATCACACAATCACACAGTCACACAATCACACAATCACACAATCACACAATCACACAACCACACAATCACACAATCACACAATCACACAATCACAATTACACAATCACACAATCACACAATCACACAATCACACAGTCACACAATCACACAATCACACAATCACACAATCACACAATCACACAATCACACAATCACACAATCACACAATCACACAATCACACAATCACACAATCAGACAATCACACAATCACACAATCACACAACCACACCATCACACAATCACACAATGACACACTCACACAATCACACAGTCACAAACACACAATCACAATCACACAATCACAATCACACAATGACAATCACACAATCACAATCACACAATCACAATTACACAATCACAGTCACATAATCACAATCACACAATCACAATCACACAATCACAATCACACAATCACAATCACACAATCACAATCACACAATCATACAATCACACAATCACACAATCTCACAATCACACAATCACACAATCACACAATCACACAATCACACAATCACACAATCACACAATCACACACTCACACAATCACACAATCACAATCACACAATCACAATTACACAATCACACAATCACACAATCACGCAATCACTCAATCACGCAATCATACAATCACACAAGCACACAATCACAATCACGCAATCACACAATCACGATCACACAATTACGAACACAATCACGGTCACACAATCACAGTCACACAATCACACAATCACAATCACGCAATCACACAATCACGATCACACAATCACAATCACACAATCACAATCACACAATCACAATCACACAATCACAATCACACAATCACAATCGCACAATCACAAAGTCACACAATCACACAATCACAATCACGCAATCACACAATCACAATCACACAATCACAATTACACAATCACAGTCACATAAACACAATCACACAATCACAATCACACAATCACAATCACACAATCACAATCACACAATCACAATCACACAATCACAATCACACAATCACACAATCACACAATCACACAATCTCACAATCACACAATCTCACAATCACACAATCACACAATCACACAATCACACAATCACACAATCACACAATCACACAATCACACACTCACACAATCACACAATCACAATCACACAATCACAATTACACAATCACACAATCACACAATCACGCAATCACTCAATCACGCAATCATACAATCACACAAGCACACAATCACAATCACGCAATCACACAATTACGAACACAATCACGGTCACACAATCACAGTCACACAATCACACAATCACAATCACGCAATCACACAATCACGATCACACAATCACAATCACACAATCCCAATCACACAATCACAATCACACAATCACAATCACACAATCACAATCGCACAATCACAAAGTCACACAATCACACAATCACAATCACGCAATCACACAATCACGATCACACAATCACGGTCACACAATCACGGTCACACAATGACGGTCACACAATCACACAATCACACAATCACACAATCACACAAACACACAATCACACAATCACTCAATCACACAATAACACACTCACACAATCACACAGTCACAATCACACAGTCACAATCATACAATCACGGTCACACAATCACGGTCACACAATAACGGTCACTCAGTCACACATTCACACAATCACACAATCACACAATCACGATCACACAATCACGGTCACACAATCACGATCACACAATCACGATCACACAATCACGATCACACAATTACGATCACACAATCACGGTCACACAATCACAGTCACACAATCACACAATCGCACAATCACACAATCACACAATCACACAATCACACAATCACACAATCTCAATTACACAATCACAATTACACAATCACACAATCACACAATCACACAATCACACAATCACACAATCACGCAATCACTCAATCACGCAATCATACAATCACACAAGCACACAATCACAATCACGCAATCACACAATCACGATCACACAATTACGAACACAATCACGGTCACACAATCACAGTCACACAATCACACAATCACAATCACGCAATCACACAATCACGATCACACAATCACAATCACACAATCACAATCACACAATCACAATCACACAATCACAATCGCACAATCACAAAGTCACACAATCACACAATCACAATCACGCAATCACACAATCACGATCACACAATCACGGTCACACAATCACGGTCACACAATGACGGTCACACAATCACACAATCACACAATCACACAATCACACAATCACACAAACACACAATCACACAATCACTCAATCACACAATAACACACTCACACAATCACACAGTCACAATCACACAGTCACAAACATACAATCACGGTCACACAATCACGGTCACACAATAACGGTCACTCAGTCACACATTCACACAATCACACAATCACACAATCACGATCACACAATCACGGTCACACAATCACGATCACACAATCACGATCACACAATCACGATCACACAATTACGATCACACAATCACGGTCACACAATCACGGTCACACAATCACACAATCGCACAATCACACAATCACACAATCACACAATCACACAATCACACAATCACACAATCACACAACCACACAATCACACAATCACACTATCACACAATCACACAATCACACAATCACACAATCACACAATCACAATTACACAATCACACAATCACACAATCACACAATCACACAATCACACAGTCACACAATCACACAATCACACAATCACACAATCACACAATCACACAATCACACAATCACACAATCACACAATCACACAATCACACAATCACACAATCACACAATCACACAATCACACAATCACACAACCACACAATCACACAATCACACAATCACACAATCACAATCACACAATCACACAATCACACAATCACACAATCACACAGTCACACAATCACACAATCACACAATCACACAATCACACAATCACACAATCACACAATCACACAATCACACAATCACACAATCACACAATCTCACAACCACACAATCACACAATCACACAATCACACACTCACACAATCACACACTCACACAATCACACACTCACACAATCACACAGTCACAAACACACAATCACAACCACACAATCACAATCACACAATGACAATCACACAATCACAATCACACAATCACAATTACACAATCACAGTCACATAATCACAATCACACAATCACAATCACACAATCACAATCACACAATCACAATCACACAATCACAGTCACACAATCACACAATCACACAATCACACAATCTCACAATCACACAATCTCAATTACACAATCACAATTACACAATCACACAATCACACAATCACACAATCACACAATCACACAATCACACAATCACACAATCACACAATCACACAATCACACAATCACACAATCACACAATCACACACTCACACAATCACACAATCACAATCACACAATCACAATTACACAATCACACAATCACACAATCACACAATCTCAATTACACAATCACAATTACACAATCACACAATCACACAATCACACAATCACACAATCACACAATCACACAATCACACAATCACACAATCACACAATCACACAATCACACAATCACACAATCACACAATCACACAATCACACAATCACACAATCACACAATCACACAATCACACAATCACGCAATCACACAATCACAATCACACAATCACAATCACACAATCACAATCACACAATCACAGTCACACAATCACACAATCACACAATCACACAATCACACAATCTCACAATCACACAATCTCAATTACACAATCACAATTACACAATCACACAATCACACAATCACACAATCACACAATCACACAATCACACAATCACACAATCACACAATCACACAATCACACAATCACACAATCACACAATCACACAATCACACAATCACACACTCACACAATCACACAATCACAATTACACAATCACACAATCACACAATCACACAATCACACAATCACACAGTCACACAATCACACAATCACACAATCACACAAACACACAATCACACAATCACACAATCACACAATCACACAATCACACAATCACACAATCACACAATCACACAATCACACAACCACACAATCACACAATCACACAATCACACAATCACAATTACACAATCACACAATCACACAATCACACAATCACACAGTCACACAATCACACAATCACACAATCACACAATCACACAATCACACAATCACACAATCACACAATCACACAATCACACAATCACACAATCACACAATCACACAATCACACAATCACACAATCACACAATCACACAATGACACACTCACACAATCACACAGTCACAAACACACAATCACAATCACACAATCACAATCACACAATGACAATCACACAATCACAATCACACAATCACAATTACACAATCACAGTCACATAATCACAATCACACAATCACAATCACACAATCACAATCACACAATCACAATCACACAATCACAGTCACACAATCACACAATCACACAATCACACAATCTCACAATCACACAATCTCAATTACACAATCACAATTACACAATCACACAATCACACAATCACACAATCACACAATCACACAATCACACAATCACACAATCACACAATCACACAATCACACAATCACACAATCACACAATCACACACTCACACAATCACACAATCACAATCACACAATCACAATTACACAATCACACAATCACACAATCACACAATCTCAATTACACAATCACAATTACACAATCACACAATCACACAATCACACAATCACACAATCACACAATCACACAATCACACAATCACACAATCACACAATCACACAATCACACAATCACACAATCACACAATCACACAATCACACAATCACACAATCACACAATCACGCAATCACACAATCACGATCACACAATCACAATCACACAATCACAATCACACAATCACAATCACACAATCACAATCACACAATCACAATCACACAATCACAATCGCACAATCACAAAGTCACACAATCACACAATCACAATCACGCAATCACACAATCACGATCACACAATCACGGTCACACAATCACGGTCACACAATGACGGTCACACAATCACACAATCACACAATCACACAATCACACAATCACACAAACACACAATCACACAATCACTCAATCACACAATAACACACTCACACAATCACACAGTCACAATCACACAGTCACAATCACACAGTCACAATCATACAATCACGGTCACACAATCACGGTCACACAATAACGGTCACTCAGTCACACATTCACACAATCACACAATCACACAATCACGATCACACAATCACGGTCACACAATCACGATCACACAATCACGATCACACAATCACGATCACACAATTACGATCACACAATCACGGTCACACAATCACAGTCACACAATCACACAATCGCACAATCACACAATCACACAATCACACAATCACACAATCACACAATCACACAACCACACAATTACACAATCACACTATCACACAATGACACAATCACACAATCACACAATCACACAATCACAATTACACAATCACGGTCACACAATCACGATCACACATTCACGATCACACAATCACGATCACACAATTACGATCACACAATCACGGTCACACAATCACAGTCACACAATCACACAATCGCACAATCACACAATCACACAATCACACAATCACACAATCACACAATCACACAATCACACAATCACACAACCACACAATTACACAATCACACTATCACACAATCACACAATCACACAATCACACAATCACACAATCACAATTACACAATCACACAATCACACAATCACACAATCACACAGTCACACAATCACACAATCACACAATCACACAATCACACAATCACACAGTCACACAATCACACAATCACACAATCACACAATCACACAGTCACACAATCACACAATCACACAATCACACAACCACACAATCACACAATCACACAATCACACAATCACAATTACGCAATCACACAATCACACAATCACACAATCACACAATCACACAGTCACACAATCACATAATCACACAATCACAATTACACAATCACAATTACACAATCACAGTCACACAATCACAATCACACAATCACAATCACACAATCACAATCACACAATCACAATCACACAATCACAATCACACAATCACAATCACACAATCACAATCACACAATCACAATCACACAATCACAATCACACAATCACAATCACACAATCACAAAGTCACACAATCACACAATCACAATCACGCAATCACACAATCACGATCACACAATCACGGTCACACAATCACGGTCACACAATGGCGGTCACACAATCACACAATCACACAATCACACAAACACGCAATCGCACAATCACTCAATCACACAATAACACACTCACACAATCACACAGTCACAATCACACAGTCACAATCACACAGTCACAATCATACAATCACGGTCACACAATCACGGTCACACAATAACGGTCACTCAGTCACACATTCACACAATCACACAATCACACAATCACGATCACACAATCACGGTCACACAATCACGATCACACAATCACGATCACACAATCACGATCACACAATTACGATCACACAATCACGGTCACACAATCACAGTAACACAATCACACAATCGCACAATCACACAATCACACAATCACACAATCACACAATCACACAATCACACAATCACAAATTCACACTATCACACAATCACACAATCACACAATCACACAATCACACAATCACACAATCACACAATCACACAATCACACAATCACACTATCACACAATCACACAATCACACAATCACACAATCACACAATCACAATTACACAATCACACAATCACACAATCACACAATCACACAATCACACAGTCACACAATCACACAATCACACAATCACACAATCACACAATCACACAATCACACAATCACACAATCACACAGTCACACAATCACACAACCACACAATCACACAATCACACAATCACACAATCACAATTACACAATCACACAATCACACAATCACACAATCACACAGTCACACAATCACACAATCACACAATCACACAATCACACAATCACACAATCACACAATCACACAATCACACAATCACACAATCACACAATCACACAATCACACAATCACACACTCACACAATCACACAGTCACAAACACACAATCACAATCACACAATCACAATCACACAATGACAATCACACAATCACAATCACACAATCACAATTACACAATCACAGTCACATAATCACAATCACACAATCACAATCACACAATCACAATGTCACAATCACAATCACACAATCACAATCACACAATCACAATCACACAATCACAATCACACAATCACACAATCACACAATCACACAATCTCACAATCACACAATCACACAATCACACAGTCACACAATCACACAATCACACAATCACACAATCACACAACCACACAATCACACAATCACACAATCACACAATCACAATTACACAATCACACAATCACACAATCACACAATCACACAGTCACACAATCACACAATCACACAATCACACAATCACACAATCACACAATCACACAATCACACAATCACACAATCACACAATCACACAATCCCACAATCACACAATCACACAATCAGACAATCACACAATCACACAATCACACAACCACACCATCACACAATCACACAATGACACACTCACACAATCACACAGTCACAAACACACAATCACAATCACACAGTCACAATCACACAATGACAATCACACAATCACAATCACACAATCACAATTACACAATCACAGTCACATAATCACAATCACACAATCACAATCACACAATCACAATCACACAATCACAATCACACAATCACAATCACACAATCATACAATCACACAATCACACAATCTCACAATCACACAATCACACAATCACACAATCACACAATCACACAATCACACAATCACACAATCACACACTCACACAATCACACAATCACAATCACACAATCACAATTACACAATCACACAATCACACAATCACGCAATCACTCAATCACGCAATCATACAATCACACAAGCACACAATCACAATCACGCAATCACACAATCACGATCACACAATTACGAACACAATCACGGTCACACAATCACAGTCACACAATCACACAATCACAATCACGCAATCACACAATCACGATCACACAATCACAATCACACAATCACAATCACACAATCACAATCACACAATCACAATCACACAATCACAATCACACAATCACAATCGCACAATCACAAAGTCACACAATCACACAATCACAATCACGCAATCACACAATCACAATCACACAATCACAATTACACAATCACAGTCACATAAACACAATCACACAATCACAATCACACAATCACAATCACACAATCACAATCACACAATCACAATCACACAATCACACAATCACACAATCACACAATCTCACAATCACACAATCTCACAATCACACAATCACACAATCACACAATCACACAATCACACAATCACACAATCACACAATCACACACTCACACAATCACACAATCACAATCACACAATCACAATTACACAATCACACAATCACACAATCACGCAATCACTCAATCACGCAATCATACAATCACACAAGCACACAATCACAATCACGCAATCACACAATTACGAACACAATCACGGTCACACAATCACAGTCACACAATCACACAATCACAATCACGCAATCACACAATCACGATCACACAATCACAATCACACAATCCCAATCACACAATCACAATCACACAATCACAATCACACAATCACAATCGCACAATCACAAAGTCACACAATCACACAATCACAATCACGCAATCACACAATCACGATCACACAATCACGGTCACACAATCACGGTCACACAATGACGGTCACACAATCACACAATCACACAATCACACAATCACACAAACACACAATCACACAATCACTCAATCACACAATAACACACTCACACAATCACACAGTCACAATCACACAGTCACAATCATACAATCACGGTCACACAATCACGGTCACACAATAACGGTCACTCAGTCACACATTCACACAATCACACAATCACACAATCACGATCACACAATCACGGTCACACAATCACGATCACACAATCTCGATCACACAATCACGATCACACAATTACGATCACACAATCACGGTCACACAATCACAGTCACACAATCACACAATCGCACAATCACACAATCACACAATCACACAATCACACAATCACACAATCTCAATTACACAATCACAATTACACAATCACACAATCACACAATCACACAATCACACAATCACACAATCACGCAATCACTCAATCACGCAATCATACAATCACACAAGCACACAATCACAATCACGCAATCACACAATCACGATCACACAATTACGAACACAATCACGGTCACACAATCACAGTCACACAATCACACAATCACAATCACGCAATCACACAATCACGATCACACAATCACAATCACACAATCCCAATCACACAATCACAATCACACAATCACAATCACACAATCACAATCGCACAATCACGAAGTCACACAATCACACAATCACAATCACGCAATCACACAATCACGATCACACAATCACGGTCACACAATCACGGTCACACAATGACGGTCACACAATCACACAATCACACAATCACACAATCACACAAACACACAATCACACAATCACTCAATCACACAATAACACACTCACACAATCACACAGTCACAATCACACAGTCACAATCATACAATCACGGTCACACAATCACGGTCACACAATAACGGTCACTCAGTCACACATTCACACAATCACACAATCACACAATCACGATCACACAATCACGGTCACACAATCACGACCACACAATCACGATCACACAATCACGATCACACAATTACGATCACACAATCACGGTCACACAATCACAGTCACACAATCACACAATCGCACAATCACACAATCACACAATCACACAATCACACAATCACGCAATCACTCAATCACGCAATCATACAATCACACAAGCACACAATCACAATCACGCAATCACACAATCACGATCACACAATTACGAACACAATCACGGTCACACAATCACAGTCACACAATCACACAATCACAATCACGCAATCACACAATCACGATCACACAATCACAATCACACAATCACAATCACACAATCACAATCACACAATCACAATCGCACAATCACAAAGTCACACAATCACACAATCACAATCACGCAATCACACAATCACGATCACACAATCACGGTCACACAATCACGGTCACACAATGACGGTCACACAATCACACAATCACACAATCACACAATCACACAATCACACAAACACACAATCACACAATCACTCAATCACACAATAACACACTCACACAATCACACAGTCACAATCACACAGTCACAATCACACAGTCACAAACATACAATCACGGTCACACAATCACGGTCACACAATAACGGTCACTCAGTCACACATCCACACAATCACACAATCACACAATCACGATCACACAATCACGGTCACACAATCACGATCACACAATCACGATCACACAATCACGATCACACAATCACGATCACACAATTACGATCACACAATCACGGTCACACAATCACGGTCACACAATCACACAATCGCACAATCACACAATCACACAATCACACAATCACACAATCACACAATCACACAATCACACAACCACACAATCACACAATCACACTATCACACAATCACACAATCACACAATCACACAATCACACAATCACAATTACACAATCACACAATCACACAATCACACAATCACACAATCACACAGTCACACAATCACACAATCACACAATCACACAATCACACAATCACACAATCACACAATCACACAATCACACAATCACACAATCACACAATCACACAATCACACAATCACACAATCACACAATCACACAATCACACAATCACACAACCACACAATCACACAATCACACAATCACAATTACACAATCACACAATCACACAATCACACAATCACACAGTCACACAATCACACAATCACACAATCACACAATCACACAATCACACAATCACACAATCACACAATCACACAATCTCACAACCACACAATCACACAATCACACAATCACACACTCACACAATCACACACTCACACAATCACACAGTCACAAACACACAATCACACAATCACACAATCACACAACCACACAATCACACAATCACACAATCACACAATCACACAATCACACAATCACACAATCACACAGTCACACAATCACACAATCACACAATCACACAATCACACAATCACACAATCACACAATCACACAATCACACAATCACACAACCACACAATCACACAATCACACAATCACACAATCACAATTACACAATCACACAATCACACAATCACACAATCACACAGTCACACAATCACACAATCACACAATCACACAATCACACAATCACACAATCACACAATCACACAATCACACAATCACACAATCAAACAATCACACACTCACACAATCACACAGTCACAAACACACAATCACAATCACACAATCACAATCACACAATGACAATCACACAATCACAATCACACAATCACAATTACACAATAACAGTCACATAATCACAATCACACAATCACAATCACACAATCACAATCACACAACCACAATCACACAATCACAATCACACAATCACAATCACACAATCACAATCACACAATCACAACCACACAATCACAATCACACAATCACAATCACACAATCACACAATCACACAATCACACAATCTCACAATCACACAATCACACAATCACACAATCACACAATCACACAATCTCAATTACACAATCACAATTACACAATCACACAATCACACAATCACACAATCACACAATCACACAATCACACAATCACACAATCACACAATCACACAATCACACAATCAGACAATCACACAATCACACAATCACACAACCACACCATCACACAATCACACAATGACACACTCACACAATCACACAGTCACAAACACACAATCACAATCACACAATCACAATCACACAATGACAATCACACAATCACAATCACACAATCACAATTACACAATCACAGTCACATAATCACAATCACACAATCACAATCACACAATCACAATCACACAATCACAATCACACAATCACAATCACACAATCATACAATCACACAATCACACAATCTCACAATCACACAATCACACAATCACACAATCACACAATCACACAATCACACAATCACACACTCACACAATCACACAATCACAATCACACAATCACAATTACACAATCACACAATCACACAATCACGCAATCACTCAATCACGCAATCATACAATCACACAAGCACACAATCACAATCACGCAATCACACAATCACGATCACACAATTACGAACACAATCACGGTCACACAATCACAGTCACACAATCACACAATCACAATCACGCAATCACACAATCACGATCACACAATCACAATCACACAATCACAATCACACAATCACAATCACACAATCACAATCACACAATCACAATCGCACAATCACAAAGTCACACAATCACACAATCACAATCACGCAATCACACAATCACAATCACACAATCACAATTACACAATCACAGTCACATAATCACAATCACACAATCACAATCACACAATCACAATCACACAATCACAATCACACAATCACAATCACACAATCACACAATCACACAATCACACAATCTCACAATCACACAATCTCACAATCACACAATCACACAATCACACAATCACACAATCACACAATCACACAATCACACAATCACACACTCACACAATCACACAATCACAATCACACAATCACAATTACACAATCACACAATCACACAATCACGCAATCACTCAATCACGCAATCATACAATCACACAAGCACACAATCACAATCACGCAATCACACAATTACGAACACAATCACGGTCACACAATCACAGTCACACAATCACACAATCACAATCACGCAATCACACAATCACGATCACACAATCACAATCACACAATCCCAATCACACAATCACAATCACACAATCACAATCACACAATCACAATCGCACAATCACAAAGTCACACAATCACACAATCACAATCACGCAATCACACAATCACGATCACACAATCACGGTCACACAATCACGGTCACACAATGACGGTCACACAATCACACAATCACACAATCACACAATCACACAAACACACAATCACACAATCACTCAATCACACAATAACACACTCACACAATCACACAGTCACAATCACACAGTCACAATCATACAATCACGGTCACACAATCACGGTCACACAATAGCGGTCACTCAGTCACACATTCAGACAATCACACAATCACACAATCACGATCTCACAATCACGGTCACACAATCACGATCACACAATCACGATCACACAATCACGATCACACAATTACGATCACACAATCACGGTCACACAATCACAGTCACACAATCACACAATCGCACAATCACACAATCACACAATCACACAATCACACAATCACACAATCACACAATCTCAATTACACAATCACAATTACACAATCACACAATCACACAATCACACAATCACACAATCACACAATCACGCAATCACTCAATCACGCAATCATACAATCACACAAGCACACAATCACAATCACGCAATCACACAATCACGATCACACAATTACGAACACAATCACTGTCACACAATCACACAATCACAATCACGCAATCACACAATCACGATCACACAATCACAATCACACAATCACAATCACACAATCACAATCACACAATCACACAATCACAATCACGCAATCACACAATCACGATCACACAATCACGGTCACACAATCACGGTCACACAATGACGGTCACACAATCACACAATCACACAATCACACAATCACACAAACACGCAATCGCACAATCACTCAATCACACAATAACACACTCACACAATCACACAGTCACAATCACACAGTCACAATCATACAATCACGGTCACACAATCACGGTCACACAATAACGGTCACTCAGTCACACATTCACACAATCACACAATCACACAATCACGATCACACAATCACGGTCACACAATCACGATCACACAATCACGATCACACAATCACGATCACACAATTACGATCACACAATCACGGTCACACAATCACAGTCACACAATCACACAATCGCACAATCACACAATCACACAATCACACAATCACACAATCACACAATCACACAATCACACAATCACAAATTCACACTATCACACAATCTCACAATCACACAATCACACAATCACACAATCACAAATTCACACTATCACACAATCTCACAATCACACAATCACACAATCACACAATCACACAATCACACAATCACACTATCACACAATCACACAATCACACAATCACACAATCACACAATCACAATTACACAATCACACAATCACACAATCACACAATCACACAGTCACACAATCACACAATCACACAATCACACAATCACACAATCACACAATCACACAATCACACAATCACACAATCACACAACCACACAATCACACAATCACACAATCACACAATCACAATTACACAATCACACAATCACACAATCACACAACCACACAGTCACACAATCACACAATCACACAATCACACAATCACACAATCACACAATCACACAATCACACAATCACACAATCACACAATCACACACTCACACAATCACACAGTCACAAACACAACATCACAATCACACAATCACAATCACACAATGACAATCACACAATCACAATCACACAATCACAATTACACAGTAACAGTCACATAATCACAATCACACAATCACAATCACACAATCACAATCACACAATCACAATCACACAATCACAATCACACAATCACAATCACACAATCACAATCACACAATCACAATCACACAATCACAATCACACAATCACAATCACACAATCACAATCACACAATCACAATCACACAATCACACAATCACACAATCACACAATCTCACAATCACACAATCACACAATCACACAATCACACAATCACACAATCTCAATTACACAATCACAATTACACAATCACACAATCACACAATCACACAATCACACAATCACACAATCACACAATCACACAATCACACAATCACACAAACACACAATCACACACTCACACAATCACACAATCACAATCACACAATCACAATTACACAATCACACAATCACACAATCACGCAATCACTCAATCACGCAATCATACAATCACACAAGCACACAATCACAATCACGCAATCACACAATCACGATCACACAATTACGAACACAATCACGGTCACACAATCACAGTCACACAATCACACAATCACAATCACGCAATCACACAATCACGATCACACAATCACAATCACACAATCACAATCACACAATCACAATCACACAATCACAATCACACAATCACAATCACACAATCACAATCACACAATCACAATCGCACAATCACAAAGTCACACAATCACACAATCACAATCACGCAATCACACAATCACGATCACACAATCACGGTCACACAATCACGGTCACACAATGACGGTCACACAATCACACAATCACACAATCACACAATCACACAATCACACAAACACACAATCACACAATCACTCAATCACACAATAACACACTCACACAATCACACAGTCACAATCACACAGTCACAAACATACAATCACGGTCACACAATAACGGTCACTCAGTCACACATTCACACAATCACACAATCACACAATCACGATCACACAATCACGGTCACACAATCACGATCACACAATCACGATCACACAATCACGATCACACAATTACGATCACAGAATCACGGTCACACAATCACGGTCACACAATCACACAATCGCACAATCACTCAATCACACAATCACACAATCACACAATCACACAATCACACAACCACACAATCACACAATCACACTATCACACAATCACACAATCACACAATCACACAATCACACAATCACAATTACACAATCACACAATCACACAATCACACAATCACACAGTCACACAATCACACAATCACACAATCACACAATCACACAATCACACAATCACACAATCACACAATCACACAATCACACAATCACACAATCACACAATCACACAATCACACAACCACACAATCACACAATCACACAATCACAATTACACAATCACACAATCACACAATCACACAATCACACAATCACACAGTCACACAATCACACAATCACACAATCACACAATCACACAATCACACAATCACACAATCACACAATCACACAATCACACAATCACACAACCACACAATCACACAATCACACAATCACACAGTCACAAACACACAATCACAATCACACAATCACAATCACACAATCACAATCACACAATCACAATTACACAATCACAATTACACAATCACAATTACACAATCACAATTACACAATGACAGTCACACAATCACAATCACACAATCACAATCACACAATCACAATCACACAATCACAATCACACAATCACAATCACACAATCACAATCACACAATCACAAAGTCACACAATCACACAATCACAATCACGCAATCACACAATCACGATTACACAATCACGGTCACACAACCACGGTCACACAATGACGGTCACACAATCACACAATCACACAATCACACAATCACACAATCACACAATCACACAATCACACAATCACACAATCACACAATCACACAATCATACAATCACACAATCACACAATCACACAATCACACAACCACACAATCACACAATCACACAATCACACAATCACAATTACACAATCACACAATCACACAATCACACAACCACACAATCACACAGTCACAGAATCACACAATCACACAATCACACAATCACACAATCACACAATCACACAATCACACAATCACACAATCACACAATCACACAATCACACAATCACACAATCACACAATCACACAATCACACAACCACACAATCACACAATCACACAATCACACACTCACACAATCACACAGTCACAAACACACAATCACAATCACACAATCACACAATCACAATCACAATCACACAATCACAATTACACAATCACAATTACACAATCACAGTCACACAATCACAATCACACAATCACAATCACACAATCACAATCACACAATCACAATCACACAATCACAATCACACAATCACAATCACACAATCACAATCACACAATCACAATCACACAATCACAATCACACAATCACAAAGTCACACAATCACACAATCACAATCACGCAATCACACAATCACGATCACACAATCACGGTCACACAATCACGGTCACACAATGACGGTCACACAATCACACAATCACACAATCACACAATCACACAAACACGCAATCGCACAATCACTCAATCACACAATAACACACTCACACAATCACACAGTCACAATCACACAGTCACAATCATACAATCACGGTCACACAATCACGGTCACACAATAACGGTCACTCAGTCACACATTCACACAATCACACAATCACACAATCACGATCACACAATCACGGTCACACAATCACGATCACACAATCACGATCACACAATCACGATCACACAATTACGATCACACAATCACGGTCACACAATCACAGTCACACAATCACACAATCGCACAATCACACAATCACACAATCACACAATCACACAATCACACAATCACACAATCACAAATTCACACTATCACACAATCACACAATCACACAATCACACAATCACACAATCACACAATCACACAATCACACTATCACACAATCACACAATCACACAATCACACAATCACACAATCACACAATCACAATTACACAATCACACAATCACACAATCACACAATCACACAGTCACACAATCACACAATCACACAATCACACAATCACACAATCACACAATCACACAATCACACAATCACACAACCACACAATCACACAATCACACAATCACACAATCACAATTACACAATCACACAATCACACAATCACACAATCACACAGTCACACAATCACACAATCACACAATCACACAATCACACAATCACACAATCACACAATCACACAATCACACAATCACACAATCACACACACACACAACCACACAGTCACAAACACACAATCACAATCACACAATCACAATCACACAATGACAATCACACAATCACAATCACACAATCACAATTACACAATAACAGTCACATAATCACAATCACACAATCACAATCACACAATCACAATCACACAATCACAATCACAATCACACAATCACAATCACACAATCACAATCACACAATCACAATCACACAATCACAATCACATAATCACACAATCACACAATCTCACAATCACACAATCACACAATCACACAATCACACAATCACACAATCTCAATTACACAATCACAATTACACAATCACACAATCACACAATCACACAATCACACAATCACACAATCACACAATCACACAATCACACAATCACACACTCACACAATCACACAATCACAATCACACAATCACAATTACACAATCACACAATCACACAATCACGCAATCACTCAATCACGCAATCATACAATCACACAAGCACACAATCACAATCACGCAATCACACAATCACGATCACACAATTACGAACACAATCACGGTCACACAATCACAGTCACACAATCACACAATCACAATCACGCAATCACACAATCACGATCACACAATCACAATCACACAATCACAATCACACAATCACAATCACACAATCACAATCGCACAATCACAAAGTCACACAATCACACAATCACAATCACGCAATAACACAATCACGATCACACAATCACGGTCACACAATCACGGTCACACAATGACGGTCACACAATCACACAATCACACAATCACACAATCACACAAACACACAATCACACAATCACTCAATCACACAATAACACACTCACACAATCACACAGTCACAATCACACAGTCACAATCATACAATCACGGTCACACAATCACGGTCACACAATAACGGTCACTCAGTCACACATTCACACAATCACACAATCACACAATCATGATCACACAATCACGGTCACACAATCACGATCACACAATCACGATCACACAATCACGATCACACAATTACGATCACACAATCACGGTCACACAATCACGGTCACACAATCACACAATCGCACAATCACACAATCACACAATCACACAATCACACAATCACACAATCACACAACCACACAATCACACAATCACACTATCACACAATCACACAATCGCACAATCACACAATCACACAATCACAATTACACAATCACACAATCACACAATCACACAATCACACAATCACACAGTCACACAATCACACAATCACACAATCACACAATCACACAATCACACAATCACACAATCACACAATCACACAATCACACAATCATACAATCACACAATCACAAAATCACACAATCACACAACCACACAATCACACAATCACACAATCACACAATCACAATTACACAATCACACAATCACACAATCACACAATCACACAATCACACAGTCACACAATCACACAATCACACAATCACACAATCACACAATCACACAATCACACACTCACACAATCACACAATCACAATCACACAATCACAATTACACAATCACACAATCACACAATCACGCAATCACACAATCACGCAATCATACAATCACACAAGCACACAATCACAATCACGCAATCACACAATCACGATCACACAATTACGAACACAATCACGGTCACACAATCACAGTCACACAATCACAATTACACAATCACAATTACACAATCACAGTCACACAATCACAATCACACAATCACAATCACACAATCACAATCACACAATCACAATCACACAATCACAATCACACAATCACAATCACACAATCACAAAGTCACACAATCACACAATCACAATCACGCAATCACACAATCACGATCACACAATCACGGTCACACAATCACGGTCACACAATGACGGTCACACAATCACACAATCACACAATCACACAAACACGCAATCGCACAATCACTCAATCACACAATAACACACTCACACAATCACACAGTCACAATCACACAGTCACAATCATACAATCACGGTCACACAATCACGGTCACACAATAACGGTCACTCAGTCACACATTCACACAATCACACAATCACACATTCACGATCACACGATCACGGTCACACAATCACGATCACACAATCACGATCACACAATCACGATCACACAATTACGATCACACAATCACGGTCACACAATCACAGTCACACAATCACACAATCGCACAATCACACAATCACACAATCACACAATCACACAATCACAAATTCACACTATCACACAATCACACAATCGCACAATCACACAATCACACAATCACACAATCACACAATCACACTATCACACAATCACACAATCACACAATCACACAATCACACAATCACAATTACACAATCACACAATCACACAATCACACAATCACACAGTCACACAATCACACAATCACACAATCATACAATCACACAATCACACAATCACACAATCACACAATCACACAATCACACAACCACACAATCACACAATCACACAATCACACAATCACAATTACACAATCACACAATCACACAATCACACAATCACACAGTCACACAATCACACAATCACACAATCACACAATCACACAATCACACAATCACACACTCACACAATCACACAGTCACAAACACACAATCACAATCACACAATCACAATCACACAATGACAATCACACAATCACAATCACACAATCACAATTACACAATCACACAATCACACAATCACGCAATCACTCAATCACGCAATCATACAATCACACAAGCACACAATCACAATCACGCAATCACACAATCACGATCACACAATTACGAACACAATCACGGTCACACAATAACGGTCACTCAGTCACACATTCACACAATCACACAATCACACAATCACGATCACACAATCACGGTCACACAATCACGATCACACAATCACGATCACACAATCACGATCACACAATCACGATCACACAATTACGATCACACAATCACGGCCACACAATCACAGTCACACAATCACACAATCGCACAATCACACAATCACACAATCACACAATCACACAATCACACAATCACACAATCACACAATCACACAATCACACAATCACACAATCACACAATCACACTATCACACAATCACACAATCACAATTACACAATCACACAATCACACAATCACACAATCGCACAGTCACACAATCACACAATCACACAATCATACAATCACACAATCACACAATCACACAATCACACAATCACACAATCACACAACCACACAATCACACAATCACACAATCGCACAATCACAATTACACAATCACACAATCACACAATCACACAGTCACACAATCACACAATCACACAATCACACAATCACACAATCACACAATCACACAATCACACAATCACACAATCACACAATCACACAATCACACAATCACACAATCACACAATCACACAATCACACAATCACACAATCACACAATCACACACTCACACAATCACACAGTCACAAACACACAATCACAATCACACAATCACAATCACACAATGACAATCACACAATCACAATCACACAATCACAATTACACAATAACAGTCACATAATCACAATCACACAATCACAATCACACAATCACACAATCACAATCACAATCACACAATCACAATTACACAATCACAATTACACAATCACAGTCACACAATCACAATCACACAATCACAATCACACAATCACAATCACACAATCACAATCACACAATCACAATCACACAATCACAATCACACAATCACAATCACACAATCACAATCACACAACCACAATCACACAATCACAAAGTCATACAATCACACAATCACAATCACGCAATCACACAATCACGATCACACAATCACGGTCACACAATCACGGTCACACAATGACGGTCACACAATCACACAATCACACAATCACACAATCACACAAACACGCAATCGCACAATCACTCAATCACACAATAACACACTCACACAATCACACAGTCACAATCACACAGTCACAATCATACAATCACGGTCACACAATCACGGTCACACAATAACGGTCACTCAGTCACACATTCACACAATCACACAATCACACAATCACGATCACACAATCACGGTCACACAATCACGATCACACAATCACGATCACACAATCACGATCACACAATTACGATCACACAATCACGGTCACACAATCACAGTCACACAATCACACAATCGCACAATCACACAATCACACAATCACACAATCACACAATCACACAATCACAAATTCACACTATCACACAATCACACAATCACACAATCACACAATCACACAATCACACAATCACACAATCACACTATCACACAATCACACAATCACACAATCACACAATCACACAATCACACAATCACAATTACACAATCACACAATCACACAATCACACAATCACACAGTCACACAATCACACAATCACACAATCACACAATCACACAATCACACAATCACACAATCACACAATCACACAACCACACAATCACACAATCACACAATCACACAATCACAATTACACAATCACACAATCACACAATCACACAATCACACAGTCACACAATCACACAATCACACAATCACACAATCACACAATCACACAATCACACAATCACACAATCACACAATCACACAATCACACAATCACACACACACACAATCACACAGTTACAAACACACAATCACAATCACACAATCACAATCACACAATGACAATCACACAATCACAATCACACAATCACAATTACACAATAACAGTCACATAATCACAATCACACAATCACAATCACACAATCACAATCACACAATCACAATCACAATCACACAATCACAATCACACAATCACAATCACACAATCACAATCACACAATCACACAATCACACAACCTCACAATCACACAATCACACAATCACACAATCACACAATCACACAATCTCAATTACACAATCACAATTACACAATCACACAATCACACAATCACACAATCACACAATCACACAATCACACAATCACACAATCACACACTCACACAATCACACAATCACAATCACACAATCACAATTACACAATCACACAATCACACAATCACGCAATCACTCAATCACGCAATCATACAATCACACAAGCACACAATCACAATCACGCAATCACACAATCACGATCACACAATTACGAACACAATCACGGTCACACAATCACAGTCACACAATCACACAATCACAATCACGCAATCACACAATCACGATCACACAATCACAATCACACAATCACAATCACACAATCACAATCACACAATCACAATCGCACAATCACAAAGTCACACAATCACACAATCACAATCACGCAATCACACAATCACGATCACACAATCACGGTCACACAATCACGGTCACACAATGACGGTCACACAATCACACAATCACACAATCACACAATCACACAAACACACAATCACACAATCACTCAATCACACAATAACACACTCACACAATCACACAGTCACAATCACACAGTCACAATCATACAATCACGGTCACACCATCACGGTCACACAATAACGGTCACTCAGTCACACATTCACACAATCACACAATCACACAATCATGATCACACAATCACGGTCACACAATCACGATCACACAATCACGATCACACAATCACGATCACACAATTACGATCACACAATCACGGTCACACAATCACGGTCACACAATCCCACAATCGCACAATCACACAATCACACAATCACACAATCACACAATCACACAATCACACAATCACACAACCACACAATCACACAATCACACTATCACACAATCACACAATCACACAATCACACAATCACACAATCACAATTACACAATCACACAATCACACAATCACACAATCACACAATCACACAGTCACACAATCACACAATCACACAATCACACAATCACACAATCACACAATCACACAATCACACAATCACACAATCACACAATCATACAATCACACAATCACACAATCACACAATCACACAACCACACAATCACACAATCACACAATCACACAATCACAATTACACAATCACACAATCACACAATCACACAATCACACAACCACACAGTCACACAATCACACAATCACACAATCACACAATCACACAATCACACACTCACACAATCACACAATCACAATCACACAATCACAATTACACAATCACACAATCACACAATCACGCAATCACACAATCACGCAATCATACAATCACACAAGCACACAATCACAATCACGCAATCACACAATCACGATCACACAATTACGAACACAATCACGGTCACACAATCACAGTCACACAATCACAATTACACAATCACAATTACACAATCACAGTCACACAATCACAATCACACAATCACAATCACACAATCACAATCACACAATCACAATCACACAATCACAATCACACAATCACAATCACACAATCACAATCACACAATCACAAAGTCACACAATCACACAATCACAATCACGCAATCACACAATCACGATCACACAATCACGGTCACACAATCACGGTCACACAATGACGGTCACACAATCACACAATCACACAATCACACAATCACACAAACACGCAATCGCACAATCACTCAATCACACAATAACACACTCACACAATCACACAGTCACAATCACACAGTCACAATCATACAATCACGGTCACACAATCACGGTCACACAATAACGGTCACTCAGTCACACATTCACACAATCACACAATCACACAATCACGATCACACAATCACGGTCACACAATCACGATCACACAATCACGATCACACAATCACGATCACACAATTACGATCACACAATCACGGTCACACAATCACAGTCACGCAATCACACAATCGCACAATCACACAATCACACAATCACACAATCACACAATCACAAATTCACACTATCACACAATCACACAATCACACAATCACACAATCACACAATCACACAATCACACAATCACACAATCACACAATCACACAATCACACAATCACAATCACACAATCACAATCACACAATCACAATCACACAATCACACAATCACACAATCACACAGCCACACAATCACACAATCACACAATCATACAATCACACAATCACACAATCACACAATCACACAATCACACAATCACACAACCACACAATCACACAATCACACAATCACACAATCACAATTACACAATCACACAATCACACAATCACACAATCACACAGTCACACAATCACACAATCACACAATCACACAATCACACAATCACACAATCACACAATCACACAATCACACAATCACACAATCACACAATCACACACTCACACAATCACACAGTCACAAACACACAATCACAATCACACAATCACAATCACACAATGACAATCACACAATCACAATCACACAATCACAATTACACAATAACAGTTGTGACGTGGTATTTTATACCCGTCACAAGGAGCCTCCTCGGGAGACCGGACGGGTCATAGGTCGCAGTCAAATACCGTCTAGAGAGAGAACGAAGCGCGTATACTATCGTAAGAACAAACTCTGTCGCTATACTATTTCATATGTACCGCCGGAGAATGACGTCACGGTCAACGAAGGAGCGACGTACGTCGAGGGAAAACGCCGCTGCTCTGCCGCTACCCCGCTCGGACCCTCCGATAGACGAAGAGAGACAGCGGAGTAAGAGGAGAGAACCCAGCGAGATACCGACGTACGCCGAAGGAAAGTGCCGATTCCCTGCCGCTTCCCCGCTCCGGCCCTACGACAGAAGAGGAGAGGCTGCGGAGACGGAAGAAGCCCTGCCGAAGAAGACTTCGATAGAATTCGGAAACTCCGGCAGAGGGTGGGGGTAGGCTACGAGGTGTCCTAATACCGGCGCAAGGGCTCGCGGATTCTTATTCTGTATTCGGCATTTGCCTCAGTTTGTTTCAAAGAAAAATCAGTATTATCGTTCCGTGAGGAAAAGTATCGAATCCCGATTCCGCTGCGACCTGTGCCTGGACACCTTGGTAAGCCCCCTCAATTACCGCCATATCGTTGTAAAGAGCGCGAAATCGAGATCGTCATATCGTGGGTTGTAGATCACCTGGCTTGCCATTCACGGGCAGGTTCTGCAAAGTGTGACCGGAGTGGCTTAGTATCGTAGGGAAATTAGCTTAAGTTAGAAGGGTAAAGAAACCCGGGGGCCCCTGTCCGGGACGGTCGCGGATCCCGACGTCCGGACTTTTTCGTGTCGTCGAGAGATCGCTTCTCGATCTCTCGAATCGCCACTCGGCCGGATCACCGAACCTGTACCGGGGAATGGTACAGCGTAAGCTACAATTAAAGTATCGTCTCGAGTAGGCCTTTGACAATATTGTACCCTCCCACGTCTCGATTTCGCGAACTCTTGGTACGGGAGTAGAACGTAAAGTGCATGTTTGTCGTACCGGACATTTCGTGTCTGTCGCGTAACTTCTCGCTTTCTCTCTCTAGACGGTCGCCGATACAGAATCGTTCCGCGTGTAGAATTAAATCGCGTCCTGTATAAGTTTAAATGCGTTAGATTCCGTTGCGTTTAGTATAATTGCGTTTCGTTGCGTCTCGACGCGTTTCGTCGCGTCTCGTCGCGTCTCGTCGCATTTCGTCGCGTTGCGTTCCGTTAGAATAATTGCGTCGCGTTTTGTTAAGTATTTGCGTTGCGTTTCCGTTAGATTAGTCGCGTCGCGTACCGTTCCGGTAATCGAGGAAATATCAAAGATTGTATTCCGCTTAGGAACTTGCATATTTCGCTTCCGTGGTTAAAATCTCGCGGAGTTCGTGTCTCGGCCTTCCGCCGAGAACGTTACGGTTAAATCAAATTCCGATACTGGATCACACTGTACGCCTAGGTTACTTAGGTATTAAATAAAACACCGCTGTTAACAAATACCGCTAACTTGAGGTTTCTCGCGAATTATCCCGAATCACGTACTCTCGTCCGCCTCCGCGTCTAGCTCCTTTACCCTTAAAGAATCCCGCCACTCTACCATCGCGTTCGGATACTGAGCTACCGAGCCGTTCCGCCGCCGATTCGAATCTTCCGCGCTTTTCCGAGATCGACATACACGATTTTCCCATCTTTCCGCTATAGAGTCTCGTTTCGCGTCTAAGTTCTTTATCGCGACGCTGAGAAGCGTCTGGCGCCCAATTTTCAAATAAAATAAAGCGATATCGAACGGGTTCGGATCGGGCGCCGAAGTGCTACGCGCTCGCGAATCCGCGGAGGCGCCGCGGCGGTCATCGTCGCGGGCACGGTCAAGAGGGGCCGATCGAGAATTCGCGAGCGAAGCGGGGTCGCGGGCCGTTACCGAGCTAGCCGCGAAATACCGTGTAGCAAATTGGCGCCCAACGTGGGGCCCTTAAAGGGTAAATTCCAAAGTAAAGGACGCTAGAATAATTATCGAATTTAATTACCGACAAACGACCGTGTAAAAGTATCGAAAATATCTTTAAAAGTATTTTGCTGTTTATTCCCGTAAGAAATACCGTTAGCCACGCATTTCGCTGAGTTCCGTTACTAGAATATTCCGAAAATTCTGAACACAATTTTTTTTTCCGTAACCCTCGAGTTAACCGTCTTCGGTTCTCGACCAAGTTCGAAGGGCAAACATAATTACCGTATAGAAGAAGTGTCGGGGACAATAACGCCGTAAACCGTTCAAGTGTAATAAACACGCATTTTCGTACCGTACCGTCTTCACGAAACGGTTAGATTGCGAACGTAGGTTGAAATTGTATACAGTCTTCGAGTCAGATATTCCGGCTTGTTTTCGTTAGCGGACAAAGAAACTGTCGAAGGGGCGGCAAGGCCACGAACGAGCGCGTCGTAAACAGCCGTTTACCACGTGTCCTTACCGTTGAAACGAGCAACTGAATAGCATCGATTTCGAACGTTGGAAAAAAAACTTAGAGGTTCTTCTTTTAGATTTCCGTGTAATTACGTTAGAATTGCCGCGTACCGAAAAATTTATTATTAGTAAAAATGCAACGAACACCCCCCGGGAAGGATTGGTTGCGATCCTTGACATTGGACGAGTTAGTTGAGCAATTATCGGCCCGAGGTTTATCGACAAAGGGGATATTACCGGTCTTACGAACAAGGCTCGAACAACATTTAAGGGGGGAACCAGCGACGACGGGAGGTGAGGAGGCATCCGGGGTTGCGGGTGAACCGCCCTTACGAGCGGCCACCCCGCCGCCGCGGGACCTCCTCCCCGATCCCCCGCGTTCCGCTCAGACCGGTTACATTCCGCCTCGATTTTCGACGGGAGCAATTCCGCGGAGCGCGAGTGACCCCCACTTCCGCGCCGACACCGTAGGCGCTGCTCGGGTCAGACAGGCAACTGATTTACCGACGCGACGACCACTGGAGCGTACCGAAAGAAGGGGAACCATTACCGATACCGACCCTCGCATACCGCCAGCTGACTTACCGATCGACAAGCATTCCCAACGTACCGAAACTTCATTCGATGATGCGATTCCGATCCCTAGCCAATATGAGCCACCATGGATAAGGGCTTCACGTCAATCGAGATTCGAAGGGATCCCGAGATCCGATCCCGCTGTACCGGATAACGTTCCGCGTGGTGCCTCGGGGGTCGGGGAACGGATACCGGCAACCGTAGGACATTATACCGTTTTGAATACCGCTGTCCTAGATTTATTACGCAGATGGAATATCCGCTTTTCCGGAGCGAGAGGGGAGGACCCCGAAATGTTTCTAACACGGATCGAAGAATGTCGCGCCTATGCCGCCACTCCCGATGACGCGTTATTAAAATGTATTCCGTTCGTTTTGGGGGGTATCGCGGCGGAGTGGGCGAGATTTCGGGATGAGAACTGGACCACGTGGGAAGAATTTAAAGATGCGTATCGGGCGCGATTTATCGACCATGAATTACAAAGCGCGTTACGGCGCGAAATCGCGAATAGAACTCAAGGAGAGCACGAGAGGGTTGTCGATTTTATTACTTGCATGCGCGCATTATTGAATCGTTTACGACCACCGTGGCCTTTAGTAGACCAATTAAGGTGCACGCATGAACATATGGTCCCGCGACTACAACAAGCCGTGTCCCGAAGAGAGTATACCGATTTTGCGAGTCTGACTCTCGCGGCGAGATCCGCGGAGCAGACCCAGAGTGCCATGAGGGCTTATAGACTTCCTCCACCTCCGGAACGATCATTGTATCCCGCACTGGCGTGTCCGAACTCTCGTGCCGCGACGCGATATCATCCCGTATATGCCGCATGGGAAGATGACCCCGCGCCGATGACTTCCGGCGCGTATACCGATCCGTATACAAATCATCCCGAATATCGTGAAATGCCATACCGGAACCAAAGTAGGCGCGCGGAGCAGAATAGTTCCCGTATGTCCCGAAGAACAGGCGATGGAACAGGAAGAGCGGTTCCGTCGCGAGACGCCGCGCGAAACGTCAATCCTGCTGGTAATAACGCGAACCCTCCACCCGACAACACCGCGAAGAGCGAGGGGGGAAAGTGTTGGAACTGCGAGAAGACGGGGCATCGAGCAGCCAACTGCCCGCTCCCGCAACGTCGATACTGCTATCGATGCGGGAAAAAGGATGAAACGGTTGAGACGTGTGAGAAGTGTGCGGGAAACCCGAGACGGAGTCGCCGTTAGGGGCCCACGCGACTCCACCCGAAAACATTCAACAAGCCCCAGTTTCCGTTACCGACCCCCCAGAATATTTCTACAATGCATTCGCGCATACCGCTTCTAATTTCTTGTACTTTATCGAGCTGCAAATTCAGCAAAATTCCCTTCACGCTCTACTAGATTCCGGTTCGAGTCGAACGTTTTTGAGAAATACCGCTATATCAACGGTCGATCTTCCGAGACAGACATCCCGAATGTGCCGAATCATGACCGCTACGGGTCAGGTGGAGGAAACGAACACCAGTATTACCGCGACAATCACGCTGAAAGATCAAACTCGCACTCTCGAAATATACCTCTTAAACGATCTTGCCGTTCCGTGTATCGTAGGAATAGATTTCCTAAATCTATTTGGTATCGTAGTAGATTTTTCTCGCGCTGCGTGGTACTTTTCTTCCGATCCCGAAGTCGAATTCTCGTTCGATATACAAAACAACGCGCAATATTCCGATTATGATCCGTCATGCTTAGGAATTTTCGAAATCACTCCCGCACAACGAAAAGAACTTGATCAATTTTTAAATACCGAATTGCCGCCAACCCCTCTTCGACCTTCGTGCACCACATTAACGGAACATCGAATCGACGTAGGAGATAGTAGGCCGATTAAACAACGGAATTACCTCGTCTCGCCGGTTGTACAACAAGCCATTTATACCGAAGTAGATAAAATGCTAGAAGACGGAATTATCGAACCATCGCATAGCGAATGGTCTAGTCCCATTGTGATGGTTAAGAAATCGACGGGTAAATATCGGTTTTGCTTAGATTTTCGGAAAGTGAATGAAGTTTCCAAGAAAGATGCGTATCCATTACCGAATATGACGGGAATATTAGATAAATTACGTGCCGCGCATTATCTCTCGACTTTAGATTTGAGTCAGGCATATTTTCAGATTCCGCTAGAAAAGGGCAGTAGGGAAATCACTGCTTTTACCGTACCGGGAAAGGGGCTCTTCCATTTCGTCCGGATGCCGTATGGCCTAACGGGAGCCCCCGCCACCTTTCAACGCTTATTAGACAAATTGATCGGTCCGGAAATGGAACCCCACGCGTTCGCGTATTTAGACGACATTATTATCGTAACAGAAACCTTTGAAGAACATTTGCACTGGTTAAGAATAGTGCTCAGAAAAATTACTACCGCGGGCTTGACAATTAATCCCGAAAAATGCGAATTTTGCCGTTCCGAAGTCCGTTACCTGGGTTTTATTGTCGGTAAAGAAGGCCTCCGAATAGATTCCGAAAAAGTAGCGCCGGTGTTAAATTATCCCGTTCCGAAAAACATTAAACAATTAAGAAGATTTCTGGGAATGGGCTCATGGTATCGTAGATTTATTCCGCATTTCGCAACGATAACGGAGCCCTTAACGCGACTATTACGTAAAGAGGTGACATGGAAGTGGGGGGAGCCACAGCAGAAAGCGTTTGATTCCGTCCGTACATATTTAATTACCGCTCCGATACTGTCTTGTCCCGATTTTACAAAATCATTCGTGCTAGCGACAGATGCAAGCACTGTAGGGGTCGGCGCCGTTCTTACTCAACAAATAGACGAGGAAGAACGCGTGATAGCATATGCGAGCCGCTCATTATCGCTTACCGAAAGAAAATATTCCACTACCGAATTGGAGTGTTTAGCCATAGTCTGGTCGATAGAAAAATTTCGCCATTATTTAGAAGGTTATCGTTTCACGGTCATTACTGACCATAATAGCCTCCGGTGGCTAAGGTCAATGAAAAATCCCAACGGTCGACTAGCTCGCTGGGCCTTGTCTCTTCTCGAATATGATTTTCAAGTGATTTACCGACAAGGCGCGTTGCATCGCGTCCCCGACGCTTTATCTCGAATGTATGAGGAGTCGGTTGAAGAAGCCGGAGCTCTTACCGCAATTATCGATACCCCGGATTGGTATTCAAGAAAATTTACCGACGTAAAGAACTTTCCGTCCCGCTTTCCGGAGTGGAAAATTCTGGACAGCCAGTTATACGTGAAGAGACCCAATACCGATATTTCCGATGTTACCGTAGATCTTGACGAGTGGAAACTAGTAATACCGCAAGATCAAAGACCCGAAATTTATCGCGAGGCACATGATCAGCCTCAGGCCGGACATTTAGGGGTGGATAAAACCTATGACCGCGTAGCCATCCGATATTATTGGCCAGGGATGTACAAAGATATCGCGGAGTATGTGCGACGCTGTACCGTTTGCCAACGCGCCAAGGTCGAACAGCTGGCTCCGGCCGGGTTGATGGGATATCGAGTCGCGGAGAAACCGTGGGACATTATCGCCGCGGATATTATGGGTCCGTTTCCGCGAAGTCTTTCCGGCTTCATGTATGTACTGGTAGTCCAGGACTTGTTCACGAAATGGGTTGAATGCTGCCCCTTACGGAGTGCAACCGGGAAAAAAGTAAAAGAAGCGTTAAAAGACCTGATATTATGCCGTTGGGGCGCACCGCGCGTATTAGTTACCGACAACGGAACCGAATTTAAAAATCGAGAAATTTCCGATCTCGCGGAGCAATTTGGCATTCTTCAATCGACTACCCCACCATATCATCCACAAGCCAATCCCGTGGAAAGAGTGAATCGAGTATTGAAAACTATGATCGTATCGTACATAGGGAAGGACCATCGAGAATGGGACCGACACCTTACCGATTTCCGTTTCGCGTATAATACCGCGCATCATAGCTCTACTAAATACTCTCCCGCTTTTCTCAACTTTGGTAGAGAACCTAGACCAGTTAATTGTTACCGCGAATCGTCCTCGAAAACCGAGGATATAGTACCGTTAACCAGCGATGCGTGGGAAAAACGATTAAAACAATTAAAGTTAATTCAAGACTGGGTCGTGAAAAACCTCGATAAAGCGGTAGTTAACCAGGCGTCGCGTTACAATTTAAGACGTAGAGACGAACAATACCGCGTAGGTGATCTAGTATTGCGTCGGAACCACGCGTTATCGTCAGCCGAAAAAAATATCGCCGCGAAATTAATGCCGAAGTTCCTAGGCCCGTGCCGTATCGTTCGTAAGATTTCACCAATAGTTTATGAAATACAGGGGGCGACGGATCGCCAGCCAGTTAAAGCACACGTACAAGATTTAAAGAAATATAAAATGTAACTTACTCCCGTTTCAGCAGTACCGTATCAACATACCGTACCGAGGCGAAAGCCGCCACCGACCTACCGAGTCACGAGCCAATAATTACCGCAGCATCGACATGAAAAAAGGCGCCAACGCAAACCCCTGGGACCACCTCCGACCGCACATGCGGGTGTACCAGAAATTCATCAGGGAGAACCCCGCAGCATGGGCGGCCCTTCGACAAGCCGCCGAAGACGCCCGGGAGTTCTTCTATACGACTCACGGAGCAACAGTGCGGGAAATTCCGCCACATACGGAGGCGGGAACCCAGACAGTACCGGTGCAGACGTCGTCAACCGGGGTGCAGGTCGGAGGTGGCGGCCCCAGTATTCCGGGGCGAACGTACCGCAGTATGGCCACGCAGACATGCCCGATGATGGAGCCCACCACTCGAGGGACCCAAACAACAGAAGCTGGGACCCGGGCACCCCCTACGGTCGACCGGGCGGTACAGACGGGGGAGGTGGAACGCATCATCACCCCCCGGGTACCTGCCCGCGAATACCCGGCCGCCAGCCAGCGAGCCAGCACTGCCGCAAGCGGATCTTCATTATTTCCCCTGAAAAAGGAAACCGCGGAGTGCTGGAACTGCGGGGGAAGCGGCCACAGGTACTCGCAGTGTCCAAAGCCGAAGAGCGCGCCGTACTGCTACCGCTGCGGCCGTAAGGGGGTGTCCCTGCGGACGTGTCCCCGGTGTGCGGACGAGTGGAGGGAAGAGGAGGCCGCCAAAGAGGCGTTGGCGAAAGGTTGCCGACGCGAGACTACCGGGAAGCCGCCTCATACCGTATGCCGGCGCGAGAGTCCGCGCCGAGGGCCCGAGGCGCCAAGCGCATCATCCCGGCGCGAAGGACCAAAGGAGGCGCCGAAGAAGTCGCGACGAGAACCCTCACCGGACATTATATACCCGGACTACCGGCGCGACCAAGTCGGCCGACCGCCGAGCGCCACCTTCCGGCGCGGGAGATAAAAAGTACCGTCGCAAAACACTTCCGCGGCGTGAAGAACTGCCGGAGATTCCGTGGCGGACAATACCGTTCACAATAAAGTAGTTTTTATTTTTCTATACCTGGAGTCTACAGCGACATTATTCGGTACAACGGTACTGCTGACACCTTACCCGTCTCGTATTCCTTCTCTATTTTCCTCGCAATACATATCGATAGGAAATAGGCGATCCGTACGCACCGAAACATTCCGCGGACATTAGACTAGATAATACCGGGTGAAATCGCGAGCGATAGGTATAGGAGCAGAGAAAGCGAAGGAGGAGAAGCAGACAAACACGGTAAGTAATGTATTAATGTATCGTAATAATTCGGACCATATGGTAATTCGGGTACGTTTCTTTCAATTTTCTTCTCTTTCCCTTTTATTTGGGTTGTTGTATTTGTCCAATAAAAGAAGTTCACTACCGCACTTTCGTTCTCTCCCGCGAGGGGTTGCCAAGTTGTCCCGCACAAGTGCGCGGGTATTTCGATCAGTATGAGCGCACACAGATGCATTGCTTTGTTTTTCGTTCGACCGTTCCGGTCTTCCGTAAGGGGGGGGGAGTTGTGACGTGGTATTTTATACCCGTCACAAGGAGCCTCCTCGGGAGACCGGACGGGTCATAGGTCGCAGTCAAATACCGTCTAGAGAGAGAACGAAGCGCGTATACTATCGTAAGAACAAACTCTGTCGCTATACTATTTCATATGTACCGCCGGAGAATGACGTCACGGTCAACGAAGGAGCGACGTACGTCGAGGGAAAACGCCGCTGCTCTGCCGCTACCCCGCTCGGACCCTCCGATAGACGAAGAGAGACAGCGGAGTAAGAGGAGAGAACCCAGCGAGATACCGACGTACGCCGAAGGAAAGTGCCGATTCCCTGCCGCTTCCCCGCTCCGGCCCTACGACAGAAGAGGAGAGGCTGCGGAGACGGAAGAAGCCCTGCCGAAGAAGACTTCGATAGAATTCGGAAACTCCGGCAGAGGGTGGGGGTAGGCTACGAGGTGTCCTAATACCGGCGCAAGGGCTCGCGGATTCTTATTCTGTATTCGGCATTTGCCTCAGTTTGTTTCAAAGAAAAATCAGTATTATCGTTCCGTGAGGAAAAGTATCGAATCCCGATTCCGCTGCGACCTGTGCCTGGACACCTTGGTAAGCCCCCTCAATTACCGCCATATCGTTGTAAAGAGCGCGAAATCGAGATCGTCATATCGTGGGTTGTAGATCACCTGGCTTGCCATTCACGGGCAGGTTCTGCAAAGTGTGACCGGAGTGGCTTAGTATCGTAGGGAAATTAGCTTAAGTTAGAAGGGTAAAGAAACCCGGGGGCCCCTGTCCGGGACGGTCGCGGATCCCGACGTCCGGACTTTTTCGTGTCGTCGAGAGATCGCTTCTCGATCTCTCGAATCGCCACTCGGCCGGATCACCGAACCTGTACCGGGGAATGGTACAGCGTAAGCTACAATTAAAGTATCGTCTCGAGTAGGCCTTTGACAATATTGTACCCTCCCACGTCTCGATTTCGCGAACTCTTGGTACGGGAGTAGAACGTAAAGTGCATGTTTGTCGTACCGGACATTTCGTGTCTGTCGCGTAACTTCTCGCTTTCTCTCTCTAGACGGTCGCCGATACAGAATCGTTCCGCGTGTAGAATTAAATCGCGTCCTGTATAAGTTTAAATGCGTTAGATTCCGTTGCGTTTAGTATAATTGCGTTTCGTTGCGTCTCGACGCGTTTCGTCGCGTCTCGTCGCGTCTCGTCGCATTTCGTCGCGTTGCGTTCCGTTAGAATAATTGCGTCGCGTTTTGTTAAGTATTTGCGTTGCGTTTCCGTTAGATTAGTCGCGTCGCGTACCGTTCCGGTAATCGAGGAAATATCAAAGATTGTATTCCGCTTAGGAACTTGCATATTTCGCTTCCGTGGTTAAAATCTCGCGGAGTTCGTGTCTCGGCCTTCCGCCGAGAACGTTACGGTTAAATCAAATTCCGATACTGGATCACACTGTACGCCTAGGTTACTTAGGTATTAAATAAAACACCGCTGTTAACAAATACCGCTAACTTGAGGTTTCTCGCGAATTATCCCGAATCACGTACTCTCGTCCGCCTCCGCGTCTAGCTCCTTTACCCTTAAAGAATCCCGCCACTCTACCATCGCGTTCGGATACTGAGCTACCGAGCCGTTCCGCCGCCGATTCGAATCTTCCGCGCTTTTCCGAGATCGACATACACGATTTTCCCATCTTTCCGCTATAGAGTCTCGTTTCGCGTCTAAGTTCTTTATCGCGACGCTGAGAAGCGTCTGGCGCCCAATTTTCAAATAAAATAAAGCGATATCGAACGGGTTCGGATCGGGCGCCGAAGTGCTACGCGCTCGCGAATCCGCGGAGGCGCCGCGGCGGTCATCGTCGCGGGCACGGTCAAGAGGGGCCGATCGAGAATTCGCGAGCGAAGCGGGGTCGCGGGCCGTTACCGAGCTAGCCGCGAAATACCGTGTAGCACAGTCACACAATCACAATCACACAATCACAATCACACAATCACAATCACACAATCACAATCACACAATCACAATCACCCAATCATAATCACACAATCACAATCACACAATCACACAATCACACAATCACACAATCTCACAATCACACAATCACACAATCACACAATCACACAATCACACAATCTCAATCACACAATCACAATCACACAATCACACAATCACACAATCACACAATCACACAATCACACAATCACACAATCACACAATCACACACTCACACAATCACACAATCACAATCACACAATCACAATTACACAATCCCACAATCACACAATCACGCAATCACTCAATCACGCAATCATACAATCACACAAGCACACAATCACAATCACGCAATCACACAATCACGATCACACAATTACGAACACAATCACGGTCACACAATAACGGTCACTCAGTCACACATTCACACAATCACACAATCACACAATCACGATCACACAATCACGGTCACACAATCACGATCACACAATCACGATCACACAATCACGATCACACAATTACGATCACACAATCACGGTCACACAATCACAGTCACACAATCACACAATCGCACAATCACACAATCACACAATCACACAATCACACAATCACACAATCACACAATCACACAATCACACAATCACACAATCACACAATCACACAATCACACTATCACACAATCACACAATCACAATTACACAATCACACAATCACACAATCACACAATCACACAGTTACACAATCACACAATCACACAATCATACAATCACACAATCATACAATCACACAATCACACAATCACACAATCACACAACCACACAATCACACAATCACACAATCGCACAATCACAATTACACAATCACACAATCACACAATCACACAATCACACAGTCACACAATCACACAATCACACAATCACACAATCACACAATCACACAATCACACAATCACACAATCACACAATCACACAATCACACAATCACACAATCACACAATCACACAATCACACAATCACACAATCACACAATCACACACTCACACAATCACACAGTCACAATCACACAATCACAATCACACAATCACAATCACACAATCACAATCACACAATCACAATCACACAATCACAATCACACAATCACAATCACACAATCACACAATCACACAATCACACAATCTCACAATCACACAATCACACAATCACACAATCACACAATCACACAATCACACAATCACACAATCACAAAATCACACAACCACACAATCACACAATCACACAATCGCACAATCACAATTACACAATCACACAATCACACAATCACACAATCACACAATCACACAATCACACAATCACACAATCACACAATCACACAATCACACAATCACACAATCACACAATCACACAATCACACAACCACACAATCACACAATCACACAATCGCACAATCACAATTACACAATCACACAATCACACAATCACACAATCACACAATCACACAATCACACAATCACACAATCACACAATCACACAATCACACAATCAAACAATCACACAATCACACAACCACACAATCACACAATCACACAATCACACACTCACACAATCACACAGTCACAAACACACAATCACAATCACACAATCACAATCACACAATCACAATCACACAATCACAATCACACAATCACAATTACACAATCACAATTACACAATCACAGTCACACAATCACAATCACACAATCACAATCACACAATCACAATCACACAATCACAAACACACAATCACAATCACACAATCACAATCACACAATCACAATCACACAATCACAATCACACAATCACAAAGTCACACAATCACACAATCACAATCACGCAATCACACAATCACGATCACACAATCACGGTCACACAATCACGGTCACACAATGACGGTCACACAATCACACAATCACACAATCACACAATCACACAAACACGCAATCGCACAATCACTCAATCACACAATAACACACTCACACAATCACACAGTCACAATCACACAGTCACAATCATACAATCACGGTCACACAATCACGGTCATACAATAACGGTCACTCAGTCACACATTCACACAATCACACAATCACACAATCACGATCACACAATCACGGTCACACAATCACGATCACACAATCACGATCACACAATCACGATCACACAATTACGATCACACAATCACGGTCACACAATCACAGTCACACAATCACACAATCGCACAATCACACAATCACACAATCACACAATCACACAATCACACAATCACACAATCACACAATCACACAATCACAAATTCACACTATCACACAATCACACAATCACACAATCACACAATCACACAATCACACAATCACACAATCACACAATCACACAATCACACTATCACACAATCACACAATCACACAATCACACAATCGCACAATCACAATTACACAATCACACAATCACACAATCACACAATCACACAGTCACACAATCACACAATCACACAATCACACAGTCACACAATCACACAATCACACAATCACACAATCACACAATCACACAATCACACAATCACACAATCACACAATCACACAATCACACAATCACACAATCACACAATCACACACTCACACAATCACACAGTCACAAACACACAATCACAATCACACAATCACAATCACACAATGACAATCACACAATCACAATCACACAATTACAATTACACAATAACAGTCACATAATCACAATCACACAATCACAATCACACAATCACAATCACACAATCACAATCACACAATCACAATCACACAATCACAATCACACAATCACAATCACACAATCACAATCACACAATCACAATCACACAATCACAATCACACAATCACAATCACACAATCACACAATCACACAATCACGCAATCATTCAATCACGCAATCATTCAATCACGCAATCATACAATCACACAAGCACACAATCACAATCACGCAATCACACAATCACGATCACACAATTACGAACACAATCACGGTCACACAATCACAGTCACACAATCACACAATCACAATCACGCAATCACACAATCACGATCACACAATCACAATCACACAATCACAATCACACAATCACAATCACACAATCACAATCGCACAATCACAAAGTCACACAATCACACAATCACAATCACGCAATCACACAATCACGATCACACAATCACGGTCACACAATCACGGTCACACAATGACGGTCACACAATCACACAATCACACAATCACACAATCACACAAACACACAATCACACAATCACTCAATCACACAATAACACACTCACACAATCACACAGTCACAATCACACAGTCACAATCATACTATCACGGTCACACAATCACGGTCACACAATAACGGTCACTCAGTCACACATTCACACAATCACACAATCACACAATCACGATCACACAATCACGGTCACACAATCACGATCACACAATCACGATCACACAATCACGATCACACAATTACGATCACACAATCACGGTCACACAATCACGTTCACACAATCACACAATCGCACAATCACACAATCACACAATCACACAATCACACAATCACACAACCACACAATCACACAATCACACTATCACACAATCACACAATCACACAATCACACAATCACACAATCACAATTACACAATCACACAATCACACAATCACACAATCACACAATCACACAGTCACACAATCACACAATCACACAATCACACAATCACACAATCACACAATCACACAATCACACAATCACACAACCACACAATCACACAATCACACAATCACACAATCACAATTACACAATCACACAATCACACAATCACACAATCACACAGTCACACAATCACACAATCACACAATCACACAATCACACAATCACACAATCACACAATCACACAATCACACAATCACACAATCACACAATCACACAATCACACAATCACACACTCACACAATCACACAGTCACAAACACACAATCACAATCAGACAATCACAATCACACAATCACAATCACACAATGACAATCACACAATCACAATCACACAATCACAATTACACAATAACAGTCACATAATCACAATCACACAATCACAATCACACAATCACAATCACACAATCACAATCACACAATCACAATCACACAATCACAATCACACAATCACAATCACACAATCACAATCACACAATCACAATCACACAATCACACAATCACACAATCACACAATCTCACAATCACACAATCACACAATCACACAATCACACAATCACACAATCACACAATCACACAATCTCAATTACACAATCACAATTACACAATCACACAATCACACAATCACACAATCACACAATCACACAATCACACAATCACACAATCACACACTCACACAATCACACAATCACAATCACACAATCACAATTACACAATCACACAATCACACAATCACGCAATCACTCAATCACGCAATCATACAATCACACAAGCACAGAATCACAATCACGCAATCACACAATCACGATCACACAATTACGAACACAATCACGGTCACACAATCACAGTCACACAATCACACAATCACAATCACGCAATCACACAATCACGATCACACAATCACAATCACACAATCACAATCACACAATCACAATCACACAATCACAATCGCACAATCACAAAGTCACACAATCGCACAATCACAATTACACAATCACACAATCACACAATCACACAATCACACAATCACACAATCACACAATCACACAATCACACAATCACACAATCACACAATCACACAATCATACAATCACACAATCACACAATCACACAACCACACAATCACACAATCACACAATCACACACTCACACAATCACACAGTCACAAACACACAATCACAATCACACAATCACAATCACACAATCACAATCACACAATCACAATTACACAATCACAGTCACACAATCACAATCACACAATCACAATCACACAATCACAATCACACAATCACAATCACACAATCACAATCACACAATCACAATCACACAATCACAAAGTCACACAATCACACAATCACAATCACGCAATCACACAATCACGATCACACAATCACGGTCACACAATCACGGTCACACAATCACGGTCACACAATGACGGTCACACAATCACACAATCACACAATCACACAATCACACAATCACACAAACACGCAATCGCACAATCACTCAATCACACAATAACACACTCACACAATCACACAGTCACAATCACACAGTCACAATCATACAATCACGGTCACACAATCACGGTCACACAATAACGGTCACTCAGTCACACCCCACACAATCACACAATCACACAATCACGATCACACAATCACGGTCACACAATCACGATCACACAATCACGATCACACAATCACGATCACACAATTACGATCACACAATCACGGTCACACAATCACAGTCACACAATCACGGTCACACAATAACGGTCACTCAGTCACACATTCACACAATCACACAATCACACAATCACGATCACACAATCACACAATCACACAATCACACAATCACACAACCACACAATCACACAATCACACAATCACACACTCACACAATCACACAGTCACAAACACACAATCACAATCACACAATCACAATCACACAATGACAATCACACAATCACAATCACACAATCACAATTACACAATCACAGTCACATAATCACAATCACACAATCACAATCACACAATCACAATCACACAATCACAATCACACAATCACAATCACACAATCACAATCACACAATCACACAATCACACAATCACACAATCTCACAATCACACAATCACACAATCACACAATCACACAATCACACAATCTGAATTACACAATCACAATTACACAATCACACAATCACACAATCACACAATCACACAATCACACAATCACACAATCACACAATCACACAATCACACAATCACACAATCACACAATCACACAATCACAAATTCACACTATCACACAATCACACAATCACACAATCACACAATCACACAATCACACAATCACACAATCACACAATCACGCAATCACACAATCACACAATCACACAATCACACAATCACACAATCACACAATCACACAATCACACAATCACACAATCACAATTACACAATCACACAATCACACAATCACACAATCACACAGTCACACAATCACACAATCACACAATCACACAATCACACAATCACACAATCACACAATCACACAATCACACAATCACACAATCACACAATCACACAATCACACAACCACACAATCACACAATCACACAATCACACACTCACACAATCACACAGTCACAAACACACAATCACAATCACACAATCACAATCACACAATGACAATCACACAATCACAATCACACAATCACAATTACACAATCACAGTCACATAATCACAATCACACAATCACAATCACACAATCACAATCACACAATCACAATCACACAATCACAATCACACAATCACACAATCACACAATCACACAATCTCACAATCACACAATCACACAATCACACAATCACACAATCACACAATCTCAATTACACAATCACAATTACACAATCACACAATCACACAATCACACAATCACACAATCACACAATCACACAATCACACAATCACACAATCACACAATCACACACTCACACAAACACACAATCACAATCACACAATCACAATTACACAATCACACAATCACACAATCACGCAATCACTCAATCACGCAATCATACAATCACACAAGCACACAATCACAATCACGCAATCACACAATCACGATCACACAATTACGAACACAATCACGGTCACACAATCACAGTCACACATTCACACAATCACAATCACGCAATCACACAATCACGATCACACAATCACAATCACACAATCACAATCACACAATCACAATCACACAATCACACAATCACACAATCACACAATCTCACAATCACACAATCACACAATCACACAATCACACAATCACACAATCACACAATCACACAATCACACAACCACACAATCACACAATCACACAATCACAATTACACAATCACACAATCACACAATCACACAATCACACAATCACACAATCACACAGTCACACAATCACACAATCACACAATCACACAATCACACAATCACACAATCACACAATCACACAATCACACAATCACACAATCACACAATCACACAATCACACAATCACACAATCACACAATCACACAATCACACAATCACACAATCACACAACCACACAATCACACAATCACACAATCACACACTCACACAATCACACAGTCACAAACACACAATCACAATCACACAATCACAATCACACAATCACAATCACACAATCACAATCACACAATCACAATCACACAATCACAATCACACAATCACAATCACACAATCACAATCACACAATCACAATCACACAATCACAATCACACAATCACAATCACACAATCACAATTACACAATCACAGTCACATAATCACAATCACACAATCACAATCACACAATCACAATCACACAATCACAATCACACAATCACAATCACACAATCACAATCACACAATCACAATCACACAATCACACAATCACACAATCACACAATCTCACAATCACACAATCACACAATCACACAATCACACAATCACACAATCACACAATCACACAATCACAAAATCACACAACCACACAATCACACAATCACACAATCGCACAATCACAATTACACAATCACACAATCACACAATCACACAATCACACAATCACACAATCACACAATCACACAATCACACAATCACACAATCACACAATCACACAATCACACAATCACACAATCACACAATCACACAACCACACAATCACACAATCACACAATCGCACAATCACAATTACACAATCACACAATCACACAATCACACAATCACACAACCACACAATCACACAATCACACAATCACACAATCACACAATCACACAATCACACAATCACACAATCAAACAATCACACAATCACACAACCACACAATCACACAATCACACAATCACACACTCACACAATCACACAGTCACAAACACACAATCACAATCACACAATCACAATCACACAATCACAATCACACAATCACAATCACACAATCACAATTACACAATCACAGTCACACAATCACAATCACACAATCACAATCACACAATCACAATCACACAATCACAAACACACAATCACAATCACACAATCACAATCACACAATCACAATCACACAATCACAATCACACAATCACAAAGTCACACAATCACACAATCACAATCACGCAATCACACAATCACGATCACACAATCACGGTCACACAATCACGGTCACACAATGACGGTCACACAATCACACAATCACACAATCACACAATCACACAAACACGCAATCGCACAATCACTCAATCACACAATAACACACTCACACAATCACACAGTCACAATCACACAGTCACAATCATACAATCACGGTCACACAATCACGGTCATACAATAACGGTCACTCAGTCACACATTCACACAATCACACAATCACACAATCACGATCACACAATCACGGTCACACAATCACGATCACACAATCACGATCACACAATCACGATCACACAATTACGATCACACAATCACGGTCACACAATCACAGTCACACAATCACACAATCGCACAATCACACAATCACACAATCACACAATCACACAATCACACAATCACACAATCACACAATCATAAATTCACACTATCACACAATCACACAATCACACAATCACACAATCACACAATCACACAATCACACAATCACACAATCACACTATCACACAATCACACAATCACACAATCACACAATCGCACAATCACAATTACACAATCACACAATCACACAATCACACAATCACACAGTCACACAATCACACAATCACACAATCACACAGTCACACAATCACACAATCACACAATCACACAATCACACAATCACACAATCACACAATCACACAATCACACAATCACACAATCACACAATCACACAATCACACAATCACACACTCACACAATCACACAGTCACAAACACACAATCACAATCACACAATCACAATCACACAATGACAATCACACAATCACAATCACACAATTACAATTACACAATAACAGTCACATAATCACAATCACACAATCACAATCACACAATCACAATCACACAATCACAATCACACAATCACAATCACACAATCACAATCACACAATCACAATCACACAATCACAATCACACAATCACAATCACACAATCACAATCACACAATCACAATCACACAATCACAATCACACAATCACAATCACACAATCACACAATCACACAATCACGCAATCATTCAATCACGCAATCATTCAATCACGCAATCATACAATCACACAAGCACACAATCACAATCACGCAATCACACAATCACGATCACACAATTACGAACACAATCACGGTCACACAATCACAGTCACACAATCACACAATCACAATCACGCAATCACACAATCACGATCACACAATCACAATCACACAATCACAATCACACAATCACAATCACACAATCACAATCGCACAATCACAAAGTCACACAATCACACAATCACAATCACGCAATCACACAATCACGATCACACAATCACGGTCACACAATCACGGTCACACAATGACGGTCACACAATCACACAATCACACAATCACACAATCACACAAACACACAATCACACAATCACTCAATCACACAATAACACACTCACACAATCACACAGTCACAATCACACAGTCACAATCATACTATCACGGTCACACAATCACGGTCACACAATAACGGTCACTCAGTCACACATTCACACAATCACACAATCACACAATCACGATCACACAATCACGGTCACACAATCACGATCACACAATCACGATCACACAATCACGATCACACAATTACGATCACACAATCACGGTCACACAATCACGTTCACACAATCACACAATCGCACAATCACACAATCACACAATCACACAATCACACAATCACACAACCACACAATCACACAATCACACTATCACACAATCACACAATCACACAATCACACAATCACACAATCACAATTACACAATCACACAATCACACAATCACACAATCACACAATCACACAGTCACACAATCACACAATCACACAATCACACAATCACACAATCACACAATCACACAATCACACAATCACACAACCACACAATCACACAATCACACAATCACACAATCACAATTACACAATCACACAATCACACAATCACACAATCACACAGTCACACAATCACACAATCACACAATCACACAATCACACAATCACACAATCACACAATCACACAATCACACAATCACACAATCACACAATCACACAATCACACACTCACACAATCACACAGTCACAAACACACAATCACAATCAGACAATCACAATCACACAATCACAATCACACAATGACAATCACACAATCACAATCACACAATCACAATTACACAATAACAGTCACATAATCACAATCACACAATCACAATCACACAATCACAATCACACAATCACAATCACACAATCACAATCACACAATCACAATCACACAATCACAATCACACAATCACAATCACACAATCACAATCACACAATCACAATCACACAATCACACAATCACACAATCACACAATCTCACAATCACACAATCACACAATCACACAATCACACAATCACACAATCTCAATTACACAATCACAATTACACAATCACACAATCACACAATCACACAATCACACAATCACACAATCACACAATCACACAATCACACACTCACACAATCACACAATCACAATCACACAATCACAATTACACAATCACACAATCACACAATCACGCAATCACTCAATCACGCAATCATACAATCACACAAGCACAGAATCACAATCACGCAATCACACAATCACGATCACACAATTACGAACACAATCACGGTCACACAATCACAGTCACACAATCACACAATCACAATCACGCAATCACACAATCACGATCACACAATCACAATCACACAATCACAATCACACAATCACAATCACACAATCACAATCGCACAATCACAAAGTCACACAATCGCACAATCACAATTACACAATCACACAATCACACAATCACACAATCACACAATCACACAATCACACAATCACACAATCACACAATCACACAATCACACAATCACACAATCATACAATCACACAATCACACAATCACACAACCACACAATCACACAATCACACAATCACACACTCACACAATCACACAGTCACAAACACACAATCACAATCACACAATCACAATCACACAATCACAATCACACAATCACAATTACACAATCACAATTACACAATCACAGTCACACAATCACAATCACACAATCACAATCACACAATCACAATCACACAATCACAATCACACAATCACAATCACACAATCACAATCACACAATCACAAAGTCACACAATCACACAATCACAATCACGCAATCACACAATCACGATCACACAATCACGGTCACACAATCACGGTCACACAATCACGGTCACACAATGACGGTCACACAATCACACAATCACACAATCACACAATCACACAATCACACAAACACGCAATCGCACAATCACTCAATCACACAATAACACACTCACACAATCACACAGTCACAATCACACAGTCACAATCATACAATCACGGTCACACAATCACGGTCACACAATAACGGTCACTCAGTCACACACTCACACAATCACACAATCACACAATCACGATCACACAATCACGGTCACACAATCACGATCACACAATCACGATCACACAATCACGATCACACAATTACGATCACACAATCACGGTCACACAATCACAGTCACACAATCACGGTCACACAATAACGGTCACTCAGTCACACATTCACACAATCACACAATCACACAATCACGATCACACAATCACACAATCACACAATCACACAATCACACAACCACACAATCACACAATCACACAATCACACACTCACACAATCACACAGTCACAAACACACAATCACAATCACACAATCACAATCACACAATGACAATCACACAATCACAATCACACAATCACAATTACACAATCACAGTCACATAATCACAATCACACAATCACAATCACAAAATCACAATCACACAATCACAATCACACAATCACAATCACACAATCACAATCACACAATCACACAATCACACAATCACACAATCTCACAATCACACAATCACACAATCACACAATCACACAATCACACAATCTCAATTACACAATCACAATTACACAATCACACAATCACACAATCACACAATCACACAATCACACAATCACACAATCACACAATCACACAATCACACAATCACACAATCACACAATCACACAATCACAAATTCACACTATCACACAATCACACAATCACACAATCACACAATCACACAATCACACAATCACACAATCACACAATCACGCAATCACACAATCACACAATCACACAATCACACAATCACACAATCACACAATCACACAATCACACAATCACACAATCACAATTACACAATCACACAATCACACAATCACACAATCACACAGTCACACAATCACACAATCACACAATCACACAATCACACAATCACACAATCACACAATCACACAATCACACAATCACACAATCACACAATCACACAATCACACAACCACACAATCACACAATCACACAATCACACACTCACACAATCACACAGTCACAAACACACAATCACAATCACACAATCACAATCACACAATGACAATCACACAATCACAATCACACAATCACAATTACACAATCACAGTCACATAATCACAATCACACAATCACAATCACACAATCACAATCACACAATCACAATCACACAATCACAATCACACAATCACAATCACACAATCACACAATCACACAATCACACAATCTCACAATCACACAATCACACAATCACACAATCACACAATCACACAATCTCAATTACACAATCACAATTACACAATCACACAATCACACAATCACACAATCACACAATCACACAATCACACAATCACACAATCACACAATCACACAATCACACACTCACACAAACACACAATCACAATCACACAATCACAATTACACAATCACACAATCACACAATCACGCAATCACTCAATCACGCAATCATACAATCACACAAGCACACAATCACAATCACGCAATCACACAATCACGATCACACAATTACGAACACAATCACGGTCACACAATCACAGTCACACATTCACACAATCACAATCACGCAATCACACAATCACGATCACACAATCACAATCACACAATCACAATCACACAATCACAATCACACAATCACACAATCACACAATCACACAATCTCACAATCACACAATCACACAATCACACAATCACACAATCACACAATCACACAATCTCAATTACACAATCACAATTACACAATCACACAATCACACAATCACACAATCACACAATCACACAATCACACACTCACACAATCACACAATCACAATCACACAATCACAATTACACAATCACACAATCACACAATCACGCAATCACTCAATCACGCAATCATACAATCACACAAGCACACAATCACAATCACGCAATCACACAATCACGATCACACAATTACGAACACAATCACGGTCACACAATCACAGTCACACAATCACACAATCACAATCACGCAATCACACAATCACGATCACACAATCACAATCACACAATCACAATCACACAATCACAATCACACAATCACAATCGCACAATCACAAAGTCACACAATCACACAATCACAATCACGCAATCACACAATCACGATCACACAATCACGGTCACACAATCACGGTCACACAATGACGGTCACACAATCACACAATCACACAATCACACAATCACACAATCACACAATCACACAATCACACAATCACACAATCACACAATCACACAATCACACAACCACACAATCACACAATCACACAATCACAATTACACAATCACACAATCACACAATCACACAATCACACAATCACACAGTCACACAATCACACAATCACACAATCACACAATCACACAATCACACAATCACACAATCACACAATCACACAATCACACAATCACACACTCACACAAACACACAATCACAATCACACAATCACAATTACACAATCACACAATCACACAATCACGCAATCACTCAATCACGCAATCATACAATCACACAAGCACACAATCACAATCACGCAATCACACAATCACGATCACACAATTACGAACACAATCACGGTCACACAATCACAGTCACACAATCACACCATCACAATCACGCAATCACACAATCAAGATCACACAATCACAATCACACAATCACAATCACACAATCACAATCACACAATCACACAATCACACAATCACACAATCTCACAATCACACAATCACACAATCACACAATCACACAATCACACAATCTCAATTACACAATCACAATTACACAATCACACAATCACACAATCACACAATCACACAATCACACAATCACACACTCACACAATCACACAATCACAATCACACAATCACAATTACACAATCACACAATCACACAATCACGCAATCACTCAATCACGCAATCATACAATCACACAAGCACACAATCACAATCACGCAATCACACAATCACGATCACACAATTACGAACACAATCACGGTCACACAATCACAGTCACACAATCACACAATCACAATCACGCAATCACACAATCACGATCACACAATCACAATCACACAATCACAATCACACAATCACAATCACACAATCACAATCGCACAATCACAAAGTCACACAATCACACAATCACAATCACGCAATCACACAATCACGATCACACAATCACGGTCACACAATCACGGTCACACAATGACGGTCACACAATCACACAATCACACAATCACACAATCACACAATCACACAATCACACAATCACACAATCACACAATCACACAATCACACAATCACACAACCACACAATCACACAATCACACAATCACAATTACACAATCACACAATCACACAATCACACAATCACACAATCACACAGTCACACAATCACACAATCACACAATCACACAATCACACAATCACACAATCACACAATCACACAATCACACAATCACACAATCACACAATCACACAATCACACAATCACACAATCACACAATCACACAACCACACAATCACACCATCACACAATCACACACTCACACAATCACACAGTCACAAACACACAATCACAATCACACAATCACAATCACACAATCACAATCACACAATCACACAATCACACAATCACACAATCTCACAATCACACAATCACACAATCACACAATCACACAATCACACAATCTCAATCACACAATCACAATCACACAATCACAATTACACAATCACAGTCACATAATCACAATCACACAATCACAATCACACAATCACAATCACACAATCACAATCACACAATCACAATCACACAATCACAATCACACAATCACAATCACACAATCACACAATCACACAATCACACAATCACACAATCTCACAATCACACAATCACACAATCACACAATCACACAATCACAAAATCACACAATCACACAACCACACAATCACACAATCACACAATCGCACAATCACAATTACACAATCACACAATCACACAATCACACAATCACACAATCACACAATCACACAATCACACAATCACACAGTCACACAATCACACAATCACAAAATCACACAATCACACAATCACACAATCACACAATCACACAATCACACATTCACGCGATCACACAATCACACAATCACACAATCACACAATCACACAATCACACAACCACACAATCACACAATCACACCATCACACAATCACACACTCACACAATCACACAGTCACAAACACACAATCACAATCACACAATCACAATCACACAATCACAATCACACAATCACACAATCACACAATCACACAATCTCACAATCACACAATCACACAATCACACAATCACACAATCACACAATCTCAATCACACAATCACAATCACACAATCACAATTACACAATCACAGTCACATAATCACAATCACACAATCACAATCACACAATCACAATCACACAATCACAATCACACAATCACAATCACACAATCACAATCACACAATCACAATCACACAATCACACAATCACACAATCACACAATCACACAATCTCACAATCACACAATCACACAATCACACAATCACACAATCACAAAATCACACAATCACACAACCACACAATCACACAATCACACAATCGCACAATCACAATTACACAATCACACAATCACACAATCACACAATCACACAATCACACAATCACACAATCACACAGTCACACAATCACACAATCACAAAATCACACAATCACACAATCACACAATCACACAATCACACAATCACACATTCACGCGATCACACAATCACACAATCACACAATCACACAATCACACAATCACACAACCACACAATCACACAATCACACAATCACACACTCACGCAATCACACAGTCACAAACACACAATCACAATCACACAATCACAATCACACAATCACAATCACACAATCACAATTACACAATCACAGTCACATAATCACAATCACACCATCACAATCACACAATCACAATCACACAATCACAATCACACAATCACAATCACACAATCACACAATCACACAATCACACAATCTCACAATCACACAATCACACAATCACACAATCACACAATCACACAATCTCAATTACACAATCACAATTACACAATCACACAATCACACAATCACACAATCACACAATCACACAATCACACAATCACACAATCACACACTCACACAATCACACAATCACACAATTACAATCACACAATCACACAATCACAATTACAAAATCACAATCACACAATCACAATCACACAATCACAATCACACAATCACAATCACACAATCACAATCACACAATCACAATCACACAATCACAATCACACAATCACAATCACACAATCACAATCACACAATCACAATCACACAATCACACAATCGCAATCACACAATCACACAATCACCTAACCACACAATCACACAATCACACAACCACACAATCACACAATCACAATTACACAATCACAATTACACAATCACACAGTCACACAATCACACAATCACAATCACGCAATCACACAATCACGATTACACAATCACGATCACACAATCACAATCACACAATCACAGAGTCACACAATCACAACGTCACACAATCACACCATCACAATCACGCAATCACACAATCACGATCACACAATCACGGTCACACAATCACGGTCACACAATGACGGTCACACAGTCACACAATCACACAATCACACAAACACACAATCACACAATCACTGAATCACACAATCACACACTCACAATCACACAATGACAATCACACAATCACAATCACACAATCACAATCACACAATCACAATCACACAATCACACAGTCACACAATCACAAAGTCACACAATCACACAATCACAATCACGCAATCACACAATCACGATCACACAATCACGGTCACACAATCACGGTCACACAATCACGGTCACACAATCACATAATCACACAATCACACAATCACACAAACACACAATCACACAATCACACAATCACAATTACGCAATCACACAATCACACAATCACACAATCACACAATCACACAGTCACACAATCACACAATCACACAATCACACAATCACACAATCACACAATCACACAATCACACAATCACACAACCACACAATCACACAATCACACAATCACACAATCACACAATCATACAATCACACAATCACACAACCACACAATCACACAATCACAATTACACAATCACAATTACACAATCACACAGTCACACAATCACACAATCACAATCACGCAATCACACAATCACGATTACACAATCACGATCACACAATCACAATCACACAATCACAGAGTCACACAATCACAACGTCACACAATCACACCATCACAATCACGCAATCACACAATCACGATCACACAATCACGGTCACACAATCACGGTCACACAATGACGGTCACACAGTCACACAATCACACAATCACACAAACACACAATCACACAATCACTGAATCACACAATCACACACTCACAATCACACAATGACAATCACACAATCACAATCACACAATCACAATCACACAATCACAATCACACAATCACACAGTCACACAATCACAAAGTCACACAATCACACAATCACAATCACGCAATCACACAATCACGATCACACAATCACGGTCACACAATCACGGTCACACAATCACGGTCACACAATCACACAATCACACAATCACACAATCACACAAACACACAATCACACAATCACACAATCACAATTACGCAATCACACAATCACACAATCACACAATCACACAATCACACAGTCACACAATCACACAATCACACAATCACACAATCACACAATCACACAATCACACAATCACACAATCACACAACCACACAATCACACAATCACACAATCACACAATCACACAATCATACAATCACACAATCACACAACCACACAATCACACAATCACACAATCACACACTCACACAATCACACAGTCACAAACACACAATCACAATCACACAATCACAATCACACAATCACAATCACACAATCACAATCACACAATCACAATTACACAATCACAGTCACATAATCACAATCACACAATCACAATCACACAATCGCAATCACACAATCACAATCACACAATCACAATCACACAATCACAAAGTCACACAATCACACAATCACAATCACGCAATCACACAATCACGATCACACAATCACGGTCACACAATCACGGTCACACAATGACGGTCACACAATCACACAATCACACAATCACACAATCACACAATCACACAATCACACAATCACACAATCACACAATCACACAATCACACAATCACACAATCACACAATCACACAATCACACAATCACACAATCACACAATCACACAATCACACAATCACACAATCACACAATCACACAATCGCACAACCACACAATCACACAATCACACAATCACACAATCACACAATCACACAATCACAATTACGCAATCACACAATCACACAATCACACAATCACACAATCACACAGTCACACAATCACACAATCACACAATCACACAATCACACAATCACACAATCACACAACCACACAATCACACAATCACACAATCACACAATCACACAATCATACAATCACACAATCACACAACCACACAATCACACAATCACACAATCACACACTCACACAATCACACAGTCACAAACACACAATCACAATCACACAATCACAATCACACAATCACAATCACACAATCACAATCACACAATCACAATCACACAATCACAATTACACAATCACAGTCACATAATCACAATCACACAATCACAATCACACAATCACAATCACACAATCACAATCACACAATCACAATCACACAATCACAATCACACAATCACAATCACACAATCACAAAGTCACACAATCACACAATCACAATCACGCAATCACACAATCACGATCACACAATCACGGTCACACAATCACGGTCACACAATGACGGTCACACAATCACACAATCACACAATCACACAATCACACAATCACACAATCACACAATCACACAATCACACAATCACACAATCACACAATCACACAATCACACAATCACACAATCACACAATCACACAATCACACAATCACACAATCACACAATCACACAATCACACAATCACACAATCACACAATCACACAATCACACAATCACACAATCACACAATCACACAATCACACAATCACACAAACACACAATCACACAATCACACAATCACACTATCACACAATCACACAATCACACAATCACACAATCACACAATCACAATTACACAATCACACAATCACGCAATCACAAATTCATACTATCACACAATCACACAATCACACAATCACACAATCACACAATCACACCATCACACAATCACACAATCACACAATCACACAATCACACAATCACACAATCACACAGTCACACAATCACACAATCACACAATCACACAATCACACAATCACACAATCACACAATCACACAATCACACACTCACACAATCACACAATCACAATCACACAATCAGAATTACACAATCACACAATCACACAATCACGCAATCACTCAATCACGCAATCATACAATCACACAAGCACACAATCACAATCACGCAATCACACAATCACGATCACACAATTACGAACACAATCACGGTCACACAATCACAGTCACACAATCACACAATCACAATCACGCAATCACACAATCACGATCACACAATCACAATTACACAATCACAATCACACAATCACAATCACACAATCACAATCGCACAATCACAAAGTCACACAATCACACAGTCACAATCACGCAATCGCACAATCACGATCACACAATCACGATCACACAATCACGGTCACACAATGACGGTCACACAATCACACAATCACACAATCACACAATCACACAAACACACAATCACACAATCACTCAATCACACAATAACACACTCACACAATCACACAGTCACAATCACACAGTCACAATCATACAATCACGGTCACACAATCACGGTCACACAATAACGGTCACTCAGTCGCACATTCACACAATCACACAATCACACAATCACGATCACACAATCACGGTCACACAATCACGATCACACAATCACAGTCACACAATCACACAATCACACAATCACACAGTCACACTATCACACAGTCACAAACACACAATCACAATCACACAATCACAATCACACAATGACAATCACACAATCACAATCACACAATCACAATTACACAATCACAGTCACATAATCACAATCACACAATCACAATCACACAATCACAATCACACAATCACAATCACACAATCACAATCACACAATCACAATCAGACAATCACAATCACACAATCACACAATCACACAATCACACAATCTCACAATCACACAATCACACAATCACACAATCACACAATCACACAATCACACAATCACACAATAACACAATCTCAGTTACACAATCACAATTACACAATCACACAATCACACAATCACACAATCACACAATCACACAATCACACAATCACACAATCACACAATCACACAATCACACAATCACACAATCACACAATCACACACTCACACAATCACACAATCACAATCACACAATCAGAATTACACAATCACACAATCACACAATCACGCAATCACTCAATCACGCAATCATACAATCACACAAGCACACAATCACAATCACGCAATCACACAATCACGATCACACAATTACGAACACAATCACGGTCACACAATCACAGTCACACAATCACACAATCACAATCACGCAATCACACAATCACGATCACACAATCACAATTACACAATCACAATCACACAATCACAATCACACAATCACAATCACACAATCACAATCGCACAATCACAAAGTCACACAATCACACAGTCACAATCACGCAATCGCACAATCACGATCACACAATCACGGTCACACAATCACGGTCACACAATGACGGTCACACAATCACACAATCACACAATCACACAATCACACAAACACACAATCACACAATCACTCAATCACACAATAACACACTCACACAATCACACAGTCACAATCACACAGTCACAATCATACAATCACGGTCACACAATAACGGTCACTCAGTCGCACATTCACACAATCACACAATCACACAATCACGATCACACAATCACGGTCACACAATCACGATCACACAATCACAGTCACACAATCACACAATCACACAATCACACAGTCACACTATCACACACTTACACAATCACACAATCACACAATCACACAATCACACAATCACACAATCACACAATCACACAATCACACAATCACACAATCACACAATCACACAATCACACAACCACACAATCACACAATCACACAATCACACAATCACAATTACACAATCACACAATCACACAATCACACAATCACACAATCACACAATCACACAATCACAATTACACAATCACACAATCACACAATCACAAATTCACACTATCACACAATCACACAATCACACAATCACACAATCACACAATCACACAATCACACAATCACACAATCACACAATCACACAATCACACAATCACACAATCACACAATCACACAATCACACAGTCACACAATCACACAATCACACAACCACACAATCACACAATCACACAATCACACACTGACACAATCACACAGTCACAAACACACAATCACAATCACACAATCACAATCACACAATGACAATCACACAATCACAATCACACAATCACAATTACACAATCACAGTCACATAATCACAATCACACAATCACAATCACACAATCACAATCACACAATCACAATCACACAATCACAATCACACAATCACAATCACACAATCACACAATCACACAATCACACAATCTCACAATCACACAATCACACAATCACACAATCACACAATAACACAATCTCAGTTACACAATCACAATTACACAATCACACAATCACACAATCACACAATCACACAATCACACAATCACACAATCACACAATCACACAATCACACAATCACACAATCACACAATCACACAATCACACAATCACACAATCACACAATCACACAATCACACACTCACACAATCACACAATCACAATCACACAATCAGAATTACACAATCACACAATCACACAATCACGCAATCACTCAATCACGCAATCATACAATCACACAAGCACACAATCACAATCACGCAATCACACAATCACGATCACACAATTACGAACACAATCACGGTCACACAATCACAGTCACACAATCACACAATCACAATCACGCAATCACACAATCACGATCACACAATCACAATTACACAATCACAATCACACAATCACAATCACACAATCACAATCGCACAATCACAAAGTCACACAATCACACAGTCACAATCACGCAATCGCACAATCACGATCACACAATCACGGTCACACAATCACGGTCACACAATGACGGTCACACAATCACACAATCACACAATCACACAATCACACAAACACACAATCACACAATCACTCAATCACACAATAACACACTCACACAATCACACAGTCACAATCACACAGTCACAATCATACAATCACGGTCACACAATCACGGTCACACAATCACGGTCACACAATAACGGTCACTCAGTCGCACATTCACACAATCACACAATCACACAATCACGATCACACAATCACGGTCACACAATCACGATCACACAATCACAGTCACACAATCACACAATCACACAATCACACAGTCACACTATCACACAATTACACAATCACACAATCACACAATCACACAATCACACAATCACACAATCACACAATCACACAATCACACAATCACAAAACCACACAATCACACAATCACACAATCACACAATCACAATTACACAATCACACAATCACACAATCACACAATCACACAATCACACAATCACACAATCACACAGTCACACAATCACACAATCACAAATTCACACAATCACACAATCACACAATCACACAATCACACAATCACACAATCACACAATCACACAATCACACAATCACACAATCACACAATCACACAATCACACAACCACACAATCACACAATCACACAATCACACACTCACACAATCACACAGTCACAAACACACAATCACAATCACACAATCACAATCACACAATCACAATCACACAATCACAATTACACAAACACAATTACACAATCACAGTCACACAATCACAATCACACAATCACAATCACACAATCACAATCACACAATCACAAAGTCACAAAGTCACACAATCACACAATCACAATCACGCAATCACACAATCACGATCACACAATCACGGTCACACAATCACGGTCACACAATGACGGTCACACAATCACACAATCACACAATCACACAAACACGCAATCACACAATCACTCAATCACACAATAACACACTCACACAATCACACAGTCACAATCACACAGTCACAATCATACAATCACGGTCACACAATCACGGTCACACAATAACGGTCACTCAGTCACACATTCACACAATCACACAATCACACAATCACGATCACACAATCACGGTCACACAATCACGATCACACAATCACGATCACACAATCACGATCACACAATTACGATCACACAATCACGGTCACACAATCACAGTCACACAATCACACAATCGCACAATCACACAATCACACAATCACACAATCACACAATCACACAATCACACAATCACACAATCACACAATCACACAATCACAAATTCACACTATCACACAATCACACAATCACACAATCACACAATCACACAATCACACAATCACACAATCACAATTACACAATCACACAATCACACAATCACACAATCACACAGTCACACAATTACACAATCACACAATCACACAATCACACAATCACACAATCACACAATCACACAGTCACACAATCACACAATCACACAATCACACAATCACACAACCACACAATCACACAATCACACAATCACACACTCACACAATCACACATTCACAAACACACAATCACAATCACACAATCACAATCACACAATGACAATCACACAATCACAATCACACAATCACAATTACACAATCACAGTCACATAATCACAATCACACAATCACAATCACACAATCACAATCACACAATCACAATCACACAATCACAATCACACAATCACACAATCACACAATCACACAATCTCACAATCACACAATCACACAATCACACAATCACACAATCACACAATCTCAATTACACAATCACAATTACACAATCACACAATCACACAATCACACAATCACACAATCACACAATCACACAATCACACAATCACACACTCACACAAACACACAATCACAATCACACAATCACAATTACACAATCACACAATCACACAATCACGCAATCACTCAATCACGCAATCATACAATCACACAAGCACACAATCACAATCACGCAATCACACAATCACGATCACACAATTACGAACACAATCACGGTCACACAATCACAGTCACACAATCACACAATCACAATCACGCAATCACACAATCACGATCACACAATCACAATCACACAATCACAATCACACAATCACAATCGCACAATCACAAAGTCACACAATCACACAATCACAATCACGCAATCACACAATCACGATCACACAATCACGGTCACACAATCACGGTCACACAATCACAGAATCACACAATCACACAATCACACAATCACACAAACACACAATCACACAATCACTCAATCACACAATAACACACTCACACAATCACACAGTCACAATCACACAGTCACAATCATACAATCACGGTCACACAATAACGGTCACTCAGTCACACAATCACACAATCACGATCACACAATCACGGTCACACAATCACGATCACACAATCACGATCACACAATCACGATCACACAATTACGATCACACAATCACGGTCACACAATCACAGTCACACAATCACACAATCGCACAATCACACAATCACACAATCACACAATCACACAATCACACAATCACACAATCACAAATTCACACTATCACACAATCACACAATCACACAATCACACAATCACACAATCACACAATCACACAATCACACAATCACACAATCACACAATCACACTATCACACAATCACACAATCACACAATCACACAATCACACAATCACAATTACACAATCACACAATCACACAATCACACAATCACACAATCACACAATCACACAATCACACAATCACACAATCACGCAATCGCACAACCACACAATCACACAATCACACAATCACACAATCACACAATCACAATTACGCAATCACACAATCACACAATCACACAATCACACAATCACACAATCACACAATCACACAATCACACAATCACACAATCACACAGTCACACAATCACACAATCACACAATCACACAATCACACAATCACACAACCACACAATCACACAATCACACAATCACACACTCACGCAATCACACAGTCACAAACACACAATCACAATCACACAATCACAATCACACAATCACAATCACACAATCACAATCACACAATCACAATTACACAATCACAGTCACATAATCACAATCACACAATTATAATCACACAATCACAATCACACAATCACAATCACACAATCACAATCACACAATCACACAATCACACAATCACACAATCACACAATCTCACAATCACACAATCACACAATCACACAATCACACAATCTCAATTACACAATCACAATTACACAATCACACAATCACACAATCACACAATCACACAATCACACAATCACACAATCACACACTCACACAATCACACAATCACAATCACACAATCACAATTACACAATCACACAATCACAATTACAAAATCACAATCACACAATCACAATCACACAATCACAATCACACAATCACAATCACACAATCACAATCACACAATCACACAATCGCAATCACACAATCACACAATCACGTAACCACACAATCACACAATCACACAACCACACAATCACACAATCACACAATCACAATCACACAATCACAATTACACAGTCACAATTACACAATCACACAGTCACACAATCACACAATCACAATCACGCAATCACACAATCACGATTACACAATCACGATCACACAATCACAATCACACAATCACAGAGTCACACAATCACAACGTCACACAATCACACCATCACAATCACGCAATCACACAATCACGATCACTCAATCACGGTCACACAATCACGGTCACACAATGACGGTCACACAATCACACAATCACACAATCACACAAACACACAATCACACAATCACTGAATCACACAATCACTGAATCACACAATCACACACTCACACAATCACACAATCACAATCACACAATGACAATCACACAATCACAATCACACAATCACAATCACACAATCACAATCACACAATCACACAATCACACAGTAACACAATCACACAATGACAATCACGCAATCACACAATCACGATTACACAATCACGATCACACAATCACAATCACACAATCACACAGTCACACAATCACAAAGTCACACAATCACACAATCACAATCACGCAATCACACAATCACGATCACACAATCACGGTCACACAATCACGGTCACACAATGACGGTCACACAATCACACAATCACACAATCACACAATCACACAAACACACAATCACACAACCACACAATCACAATTACGCAATCACACAATCACACAATCACACAATCACACAATCACACAGTCACACAATCACACAATCACACAAACACACAATCACACAACCACACAATCACAATTACGCAATCACACAATCACACAATCACACAATCACACAATCACACAGTCACACAATCACACAATCACACAATCACACAATCACACAATCACACAATCACACAATCACACAATCACACAACCACACAATCACACAATCACACAATCACACAATCACACAATCATACAATCACACAATCACACAACCACACAATCACACAATCACACAATCACACACTCACACAATCACACAGTCACACACTCACACAATCACACAGTCACAATCACACAATCACAATCACACAATCACAATCACACAATCACAATCACACAATCACAATCACACAATCACAAAGTCACACAATCACACAATCACAATCACGCAATCACACAATCACGATCACACAATCACGGTCACACAATCACGGTCACACAATGACGGTCACACAATCACACAATCACACAATCACACAATCACACAATCACACAATCACACAATCACACAATCACACAATCACACAATCACACAATCACACAATCACACAATCACACAATCACACAATCACACAATCACACAATCACAGAACCACACAATCACACAATCACACAATCACACAATCACAATTGCACAATCACACAATCACACAATCACACAATCACACAATCACACAGTCACACAATCACACAATCACACAATCACACAATCACACAATCACACAATCACACAATCACACAATCACACAATCACACAATCACACAATCACACAATCACACAATCACACAATCACACAATCACACAATCACACAATCACACTATCACACAATCACACAATCACACAATCACACAATCACACAATCACAATTACACAATCACACAATCACACAATCACACAATCACACAATCACACAATCACACAATCACACAATCACACAATCACACAATCACACAATCACGCAATCGCACAACCACACAATCACACAATCACACAATCACACAATCACAATTACGCAATCACACAATCACACAATCACACAATCACACAATCACACAATCACACAATCACACAATCACACAATCACACAATCACACAGTCACACAATCACACAATCACACAATCACACAATCACACAATCACACAACCACACAATCACACAATCACACAATCACACACTCACGCAATCACACAGTCACAAACACACAATCACAATCACACAATCACAATCACACAATCACAATCACACAATCACAATCACACAATCACAATCACACAATCACAATTACACACTCACAGTCACATAATCACTATCACACAATCACAATCACACAATCACAATCACACAATCACAATCACACAATCACAATCACACAATCACAATCACACAATCACACAATCACACAATCACACAATCTCACAATCACACAATCACACAATCACACAACCACACAATCACACAATCACACAATCACACACTCACACAATCACACATTCACAAACACACAATCACAATCACACAATCACAATCACACAATGACAATCACACAATCACAATCACACAATCACAATTACACAATCACAGTCACATAATCACAATCACACAATCACAATCACACAATCACAATCACACAATCACAATCACACAATCACAATCACACAATCACAATCACACAATCACACAATCACACAATCACACAATCTCACAATCACACAATCACACAATCACACAATCACACAATCTCAATTACACAATCACAATTACACAATCACACAATCACACAATCACACAATCACACAATCACACAATCACACAATCACACACTCACACAAACACACAATCACAATCACACAATCACAATTACACAATCACACAATCACACAATCACGCAATCACTCAATCACGCAATCATACAATCACACAAGCACACAATCACAATCACGCAATCACACAATCACGATCACACAATTACGAACACAATCACGGTCACACAATCACAGTCACACAATCACACAATCGCACAATCACACAATCACACAATCACACAATCACACAATCACACAATCACACAATCACAAATTCACACAATCACACAATCACACAATCACACAGTCACACAATCACACAATCACACAATCACACACTCACACAATCACACAATCACAATCACACAATCACAATCACACAATCACAATTACACAATCACACAATCACGCAATCACACAATCACGCAATCATACAACCACACAAGCACACAATCACAATCACGCAATCACACAATCACGATCACACAATTACGAGCACAATCACGGTCACACAATCACAGTCACACAATCACACAATCACAATCACGCAATCACACAATCACGATCACACAATCACAATCACACAATCACAATCATACAATCACAATCACACAATCACAATCACACAATCACAATCACATATTCACAAAGTCACACAATCACACAATCACAATCACGCAATCACACAATCACGATCACACAATCACGGTCACACAATCACGGTCACACAATCACAGAATCACACAATCACACAATCACACAATCACACAAACACACAATCACACAATCACTCAATCACACAATAACACACTCACACAATCACACAGTCACAATCACACAGTCACAATCATACAATCACGGTCACACAATAACGGTCACTCAGTCACACAATCACACAATCACGATCACACAATCACGGTCACACAATCACGATCACACAATCACGATCACACAATCACGATCACACAATTACGATCACACAATCACGGTCACACAATCACAGTCACACAATCACACAATCGCACAATCACACAATCACACAATCACACAATCACACAATCACACAATCACACAATCACACAATCACACAATCACACAATCACACAATCACACTATCACACAATCACACAATCACACAATCACACAATCACACAATCACAATTACACAATCACACAATCACACAATCACACAATCACACAATCACACAATCACACAATCACACAATCACACAATCACACAATCACACAATCACACAATCACACAATCACGCAATCGCACAACCACACAATCACACAATCACACAATCACACAATCACACAATCACAATTACGCAATCACACAATCACACAATCACACAATCACACAATCACACAATCACACAATCACACAATCACACAATCACACAATCACACAATCACACAGTCACACAATCACACAATCACACAATCACACAATCACACAATCACACAACCACACAATCACACAATCACACAATCACACACTCACGCAATCACACAGTCACAAACACACAATCACAATCACACAATCACAATCACACAATCACAATCACACAATCACAATCACACAATCACAATTACACAATCACAGTCACATAATCACAATCACACAATCACAATCACACAATCACAATCACACAATCACAATCACACAATCACAATCACACAATCACACAATCACACAATCACACAATCACACAATCTCACAATCACACAATCACACAATCACACAATCACACAATCTCAATTACACAATCACAATTACACAATCACACAATCACACAATCACACAATCACAATCACGCAATCACACAATCACGATTACACAATCACGATCACACAATCACAATCACACAATCACAGAGTCACACAATCACAACGTCACACAATCACACCATCACAATCACGCAATCACACAATCACGATCACTCAATCACGGTCACACAATCACGGTCACACAATGACGGTCACACAATCACACAATCACACAATCACACAAACACACAATCACACAATCACTGAATCACACAATCACTGAATCACACAATCACACACTCACACAATCACACAATCACAATCACACAATGACAATCACACAATCACAATCACACAATCACAATCACACAATCACAATCACACAATCACACAATCACACAGTCACACAATCACACAATGACAATCACGCAATCACACAATCACGATTACACAATCACGATCACACAATCACAATCACACAATCACACAGTCACACAATCACAAAGTCACACAATCACACAATCACAATCACGCAATCACACAATCACGATCACACAATCACGGTCACACAATCACGGTCACACAATGACGGTCACACAATCACACAATCACACAATCACACAATCACACAAACACACAATCACACAACCACACAATCACAATTACGCAATCACACAATCACACAATCACACAATCACACAATCACACAGTCACACAATCACACAATCACACAAACACACAATCACACAACCACACAATCACAATTACGCAATCACACAATCACACAATCACACAATCACACAATCACACAGTCACACAATCACACAATCACACAATCACACAATCACACAATCACACAATCACACAATCACACAATCACACAATCACACAATCACACAATCACACAATCACACAATCACACAATCACACAATCACACAATCACAGAACCACACAATCACACAATCACACAATCACACAATCACAATTGCACAATCACACAATCACACAATCACACAATCACACAATCACACAGTCACACAATCACACAATCACACAATCACACAATCACGCAATCACACAATCACGCAATCATACAATCACACAAGCACACAATCACAATCACGCAATCACACAATCACGATCACACAATTACGAACACAATCACGGTCACACAATCACAGTCACACAATCACACAATCACAATCATGCAATCACACAACCACGATCACACAATCACGATCACACAATCACGATCACACAATCACGGTCACACAATCACGGTCACTCAATCACGGTCACACAATCACGGTCACACAATCACGGTCACACAATCACACAATCACACAATCACACAATCACACAATCACAGAATCACACTATCACACAATCACACAATCACACAATCACACAATCACACAATCACACAATCACAATTACACAATCACACAATCACACAATCACACAATCACACAATCACACAATCACACAATCACACAGTCACACAATCACACAATCACACAATCACACAATCACACAATCACACAATCACACAATCACACAATCACACAATCACACAATCACACAATCACACAATCACACAATCACACAATCACACAATCACACAATCACACAATCACACAATCACACAATCACACAATTACACAATCACACAGTCACAAACACACAATCACAATCACACAATCACAATCACACAATCACAATCACACAATCACAATCACACAATCACAATCACACAATCACAATCACACAATCACAATCACACAATCACAATTACACAATCACAGCCACATAATCACAATCACACAATCACAATCACACAATCACAATCACACAATCACAAAGTCACACAATCACACAATCACAATCACGCAATCACACAATCACGATCACACAATCACGGTCACACAATCACGGTCACACAATGACGGTCACACAATCACATAATCACACAATCACACAATCACACAAACACGCAATCACACAATCACTCAATCACACAATAACACACTCACACAATCACACAGTCACAATCACACAGTCACAATCATACAATCACGGTCACACAATCACGGTCACACAATAACGGTCACTCAGTCACACATTCACACAATCACACAATCACACAATCACGATCACACAATCACGGTCACACAATCACGATCACACAATCACGATCACACAATCACGATCACACAATTACGATCACACAATCACGGTCACACAATCACAGTCACACAATCACACAATCGCACAATCACACAATCGCACAATCACACAATCACTCAATCACACAATCACACAATCACAAATTCACACTATCACACAATCACACAATCACACAATCACACAATCACACAATCACACAATCACACAATCACACAATCACACAATCACACAATCACACTATCACACAATCACACAATCACACAATCACACAATCACACAATCACAATTACACAATCACACAATCACACAATCACACAATCACACAGTCACACAGTCACACAATCACACAATCACACAATCACACAATCACACAATCACACAATCACACAATCACACAATCACACAATCACACAATCACACAATCACACAATCACACAACCACACAATCACACAATCTCACAATCACACACTCACACAATCACACAGTCACAAACACACAATCACAATCACACAATCACAATCACACAATCACAATCACACAATCACAATCACACAATCACAATCACACAATCACAATCACACAATCACAATTACACAATCACAGTCACATAATCACAATCACACAATCACAATCACACAATCACAATCACACAATCACAATCACACAATCACAATCACACAATCACACAATCACACAATCACACAATCTCACAATCACACAGTCACACAATCACACAATCACACAATCACACAGTCACACAATCACACAATCACACAATCACACAATCACACAATCACACAATCACACAATCACACAATCACACAATCACACAATCACACAATCACACAATCACACAACCACACAATCACACAATCACACAATCGCACAATCACAATTACACAATCACACAATCACACAATCACACAATCACACAATCACACAATCACACAATCACACAGTCACACAATCACACAATCACACAATCACACAATCACACAATCACAGAATCACTCAATCACACAATCACACAACCACACAATCACACAATCACACAATCACACACTCACGCAATCACACAGTCACAAACACAAAATCACAATCACACAATCACAATCACAATCACACAATCACAATCACACAATCACAATTACACAATCACAGTCACATAATCACAATCACACAATCACAATCACACAATCACAATCACACAATCACAATCACACAATCACAATCACACAATCACAATCACACAATCACACAATCACACACTCACACAATCACACAATCACAATCACACAATCACAATTACACAATCACACAATCACAATTACAAAATCACAATCACACAATCACAATCACACAATCACAATCACACAATCACAATCACACAATCACAATTACACAATCACAGTCACATAATCACAATCACACAATCACAATCACACAATCACAATCACACAATCACAATCACACAATCACACAATCACACAATCACACAATCACACAATCACAATTACACAATCACACAATCACACAATCACACAACCACACAATCACACAGTCACACAATCACACAATCACACAATCACACAATCACACAATCACACAATCACAATTACACAATCACACAATCACAATTACAAAATCACAATCACACAATCACAATCACACAATCACAATCACACAATCACAATCACACAATCACAATTACACAATCACAGTCACATAATCACAATCACACAATCACAATCACACAGTCACAAACACACAATCACAATCACACAATCACAATCACACAATCACAATCACACAATCACAATCACACAATCACAATCACACAATCACAATTACACAATCACAGTCACATAATCACAATCACACAATCACAATCACACAATCACAATCACACAATCACAATCACACAATCACAATCACACAATCACACAATCACACAATCTCACAATCACACAGTCACACAATCACACAATCACACAATCACACAGTCACACAATCACACAATCACACAATCACACAATCACACAATCACACAATCACACAATCACACAATCACACAATCACACAATCACACAATCACACAATCACACAACCACACAATCACACAATCACACAATCGCACAATCACAATTACACAATCACACAATCACACAATCACACAATCACACAATCACACAATCACACAATCACACAGTCACACAATCACACAATCACACAATCACACAATCACACAATCACACAATCACACAATCACACAATCACACAACCACACAATCACACAATCACACAATCACACACTCACGCAATCACACAGTCACAAACACACAATCACAATCACACAATCACAATCACACAATCACAATCACACAATCACAATCACACAATCACAATTACACAATCACAGTCACATAATCACAATCACACAATCACAATCACACAATCACAATCACACAATCACAATCACACAATCACAATCACACAATCACAATCACACAATCACACAATCACACAATCACACAATCTCACAATCACACAATCACACAATCACACAATCACACAATCACACAATCTCAATTACACAATCACAATTACACAATCACACAATCACACAATCACACAATCACACAATCACACAATCACACAATCACACAATCACACAATCACACAATCACACACTCACACAATCACACAATCACAATCACACAATCACAATTACACAATCACACAATCACAATTACAAAATCACAATCACACAATCACAATCACACAATCACAATCACACAATCACAATCACACAATCACAATCACACAATCACACAATCGCAATCACACAATCACACAATCACCTAACCACACAATCACACAATCACACAACCACACAATCACACAATCACACAATCACAATCACACAATCACAATTACACAATCACAATTACACAATCACACAGTCACACAATCACACAATCACAATCACGCAATCACACAATCACGATTACACAATCACGATCACACAATCACAATCACACAATCACAGAGTCACACAATCACAACGTCACACAATCACACCATCACAATCACGCAATCACACAATCACGATCACACAATCACGGTCACACAATCACGGTCACACAATGACGGTCACACAATCACACAATCACACAATCACACAAACACACAATCACACAATCACTGAATCACACAATCACACACTCACACAATCACACAATCACAATCACACAATGACAATCACACAATCACAATCACACAGTCACAATCACACAATCACAATCACACAATCACAATCACACAATCACACAATCACACAGTCACACCATCACACAATGACAATCACGCAATCACACAATCACGATTACACAATCACGATCACACAATCACAATCACACAATCACACAGTCACACAATCACAAAGTCACACAATCACACAATCACAATCACGCAATCACACAATCACGATCACACAATCACGATCACACAATCACGGTCACACAATCACGGTCACACAATGACGGTCACACAATCACACAATCACACAATCACACAATCACACAAACACACAATCACACAACCACACAATCACAATTACGCAATCACACAATCACACAATCACACAATCACACAATCACACAGTCACACAATCACACAATCACACAATCACACAATCACACAATCACAGAATCACACTATCACACAATCACACAATCACACAATCACACAATCACACAATCACAATTACACAATCACACAATCACACAATCACACAATCACACAATCACACAATCACACAATCACACAATCACACAGTCACACAATCACACAATCACACAATCACACAATCACACAATCACACAATCACACAATCACACAATCACACAATCACACAATCACACAATCACACAATCACACAATCACACAATCACACAATCACACAATCACACAATCACACAATCACACAATCACACAATCACACAATCACACAATTACACAATCACACAGTCACAAACACACAATCACAATCACACAATCACAATCACACAATCACAATCACACAATCACAATCACACAATCACAATCACACAATCACAATCACACAATCACAATTACACAATCACAGCCACATAATCACAATCACACAATCACAATCACACAATCACAATCACACAATCACAATCACACAATCACAAAGTCACACAATCACACAATCACAATCACGCAATCACACAATCACGATCACACAATCACGGTCACACAATCACGGTCACACAATGACGGTCACACAATCACATAATCACACAATCACACAATCACACAAACACGCAATCACACAATCACTCAATCACACAATAACACACTCACACAATCACACAGTCACAATCACACAGTCACAATCATACAATCACGGTCACACAATCACGGTCACACAATAACGGTCACTCAGTCACACATTCACACAATCACACAATCACACAATCACGATCACACAATCACGGTCACACAATCACGATCACACAATCACGATCACACAATCACGATCACACAATTACGATCACACAATCACGGTCACACAATCACAGTCACACAATCACACAATCGCACAATCACACAATCGCACAATCACACAATCACTCAATCACACAATCACACAATCACAAATTCACGCTATCACACAATCACACAATCACACAATCACACAATCACACAATCACACAATCACACAATCACACAATCACACTATCACACAATCACACAATCACACAATCACACAATCACACAATCACAATTACACAATCACACAATCACACAATCACACAATCACACAATCACACAGTCACACAATCACACAATCACACAATCACACAATCACACAATCACACAATCACACAATCACACAATCACACAATCACACAATCACACAATCACACAATCACACAACCACACAATCACACAATCTCACAATCACACACTCACACAATCACACAGTCACAAACACACAATCACAATCACACAATCACAATCACACAATCACAAACACACAATCACAATCACACAATCACAATCACACAATCACAATTACACAATCACAGTCACATAATCACAATCACACAATCACAATCACACAATCACAATCACACAATCACAATCACACAATCACAATCACACAATCACAATCACACAATCACACAATCACACAATCACACAATCTCACAATCACACAGTCACACAATCACACAATCACACAATCACACAGTCACACAATCACACAATCACACAATCACACAATCACACAATCACACAATCACACAATCACACAATCACACAATCAGACAATCACACAATCACACAACCACACAATCACACAATCACACAATCGCACAATCACAATTACACAATCACACAATCACACAATCACACAATCACACAATCACACAATCACACAATCACACAGTCACACAATCACACAATCACACAATCACACAATCACACAATCACAGAATCACTCAATCACACAATCACACAACCACACAATCACACAATCACACAATCACACACTCACGCAATCACACAGTCACAAACACAAAATCACAATCACACAATCACAATCACAATCACACAATCACAATCACACAATCACAATTACACAATCACAGTCACATAATCACAATCACACAATCACAATCACACAATCACAATCACACAATCACAATCACACAATCACAATCACACAATCACAATCACACAATCACAATCACACAATCACAATCACACAATCACAATCACACAATCACACAATCACACACTCACACAATCACACAATCACAATCACACAATCACAATTACACAATCACACAATCACAATTACAAAATCACAATCACACAATCACAATCACACAATCACAATCACACAATCACAATCACACAATCACAATTACACAATCACAGTCACATAATCACAATCACACAATCACAATCACACAATCACAATCACACAATCACACAATCACACAATCACACAATCACAATTACACAATCACACAATCACACAACCACACAATCACACAGTCACACAATCACACAATCACACAATCACACAATCACACAATCACAATTACACAATCACACAATCACAATTACAAAATCACAATCACACAATCACAATCACACAATCACAATCACACAATCACAATCACACAATCACAATTACACAATCACAGTCACATAATCACAATCACACAATCACAATCACACAGTCACAAACACACAATCACAATCACACAATCACAATCACACAATCACAATCACACAATCACAATCACACAATCACAATCACACAATCACAATTACACAATCACAGTCACATAATCACAATCACACAATCACAATCACACAATCACAATCACACAATCACAATCACACAATCACAATCACACAATCACACAATCACACAATCTCACAATCACACAGTCACACAATCACACAATCACACAATCACACAGTCACACAATCACACAATCACACAATCACACAATCACACAATCACACAATCACACAATCACACAATCACACAATCACACAATCACACAATCACACAATCACACAACCACACAATCACACAATCACACAATCGCACAATCACAATTACACAATCACACAATCACACAATCACACAATCACACAATCACACAATCACACAATCACACAGTCACACAATCACACAATCACACAATCACACAATCACACAATCACACAATCACACAATCACACAATCACACAACCACACAATCACACAATCACACAATCACACACTCACGCAATCACACAGTCACAAACACACAATCACAATCACACAATCACAATCACACAATCACAATCACACAATCACAATCACACAATCACAATCACACAATCACAATTACACAATCACAGTCACATAATCACAATCACACAATCACAATCACACAATCACAATCACACAATCACAATCACACAATCACAATCACACAATCACACAATCACACAATCACACAATCTCACAATCACACAATCACACAATCACACAATCACACAATCACACAATCTCAATTACACAATCACAATTACACAATCACACAATCACACAATCACACAATCACACAATCACACAATCACACAATCACACAATCACACAATCACACAATCACACACTCACACAATCACACAATCACAATCACACAATCACCTAACCACACAATCACACAATCACACAACCACACAATCACACAATCACACAATCACAATCACACAATCACAATCACACAATCACACAATCGCAATCACACAATCACACAATCACCTAACCACACAATCACACAATCACACAACCACACAATCACACAATCACACAATCACAATCACACAATCACAATTACACAATCACAATTACACAATCACACAGTCACACAATCACACAATCACAATCACGCAATCACACAATCACGATTACACAATCACGATCACACAATCACAATCACACAATCACAGAGTCACACAATCACAACGTCACACAATCACACCATCACAATCACGCAATCACACAATCACGATCACACAATCACGGTCACACAATCACGGTCACACAATGACGGTCACACAATCACACAATCACACAATCACACAAACACACAATCACACAATCACTGAATCACACAATCACACACTCACACAATCACACAATCACAATCACACAATGACAATCACACAATCACAATCACACAGTCACAATCACACAATCACAATCACACAATCACAATCACACAATCACACAATCACACAGTCACACCATCACACAATGACAATCACGCAATCACACAATCACGATTACACAATCACGATCACACAATCACAATCACACAATCACACAGTCACACAATCACAAAGTCACACAATCACACAATCACAATCACGCAATCACACAATCACGATCACACAATCACGATCACACAATCACGGTCACACAATCACGGTCACACAATGACGGTCACACAATCACACAATCACACAATCACACAATCACACAAACACACAATCACACAACCACACAATCACAATTACGCAATCACACAATCACACAATCACACAATCACACAATCACACAGTCACACAATCACACAATCACACAATCACACAATCACACAATCACACAATCACACAATCACTCAATCACACAATCACACAATCACACAATCACACAATCACACAATCGTACAATCACACAATCACACAACCACACAATCACACAATCACACAATCACACACTCACACAATCACACAGTCACAAACACACAATCACAATCACACAATCACAATCACACAATCACAATCACACAATCACAATCACACAATCACAATCACACAATCACAATTACACAATCACAGTCACATAATCACTATCACACAATCACAATCACACAATCACAATCACACAATCACAATCACACAATCACAATCACACAATCACAAAGTCACACAATCACACAATCACAATCACGCAATCACACAATCACGATCACACAATCACGGTCACACAATCACGGTCACACAATGACGGTCACACAATCACACAATCACACAATCACACAATCACACAATCACACAAACACGCAATCACACAATCACTCAATCACACAATAACACACTCACACAATCACACAGTCACAATCACACAGTCACAATCATACAATCACGGTCACACAATCACGGTCACACAATAACGGTCACTCAGTCACACATTCACACAATCACACAATCACACAATCACGATCACACAATCACGGTCACACAATCACGATCACACAATCACGATCACACAATCACGATCACACAATTACGATCACACAATCACGGTCACACAATCACAGTCACACAATCACACAATCGCACAATCACACAATCACACAATCACACAATCACACAATCACACAATCACAAATTCACACTATCACACAATCACACAATTACACAATCACACAATCACACAATCACACAATCACACAATCACACAATCACACAATCACACAATCACAATCACACAATCACACAATCACACACTCACACAATCACACAGTCACAAACACACAATCACAATCACACAATCACAATCACACAATCACAATTACACAATCACAGTCACATAATCACAATCACACAATCACAATCACACAATCACAATCACACAATCACAATCACACAATCACAATCACACAATCACACAATCACACAATCACACAATCTCACAATCACACAATCACACAATCACACAATCACACAATCACACAATCTCAATTACACAATCACAATTACACAATCACACAATCACACAATCACACAATCACACAATCACACAATCACACAATCACACAATCACACAATCACACAATCACACACTCACACAATCACACAATCACAATCACACAATCACAATTACACAATCACACAATCACAATTACAAAATCACAATCACACAATCACAATCACACAATCACAATCACACAATCACAATCACACAATCACAATCACACAATCACACAATCGCAATCACACAATCACACAATCACCTAACCACACAATCACACAATCACACAACCACACAATCACACAATCACACAATCACAATCACACAATCACAATTACACAATCACAATTACACAATCACACAGTCACACAATCACACAATCACAATCACGCAATCACACAATCACGATTACACAATCACGATCACACAATCACAATCACACAATCACAGAGTCACACAATCACAACGTCACACAATCACACCATCACAATCACGCAATCACACAATCACGATCACACAATCACGGTCACACAATCACGGTCACACAATGACGGTCACACAATCACACAATCACACAATCACACAAACACACAATCACACAATCACTGAATCACACAATCACACACTCACACAATCACACAATCACAATCACACAATGACAATCACACAATCACAATCACACAGTCACAATCACACAATCACAATCACACAATCACAATCACACAATCACACAATCACACAGTCACACCATCACACAATGACAATCACGCAATCACACAATCACGATTACACAATCACGATCACACAATCACAATCACACAATCACACAGTCACACAATCACAAAGTCACACAATCACACAATCACAATCACGCAATCACACAATCACGATCACACAATCACGATCACACAATCACGGTCACACAATCACGGTCACACAATGACGGTCACACAATCACACAATCACACAATCACACAATCACACAAACACACAATCACACAACCACACAATCACAATTACGCAATCACACAATCACACAATCACACAATCACACAATCACACAGTCACACAATCACACAATCACACAATCACACAATCACACAATCACACAATCACACAATCACTCAATCACACAATCACACAATCACACAATCACACAATCACACAATCATACAATCACACAATCACACAACCACACAATCACACAATCACACAATCACACACTCACACAATCACACAGTCACAAACACACAATCACAATCACACAATCACAATCACACAATCACAATCACACAATCACAATCACACAATCACAATTACACAATCACAGTCACATAATCACTATCACACAATCACAATCACACAATCACAATCACACAATCACAATCACACAATCACAATCACACAATCACAAAGTCACACAATCACACAATCACAATCACGCAATCACACAATCACGATCACACAATCACGGTCACACAATCACGGTCACACAATGACGGTCACACAATCACACAATCACACAATCACACAACCACACAATCACACAAACACGCAATCACACAATCACTCAATCACACAATAACACACTCACACAATCACACAGTCACAATCACACAGTCACAATCATACAATCACGGTCACACAATCACGGTCACACAATAACGGTCACTCAGTCACACATTCACACAATCACACAATCACACAATCACGATCACACAATCACGGTCACACAATCACGATCACACAATCACGATCACACAATCACGATCACACAATTACGATCACACGATCACGGTCACACAATCACAGTCACACAATCACACAATCGCACAATCACACAATCACACAATCACACAATCACACAATCACACAATCACAAATTCACACTATCACACAATCACACAATTACACAATCACACAATCACACAATCACACAATCACAGAATCACACAATCACACAATCACACAATCACAATCACACAATCACAATTACACAATCACAAAGTCACACAATCACACAATCACAATCGCGCAATCACACAATCACGATCACACAATCACGGTCACACAATCACGGTCACACAATGACGGTCACACAATCACACAATCACACAATCACACAATCACACAAACACACAATCACACAATCACTCAATCACACAATAACACACTCACACAATCACACAGTCACAATCACACAGTCACAATCATACAATCACGGTCACACAATCACGGTCACACAATAACGGTCACTCAGTCACACATTCACACAATCACACAAGCACACAATCACAATCACGCAATCACACAATCACAATTACACAATCACAGTCACATAATCACAATCACACAATCACAATCACACAATCACAATCACACAATCACAATCACACAATCACAATCACACAATCACAATCACACAATCACACAATCACACAATCACACAATCTCACAATCACACAATCACACAATCACACAATCACACAATCACACAATCACACAATCACACAATCACACACTCACACAATCACACAATCACAATCACACAATCACAATTACACAATAACACAATCACAATTACAAAATCACAATCACACAATCACAATCACACAATCACAATCACACAATCACAATCACACAATCACACAATCGCAATCACACAATCACACAATCACCTAACCACACAATCACACAATCACACAACCACACAATCACACAATCACAATTACACAATCACAATTACACAATCACACAGTCACACAATCACACAATCACAATCACGCAATCACACAATCACGATTACACAATCACGATCACACAATCACAATCACACAATCACAGAGTCACACAATCACAACGTCACACAATCACACCATCACAATCACGCAATCACACAATCACGATCACACAATCACGGTCACACAATCACGGTCACACAATGACGGTCACACAATCACACAATCACACAATCACACAAACACACAATCACACAATCACTGAATCACACAATCACACACTCACACAATCACACAATCACAATCACACAATGACAATCACACAATCACAATCACACAATCACAATCACACAATCACAATCACACAATCACAATCACACAATCACAATCACACAATCACACAATCACACAGTCACACAATCACACAATGACAATCACGCAATCACACAATCACGATTACACAATCACGATCACACAATCACAATCACACAATCACACAGTCACACAATCACAAAGTCACACAATCACACAATCACAATCACGCAATCACACAATCACGATCACACAATCACGGTCACACAATCACGGTCACACAATGACGGTCACACAATCACACAATCACACAATCACACAATCACACAAACACACAATCACACAACCACACAATCACAATTACGCAATCACACAATCACACAATCACACAATCACACAATCACACAGTCACACAATCACACAATCACACAATCACACAATCACACAATCACACAATCACACAATCACACAACCACACAATCACACAATCACACAATCACACAATCACACAATCATACAATCACACAATCACATAACCACACAATCACACAATCACACAATCACACAATCACACAATCACACAACCACACAATCACACAATCACACAATCACACAATCACACAATCACACAATCACACAATCACACAATCACACAATCACACAATCACACAATCACACAATCACACAATCACACAATCACACAATCACACAACCACACAATCACACAATCACACAATCACACAATCACAATTACACAATCACACAATCACACAATCACACAATCACACAATCACACAGTCACACAATCACACAATCACACAATCACACAATCACACAATCACACAATCACACAATCACACAATCACACAATCACACAATCACACAATCACACAATCACACAATCACACAATCACACAACCACACAATCACACAATCACACAATCACACACTCACACAATCACACAGTCACAAACACACAATCACAATCACACAATCACAATCACACAATCACAATCACACAATCACAATTACACAATCACACAATCACACAATCACACAATCACACAATCACACAATCACACAATCTCAATTACACAATCACAATTACACAATCACACAATCACACAATCACACAATCACACAATCACACAATCACACAATCACACAATCACACAATCACACACTCACACAATCACACAATCACAATCACACAATCACAATTACACAATCACACAATCACACAATCACGCAATCACACAATCACGCAATCATACAATCACACAAGCACACAATCACAATCACGCAATCACACAATCACGATCACACAATTACGAACACAATCACGGTCACACAATCACAGTCACACAATCACACAATCACAATCACGCAATCACACAACCACGATCACACAATCACGATCACACAATCACGATCACACAATCACGGTCACACAATCACGGTCACTCAATCACGGTCACACAATCACGGTCACACAATCACACAATCACACAATCACACAATCACACAATCACACAATCACACAATCACACAATCACACAATCACACAATCACACTATCACACAATCACACAATCACACAATCACACAATCACACAATCACAATTACACAATCACACAATCACACAATCACACAATCACACAATCACGATCACACAATCACGGTCACACAATCACAGTCACACAATCACACAATCGCACAATCACACAATCACACAATCACACAATCACACAATCACACAATCACACAATCACACAATCACACAATCACACAATCACACAACCACACAATCACACAATCTCACAATCACACACTCACACAATCACACAGTCACAATCATACAATCACGGTCACACAATCACGGTCACACAATAACGGTCACTCAGTCACACATTCACACAATCACACAATCACACAATCACGATCACACAATCACGGTCACACAATCACGATCACACAATCACGATCACACAATCACGGTCACACAATCACAGTCACACAATCACACAATCGCACAATCACAATCACACAATCACAATCACACAATCACACAATCACACAATCACACAATCTCACAATCACACAATCACACAATCACACAATCACACAATCACACAATCTCAATCACACAATCACACAATCACACAATCACACAATCACACAATCACACAATCACACAATCACACACTCACACAATCACACAATCACAATCACACAATCACAATTACACAATCACACAATCACAATTACAAAATCACAATCACACAATCACAATCACACAATCACAATCACACAATCACACAATCGCAATCACACAATCACACAATCACCTAACCACACAATCACACAATCACACAACCACACAATCACACAATCACACAATCACAATCACACAATCACAATTACACAATCACAATTACACAATCACACAGTCACACAATCACACAATCACAATCACGCAATCACACAATCACGATTACACAATCACGATCACACAATCACAATCACACAATCACAGAGTCACACAATCACAACGTCACACAATCACACCATCACAATCACGCAATCACACAATCACGATCACACAATCACGGTCACACAATCACGGTCACACAATGACGGTCACACAATCACACAATCACACAATCACACAAACACACAATCACACAATCACTGAATCACACAATCACACACTCACACAATCACACAATCACAATCACACAATGACAATCACACAATCACAATCACACAATCACAATCACACAATCACAATCACACAATCACAATCACACAATCACACAATCACACAATCACACAGTCACACCATCACACAATGACAATCACGCAATCACACAATCACGATTACACAATCACGATCACACAATCACAATCACACAATCACACAGTCACACAATCACAAAGTCACACAATCACACAATCACAATCACGCAATCACACAATCACGATCACACAATCACGATCACACAATCACGGTCACACAATCACGGTCACACAATGACGGTCACACAATCACACAATCACACAATCACACAATCACACAAACACACAATCACACAACCACACAATCACAATTACGCAATCACACAATCACACAATCACACAATCACACAATCACACAGTCACACAATCACACAATCACACAATCACACAATCACACAATCACACAATCACACAATCACACAATCACACAACCACACAATCACACAATCACACAATCACACAATCACACAATCATACAATCACACAATCACATAACCACACAATCACACAATCACACAATCACACAATCACACAATCACACAACCACACAATCACACAATCACACAATCACACAATCACACAATCACACAATCACACAATCACACAATCACACAATCACACAATCACACAATCACACAATCACACAATCACACAATCACACAACCACACAATCACACAATCACACAATCACACAATCACAATTACACAATCACACAATCACACAATCACACAATCACACAATCACACAGTCACACAATCACACAATCACACAATCACACAATCACACAATCACACAATCACACAATCACACAATCACACAATCACACAATCACACAATCACACAATCACACAACCACACAATCACACAATCACACAATCACACACTCACACAATCACACAGTCACAAACACACAATCACAATCACACAATCACAATCACACAATCACAATCACACAATCACAATTACACAATCACACAATCACACAATCACACAATCACACAATCTCAATTACACAATCACAATTACACAATCAAACAATCACACAATCACACAATCACACAATCACACAATCACACAATCACACAATCACACAATCACACAATCACACAATCACACAATCACACAATCACACAATCACACACTCACACAATCACACAATCACAATCACACAATCACAATTACACAATCACACAATCACACAATCACACAATCACACAATCACACAATCACACAATCACACAATCACACAATCACACAATCACACAATCACACAATCACACAATCACACAATCACTCAATCACACAATCACACAATCACACAATCACACAATCACACAATCACACAATCACACAATCACACAATCACTCAATCACACAATCACACAATCACACAATCACACAATCACACAATCATACAATCACACAATCACACAACCACACAATCACACAATCACACAATCACACACTCACACAATCACACAGTCACAAACACACAATCACAATCACACAATCACAATCACACAATCACAATCACACAATCACAATCACACAATCACAATTACACAATCACAGTCACATAATCACTATCACACAATCACAATCACACAATCACAATCACACAATCACAATCACACAATCACAATCACACAATCACAAAGTCACACAATCACACAATCACAATCACGCAATCACACAATCACGATCACACAATCACGGTCACACAATCACGGTCACACAATGACGGTCACACAATCACACAATCACACAATCACACAATCACACAATCACACAAACACGCAATCACACAATCACTCAATCACACAATAACACACTCACACAATCACACAATCACACAACCACACAATCACACAATCACACAATCACACACTCACACAATCACACAGTCACAAACACACAATCACAATCACACAATCACAATCACACAATCACAATCACACAATCACAATCACACAATCACAATTACACAATCACAGTCACATAATCACTATCACACAATCACAATCACACAATCACAATCACACAATCACAATCACACAATCACAATCACACAATCACAAAGTCACACAATCACACAATCACAATCACGCAATCACACAATCACGATCACACAATCACGGTCACACAATCACGGTCACACAATGACGGTCACACAATCACACAATCACACAATCACACAATCACACAATCACACAAACACGCAATCACACAATCACTCAATCACACAATAACACACTCACACAATCACACAGTCACAATCACACAGTCACAATCATACAATCACGGTCACACAATCACGGTCACACAATAACGGTCACTCAGTCACACATTCACACAATCACACAATCACACAATCACGATCACACAATCACGATCACACAATTACGATCACACAATCACGGTCACACAATCACAGTCACACAATCACGCAATCGCACAATCACACAATCACACAATCACACAATCACACAATCACACAATCACAAATTCACACTATCACACAATCACACAATTACACAATCACACAATCACACAATCACACAATCACACAATCACACAATCACACAATCACACAATCACAATCACACAATCACAATTACACAATCACAAAGTCACACAATCACACAATCACAATCACGCAATCACACAATCACGATCACACAATCACGGTCACACAATCACGGTCACACAATGACGGTCACACAATCACACAATCACACAATCACACAATCACACAAACACACAATCACACAATCACTCAATCACACAATAACACACTCACACAATCACACAGTCACAATCACACAGTCACAATCATACAATCACGGTCACACAATCACGGTCACACAATAACGGTCACTCAGTCACACATTCACACAATCACACAAGCACACAATCACAATCACGCAATCACACAATCACGATCACACAATTACGAACACAATCACGGTCACACAATCACAGTCACACAATCACACAATCACAATCACGCAATCACACAATCACGATCACACAATCACAATCACACAATCACAATCACACAATCACAATCACACAATCACAATCACACAATCACAATCACACAATCACAAAGTCACACAATCACACAATCACAATCACGCAATCACACAATCACGATCACACAATCACGGTCACGCAATCACGGTCACACAATCACAGTCACACAATCACACAATCGCACAATCACACAATCACACAATCACACAATCACACAATCGCACAATCACACAATCACAAATTCACACTATCACACAATCACACAATCACACAATCACACAATCACACAATCACACAATCACACAATCACACTATCACACAATCACACAATCACACAATCACACAATCACACAATCACAATTACACAATCACACAATCACACAATCACACAATCACAATCACACAATCACAATTACACAATCACAATTACACAATCACACAGTCACACAATCACACAATCACAATCACGCAATCACACAATCACGATTACACAATCACGATCACACAATCACAATCACACAATCACAGAGTCACACAATCACAACGGCACACAATCACACCATCACAATCACGCAATCACACAATCACGATCACACAATCGAGGTCACACAATCACGGTCACACAATGACGGTCACACAATCACACAATCACACAATCACACAATCACACAATCACAATCACGCAATCACACAATCACGATCACACAATCACGGTCACACAATCACGGTCACACAATCACAGTCACACCATCACACAATCACACAATCACACAATCACACAATCACACAATCACACAACCACACAATCACACAATCACACAATCACACAATCACACAATCATACAATCACACAATCACATAACCACACAATCACACAATCACACAATCACACAATCACACAATCACACAACCACACAATCACACAATCACACAATCACACAATCACACAATCACACAATCACACAATCACACAATCACACAATCACACAATCACACAATCACACAATCACACAATCACACAACCACACAATCACACAATCACACAATCACACAATCACAATTACACAATCACACAATCACACAATCACACAATCACACAATCACACAGTCACACAATCACACAATCACACAATCACACAATCACACAATCACACAATCACACAATCACACAATCACACAATCACACAATCACACAATCACACAATCACACAACCACACAATCACACAATCACACAATCACACACTCACACAATCACACAGTCACAAACACACAATCACAATCACACAATCACAATCACACAATCACAATCACACAATCACAATTACACAATCACACAATCACACAATCACACAATCACACAATCTCAATTACACAATCACAATTACACAATCAAACAATCACACAATCACACAATCACACAATCACACAATCACACAATCACACAATCACACAATCACACAATCACACAATCACACAATCACACAATCACACACTCACACAATCACACAATCACAATCACACAATCACAATTACACAATCACACAATCACACAATCACACAATCACACAATCACACAATCACACAATCACACAATCACACAATCACACAATCACACAATCACACAATCACACAATCACACAATCACACAATCACTCAATCACACAATCACACAATCACACAATCACACAATCACACAATCATACAATCACACAACCACACAACCACACAATCACACAATCACACAATCACACACTCACACAATCACACAGTCACAAACACACAATCACAATCACACAATCACAATCACACAATCACAATCACACAATCACAATCACACAATCACAATTACACAATCACAGTCACATAATCACTATCACACAATCACAATCACACAATCACAATCACACAATCACAATCACACAATCACAATCACACAATCACAAAGTCACACAATCACACAATCACAATCACGCAATCACACAATCACGATCACACAATCACGGTCACACAATCACGGTCACACAATGACGGTCACACAATCACACAATCACACAATCACACAATCACACAATCACACAAACACGCAATCACACAATCACTCAATCACACAATAACACACTCACACAATCACACAGTCACAATCACACAGTCACAATCATACAATCACGGTCACACAATCACGGTCACACAATAACGGTCACTCAGTCACACATTCACACAATCACACAATCACACAATCACGATCACACAATCACGGTCACACAATCACGATCACACAATCACGATCACACAATCACGATCACACAATTACGATCACACAATCACGGTCACACAATCACAGTCACACAATCACACAATCGCACAATCACACAATCACACAATCACACAATCACACAATCACACAATCACAAATTCACACTATCACACAATCACACAATTACACAATCACACAATCACACAATCACACAATCACACAATCACACAATCACACAATCACACAATCACAATCACACAATCACAATTACACAATCACAAAGTCACACAATCACACAATCACAATCACGCAATCACACAATCACGATCACACAATCACGGTCACACAATCACAGTCACACAATCACACAATCACAATCACGCAATCACACAATCACGATAACACAATCACAATCACACAATCACAATCACACAATCACAATCACACAATCACAATCACACAATCACAATCACACAATCACAAAGTCACACAATCACACAATCACAATCACGCAATCACACAATCACGATCACACAATCACGGTCACGCAATCACGGTCACACAATCACAGTCACACAATCACACAATCGCGCAATCACACAATCACACAATCACACAATCACACAATCGCACAATCACACAATCACAAATTCACACTATCACACAATCACACAATCACACAATCACACAATCACACAATCACACAATCACACAATCACACTATCACACAATCACACAATCACACAATCACACAATCACACAATCACAATTACACAATCACACAATCACACAATCACACAATCACAATCACACAATCACAATTACACAATCACAATTACACAATCACACAGTCACACAATCACACAATCACAATCACGCAATCACACAATCACGATTACACAATCACGATCACACAATCACAATCACACAATCACAGAGTCACACAATCACAACGGCACACAATCACACCATCACAATCACGCAATCACACAATCACGATCACACAATCGAGGTCACACAATCACGGTCACACAATGACGGTCACACAATCACACAATCACACAATCACACAATCACACAATCACACAATCACAATCACGCAATCACACAATCACGATCACACAATCACGGTCACACAATCACGGTCACACAATCACAGTCACACCATCACACAATCACACAATCACACAATCACACAATCACACAATCACACAATCACACAGTCACAAACACACAATCACAATCACACAATCACAATCACACAATCACAATCACACAATCACAATCACACAATCACAATCACACAATCACAATTACACAATCACAGCCACATAATCACAATCACACAATCACAATCACACAATCACAATCACACAATCACAATCACACAATCACAAAGTCACACAATCACACAATCACAATCACGCAATCACACAATCACGATCACACAATCACGGTCACACAATCACGGTCACACAATGACGGTCACACAATCACACAATCACACAATCACACAATCACACAAACACGCAATCACACAATCACTCAATCACACAATAACACACTCACACAATCACACAGTCACAATCACACAGTCACAATCACACAGTCACAATCATACAATCACGGTCACACAATCACGGTCACACAATAACGGTCACTCAGTCACACATTCACACAATCACACAATCACACAATCACGATCACACAATCACGGTCACACAATCACAGTCACACAATCACACAATCGCACAATCACACAATCACACAATCACACAATCACACAATCACACAATCACACAATCACACAATCACAAATTCACACTATCACACAATCACACAATCACACAATCACACAATCACACAATCACACAATCACACAATCACACAATCACACAATCACACAATCACACAATCACACAATCACACAATCACACAATCACACAATCACACAATCACACAACCACACAATCACACAATCTCACAATCACACACTCACACAATCACACAGTCACAAACACACAATCACAATCACACAATCACAATCACACAATCACAATCACACAATCACAATCACACAATCACAATTACACAATCACAGTCACATAATCACAATCACACAATCACAATCACACAATCACAATCACACAATCACAATCACACCATCACACAATCACACAATCACACAATCTCACAATCACACAGTCACACAATCACACAATCACACAATCACACAATCACACAATCACACAATCACACAATCACACAATCACACAATCACACAACCACACAATCACACAATCACACAATCGCACAATCACAATTACACAATCACACAATCACACAATCACACAATCACACAATCACACAATCACACAATCACACAATCACACAGTCACACAATCACACAATCACACAATCACACAATCACACAATCACACAATCACACAATCACACAACCACACAATCACACACTCACGCAATCACACAGTCACAAACACACAATCACAATCACACAATCACAATCACACAATCACAATCACACAATCACAATCACACAATCACAATTACACAATCACAGTCACATAATCACAATCACACAATCACAATCACACAATCACAATCACACAATCACAATCACACAATCACACAATCACACAATCACACAATCTCACAATCACACAATCTCACAATCACACAATCACACAATCACACAATCACACAATCACACAATCTCAATTACACAATCACAATTACACAATCACACAATCACACAATCACACAATCACACAATCACACAATCACACAATCACACAATCACACAATCACACACTCACACAATCACACAATCACAATCACACAATCACAATTACACAATCACACAATCACAATTACAAAATCACAATCACACAATCACAATCACACAATCACAATCACACAATCACAATCACACAATCACACAATCGCAATCACACAATCACACAATCACCTAACCACACAATCACACAATCACACAACCACACAATCACACAATCACACGATCACAATCACACAATCACAATTACACAATCACAATTACACAATCACACAGTCACACAATCACACAATCACAATCACGCAATCACACAATCACGATTACACAATCACGATCACACAATCACAATCACACAATCACAGAGTCACACAATCACAACGTCACACAATCACACCATCACAATCACGCAATCACACAATCACGATCACACAATCACGGTCACACAATCACGGTCACACAATGACGGTCACACAATCACACAATCACACAATCACACAAACACACAATCACACAATCACTGAATCACACAATCACACACTCACACAATCACACAATCACAATCACACAATGACAATCACACAATCACAATCACACAATCACAATCACACAATCACAATCACACAATCACAATCACACAATCACAATCACACAATCACACAATCACACAGTCACACAATCACACAATGACAATCACGCAATCACACAATCACGATTACACAATCACGATCACACAATCACACAATCACACAGTCACACAATCACAAAGTCACACAATCACACAATCACAATCACGCAATCACACAATCACGATCACACAATCACGGTCACACAATCACGGTCACACAATGACGGTCACACAATCACACAATCACACAATCACACAATCACACAAACACACAATCACACAACCACACAATCACAATTACGCAAGCACACAATCACACAATCACACAATCACACAATCACACAGTCACACAATCACACAATCACACAATCACACAATCACACAATCACACAATCACACAATCACACAATCACATAACCACACAATCACACAATCACACAATCACACAATCACACAATCACACAACCACACAATCACACAATCACACAATCACACAATCACACAATCACACAATCACACAATCACACAATCACACAATCACACAATCACACAATCACACAATCACACAATCACACAGTCACACAATCACACGATCACACAATCACACAATCACACAATCACACAATCACACAATCACACAATCACACAATCACACAATCACACAATCACACAATCACACAATCACACAATCACACAATCACACAATCACACAACCACACAATCACACAATCACACAATCACACACTCACACAATCACACAGTCACAAACACACAATCACAATCACACAATCACAATCACACAATCACAATCACACAATCACAATTACACAATCACACAATCACACAATCACACAATCTCAATTACACAATCACAATTACACAATCACACAATCACACAATCACACAATCACACAATCACACAATCACACAATCACACAATCACACAATCACGCAATCATACAATCACACAAGCACACAATCACAATCACGCAATCACACAATCACGATCACACAATTACGAACACAATCACGGTCACACAATCACAGTCACACAATCACACAATCACAATCACGCAATCACACAATCACGATCACACAATCACGATCACACAATCACGATCACACAATCACGGTCACACAATCACGGTCACTCAATCACGGTCACACAATCACGGTCACACAATCACGGTCACACAATCACACAATCACACAATCACACAATCACACAATCACACAATCACACAATCACACAATCACACAATCACACAATCACACTATCACACAATCACACAATCACACAATCACACAATCACACAATCACAATTACACAATCACACAATCACACAATCACACAATCACACAATCACACAATCACACAATCACACAGTCACACAATCACACAATGACACAATCACACAACAACACAATCACACAATCACACAATCACACAATCACACAATCACACAATCACACAATCACACAATCACACAATCACACAATCACACAATCACACAATCACACAATCACACAATCACACAATCACACAATCACGCAATCACACAATCACGATCACACAATCACGGTCACACAATCACGGTCACACAATGACGGTCACACAATCACACAATCACACAATCACACAATCACACAGTCACACAATCACACAATCACACAATCACACAATCACACAATCACACAATCACACAATCACACAATCACACAATCACACAATCACACAATCACACAATCACACAATCACACAACCACACAATCACACAATCACACAATCACACAATCACAATTACACAATCACACAATCACACAATCACACAATCACACAATCACACAATCACACAATCACACAATCACACAATCACACAATCACACAATCACACAACCACACAATCACACAATCTCACAATCACACACTCACACAATCACACAGTCACAAACACACAATCACAATCACACAATCACAATCACACAATCACAATCACACAATCACAATCACACAATCACAATTACACAATCACAGTCACATAATCACAATCACACAATCACAATCACACAATCACAATCACACAATCACAATCACACAATCACAATCACACAATCACACAATCACACAATCACACAATCTCACAATCACACAGTCACACAATCACACAATCACACAATCACACAGTCACACAATCACACAATCACACAATCACACAATCACACAATCACACAATCACACAATCACACAATCACACAATCACACAATCACACAATCACACAATCACACAATCACACAATCACACAACCACACAATCACACAATCACACAATCGCACAATCACAATTACACAATTACACAATCACACAATCACACAATCACACAATCACACAATCACACAATCACACAATCACACAGTCACACAATCACACAATCACACAATCACACAATCACACAATCACACAATCACACAATCACACAATCACACAACCACACAATCACACACTCACGCAATCACACAGTCACAAACACACAATCACAATCACACAATCACAATCACACAATCACAATCACACAATCACAATCACACAATCACAATTACACAATCACAGTCACATAATCACAATCACACAATCACAATCACACAATCACAATCACACAATCACAATCACACAATCACAATCACACAATCACAATCACACAATCACACAATCACACAATCACACAATCTCACAATCACACAATCACACAATCAGACAATCACACAATCACACAATCTCAATTACACAATCACAATTACACAATCACACAATCACACAATCACACAATCACACAATCACACAATCACACAATCACACAATCACACAATCACACACTCACACAATCACACAATGACAATCACGCAATCACACAATCACGATTACACAATCACGATCACACAATCACAATCACACAATCACACAGTCACACAATCACAAAGTCACACAATCACACAATCACAATCACGCAATCACAATCACACACTCACACAATCACACAATCACACAATCACACAATCACACAATCACACAATCACACAGTCACACAATCACACAATCACACAATCACACAATCACACAACCACACAATCACAATTACGCAAGCACACAATCACACAATCACACAATCACACAATCACACAGTCACACAATCACACAATCACACCATCACACAATCACACAATCACACAATCACACAATCACATAACCACACAATCACACAATCACACAATCACACAATCACACAATCACACAACCACACAATCACACAATCACACAATCACACAATCACACAATCACACAATCACACAATCACACAATCACACAATCACACAATCACACAATCACACAATCACACAATCACACAGTCACACAATCACACAGTCACACAATCACACAATCACACAATCACACAATCACACAATCACACAATCACACAATCACACAATCACACAATCACACAATCACACAATCACACAATCACACAATCACACAACCACACAATCACACAATCACACAATCACACACTCACACAATCACACAGTCACAAACACACAATCACAATCACACAATCACAATCACACAATCACAATCACACAATCACAATCACACAATCACAATTACACAATCACACAATCACACAATCACACAATCTCAATTACACAATCACAATTACACAATCACACAATCACACAATCACACAATCACACAATCACACAATCACACAATCACACAATCACACAATCACACAATCACGCAATCATACAATCACACAAGCACACAATCACAATCACGCAATCACACAATCACGATCACACAATTACGAACACAATCACGGTCACACAATCACAGTCACACAATCACACAATCACAATCACGCAATCACACAACCACGATCACACAATCACGATCACACAATCACGATCACACAATCACGGTCACACAATCACGGTCACTCAATCACGGTCACACAATCACGGTCACACAATCACGGTCACACAATCACACAATCACACAATCACACAATCACACAATCACACAATCACACAATCACACAATCACACAATCACACAATCACACAATCACACTATCACACAATCACACAATCACACAATCACACAATCACACAATCACAATTACACAATCACACAATCACACAATCACACAATCACACAATCACACAATCACACAATCACACAGTCACACAATCACACAATGACACAATCACACAACAACACAATCACACAATCACACAATCACACAATCACACAATCACACAATCACACAATCACACAATCACACAATCACACAATCACACAATCACACAATCACACAATCACACAATCACACAATCACACAATCACACAATCACACAATCACACAAACACGCAATCACACAATCACTCAATCACACAATAACACACTCACACAATCACACAGTCACAATCATACAATCACGGTCACACAATCACGGTCACACAATAACGGTCACACAGTCACACATTCACACAATCACACAATCACACAATCACGATCACACAATCACGGTCACACAATCACGATCACACAATCACGATCACACAATCACGGTCACACAATCACAGTCACACAATCACACAATCGCACAATCACACAATCACACAATCACACAATCACACAATCACACAATCACAAATTCACACTATCACACAATCACACAATCACACAATCACACAATCACACAATCACACAATCACACAATCACACTATCACACAATCACACAATCACACAATCACACAATCACACAATCACAATTACACAATCACACAATCACACAATCACACAATCACACAATCACACAGTCACACAATCACACAATCACACAATCACACAATCACACAATCACACAATCACACAATCACACAATCACACAATCACACAATCACACAATCACACAATCACACAATCACACAACCACACAATCACACAATCACACAATCACACAATCACAATTACACAATCACACAATCACACAATCACACAATCACACAATCACACAATCACACAATCACACAATCACACAATCACACAACCACACTATCACACAATCTCACAATCACACACTCACACAATCACACAGTCACAAACACACAATCACAATCACACAATCACAATCACACAATCACAATCACACAATCACAATCACACAATCACAATTACACAATCACAGTCACATAATCACAATCACACAATCACAATCACACAATCACAATCACACAATCACAATCACACAATCACAATCACACAATCACACAATCACACAATCACACAATCTCACAATCACACAGTCACACAATCACACAATCACACAATCACACAGTCACACAATCACACAATCACACAATCACACAATCACACAATCACACAATCACACAATCACACAATCACACAATCACACAATCACACAATCACACAATCACACAATCACACAACCACACAATCACACAATCACACAATCGCACAATCACAATTACACAATTACACAATCACACAATCACACAATCACACAATCACACAATCACACAATCACACAATCACACAGTCACACAATCACACAATCACACAATCACACAATCACACAATCACACAATCACACAATCACACAATCACACAACCACACAATCACACACTCACGCAATCACACAGTCACAAACACACAATCACAATCACACAATCACAATCACACAATCACAATCACACAATCACAATCACACAATCACAATTACACAATCACAGTCACATAATCACAATCACACAATCACAATCACACAATCACAATCACACAATCACAATCACACAATCACAATCACACAATCACACAATCACACAATCACACAATCTCACAATCACACAATCACACAATCAGACAATCACACAATCACACAATCTCAATTACACAATCACAATTACACAATCACACAATCACACAATCACACAATCACACAATCACACAATCACACAATCACACAATCACACAATCACACACTCACACAATCACACAATCACAATCACACAATCACAATTACACAATCACACAATCACAATTACAAAATCACAATCACACAATCACAATCACACAATCACAATCACACAATCACAATCACACAATCACAATCACACAATCACAATCACACAATCACAATCACACAATCACAATCACACAATCACAATCACACAATCACACAATCGCAATCACACAATCACACAATCACCTAACCACACAATCACACAATCACACAACCACACAATCACACAATCACACGATCACAATCACACAATCACAATTACACAATCACAATTACACAATCACACAGTCACACAATCACACAATCACAATCACGCAATCACACAATCACGATTACACAATCACGATCACACAATCACAATCACACAATCACAGAGTCACACAATCACAACGTCACACAATCACACCATCACAATCACGCAATCACACAATCACGATCACACAATCACGGTCACACAATCACGGTCACACAATGACGGTCACACAATCACACAATCACACAATCACACAAACACACAATCACACACTCACTGAATCACACAATCACACACTCACACAATCACACAATCACAATCACACAATGACAATCACACAATCACAATCACACAATCACAATCACACAATCACAATCACACAATCACAATCACACAATCACACAATCACACAGTCACACAATCACACAATGACAATCACGCAATCACACAATCACGATTACACAATCACGATCACACAATCACAATCACACAATCACACAGTCACACAATCACAAAGTCACACAATCACACAATCACACAATCACACAATCACACAATCACCCAATCACACAATCACACTATCACACAATCACACAATCACACAATCACACAATCACACAATCACAATTACACAATCACACAATCACACAATCACACAATCACACAATCACACAATCACACAATCACACAGTCACACAATCACACAATCACACAATCACACAACAACACAATCACACAATCACACAATCACACAATCACACAATCACACAATCACACAATCACACAATCACACAATCACACAATCACACAATCACACAATCACACAGTCACACAATCACACAATCACACAATCACACAATCACACAATCACACAATCACACAATCACTCAATCACACAATCACACAATCACACAATCACACAATCACACAATCACACAATCACACAATCATACAATCACACAATCACACAACCACACAATCACACAATCACACAATCACACACTCACACAATCACACAGTCACAAACACACAATCACAATCACACAATCACAATCACACAATCACAATCACACAATCACAATCACACAATCACAATTACACAATCACAGTCACATAATCACAATCACACAATCACAATCACACAATCACAATCACACAATCACAATCACACAATCACAATCACACAATCACAATCACACAATCACAAAGTCACACAATCACACAATCACAATCACGCAATCACACAATCACGATCACACAATCACGGTCACACAATCACGGTCACACAATGACGGTCACACAATCACACAATCACACAATCACACAATCACACAATCACACAATCACACAAACACACAATCCCACAATCACTCAATGACACAATAACACACTCACACAATCACACAGTCACAATCACACAGTCACAATCACACAGTCACAATCATACAATCACGGTCACACAATCACGGACACACAATAACGGTCACTCAGTCACACATTCACACAATCACACAATCACACAATCACGATCACACAATCACGGTCACACAATCACGATCACACAATCACGATCACACAATCACGATCACACAATTACGATCACACAATCACGGTCACACAATCACAATCACACAATCACAATCACACAATCACAATCACACAATCACACAATCACACAATCACACAATCACACAATCTCACAATCATACAATCACACAATCACACAACCACACAATCACACAATCACACAATCACACACTCACACAATCACACAGTCACAAACACACAATCACAATCACACAATCACAATCACACAATCACAATTACACAATCACAATAACACAATCACACAGTCACACAATCACACAATCACAATCACGCAATCACACAACCACGATTACACAATCACGATCACACAATCACAATCACACAATCACAGAGTCACACAATCACAACGTCACACAATCACACCATCACAATCACGCAATCACACAATCACGATCACACAATCACGGTCACACAATCACGGTCACACAATGACGGTCACACAATCACACAATCACACAATCACACAAACACACAATCACACAATCACTGAATCACACAATCACACACTCACACAATCACACAATCACAATCACACAATGACAATCTCACAATCACAATCACACAATCACAATCACACAATCACACAACCACACAATCACACAATCACACAATCACACAATCACACAATCATACAATCACACAATCACATAACCACACAATCACACAATCACACAATCACACAATCACACAATCACACAACCACACAATCACACAATCACACAATCACACAATCACACAATCACACAATCACACAATCACACAATCACACAATCACACAATCACACAATCACACAATCACACAATCACACAATCACACAACCACACAATCACACAATCACACAATCACACAATCACAATTACACAATCACACAATCACACAATCACACAATCACACAATCACACAGTCACACAATCACACAATCACACAATCACACAATCACACAATCACACAATCACACAATCACACAATCACACAATCACACAATCACACAATCACACAATCACACAATCACACAACCACACAATCACACAATCACACAATCACACAATCACAATTACACAATCACACAATCACACAATCACACAATCACACAATCACACAGTCACACAATCACACAATCACACAATCACACAATCACACAATCACACAATCACACAATCACACAATCACACAATCACACAATCACACAATCACACAACCACACAATCACACAATCACACAATCACACACTCACACAATCACACAGTCACAAACACACAATCACAATCACACAATCAAAATCACACAATCACAATCACACAATCACAATTACACAATCACACAATCACACAATCACACAATCACACAATCTCAATTACACAATCACAATTACACAATCACACAATCACACAATCACACAATCACACAATCACACAATCACACAATCACACAATCACACAATCACACAATCACACAATCACACAGTCACACAATCACACAATCACACAATCACACAATCACACAATCACACAATCACACAATCACACAATCACACAATCACACAATCACACAGTCACACAACCACACAATCACACAATCACACAATCACACACTCACACAATCACACAGTCACAAACACACAATCACAATCACACAATCAAAATCACACAATCACAATCACACAATCACAATTACACAATCACACAATCACACAATCACACAATCACACAATCACACAATCTCAATTACACAATCACAATTACACAATCACACAATCACACAATCACACAAACACACAATCACAATCACACAATCAAAATCACACAATCACAATCACACAATCACAATTACACAATCACACAATCACACAATCACACAATCACACAATCTCAATTACACAATCACAATTACACAATCACACAATCACACAATCACGCAATCACACAATCACGCAATCATACAATCACACAAGCACACAATCACAATCACGCAATCACACAATCACGATCACACAATTACGAACACAATCACGGTCACACAATCACAGTCACACAATCACACAATCACAATCACGCAATCACACAACCACGATCACACAATCACGATCACACAATCACGGTCACACAATCACGGTCACTCAATCACGGTCACACAATCACGGTCACACAATCACGGTCACACAATCACACAATCACACAATCACACAATCACACAATCACACAATCACACAATCACACTATCACACAATCACACAATCACACAATCACACAATCACAATTACACAATCACACAATCACACAATCAGACAATCACACAATCACACAATCACACAATCACACAATCACACAGTCACACAATCACACAATCACACAATCACACAATCACACAATCACACAATCACACAATCACACAATCACACAATCACACATTCACACAATCACACAATCACACAATCACACAATCACACAATCACACAATCACACAATCACACAATCACACAATCACACAGTCACACAATCACACAATCACACAATCACACAATCACACAATCACACAATCACACAATCACTCAATCACACAATCACACAATCACACAATCACACAATCACACACTCACACAATCACACAATCACAATCACACAATCACAATTACACAATCACACAATCACAATTACAAAATCACAATCACACAATCACAATCACACAATCACAATCACACAATCACAATCACACAATCACAATCACACAATCACAATCACACAATCACGCAATCGCAATCACACAATCACACAATCACCTAACCACACAATCACACAATCACACAACCACACAATCACACAATCACACAATCACAATCACACAATCACAATTACACAATCACAATTACACAATCACACAGTTACACAATCACACAATCACAATCACGCAATCACACAATCACGATTACACAATCACGATCACACAATCACAATCACACAATCACAGAGTCACACAATCACAACGTCACACAATCACACCATCACAATCACGCAATCACACAATCACGATCACACAATCACGGTCACACAATCACGGTCACACAATGACGGTCACACAATCACACAATCACACAATCACACAATCACACAAACACACAATCACACAATCACTGAATCACACAATCACACACTCACACAATCACACAATCACAATCACACAATGACAATCACACAATCACAATCACACAATCACAATCTCACAATCACAATCACACAATCACAATCACACAATCACACAATCACACAGTCACACAATCACACAATGACAATCACGCAATCACACAATCACGATTACACAGTCACGATCACACAATCACAATCACACAATCACACAGTCACACAATCACAAAGTCACACAATCACACAATCACAATCACGCAATCACACAATCACGATCACACAATCACGGTCACACAATCACGGTCACACAATGACGGTCACACAATCACACAATCACACAATCACACAATCACACAAACACACAATCACACAACCACACAATCACAATTACGCAATCACACAACCACACAATCACACAATCACACAATCACACAGTCACACAATCACACAATCACACAATCACACAATCACACAATCACACAATCACACAATCACACAACCACACAATCACACAATCACACAATCACACAATCACACAATCATACAATCACACAATCACATAACCACACAATCACACAATCACACAATCACACAATCACACAATCACACAACCACACAATCACACAATCACACAATCACACAATCACACAATCACACAATCACACTATCACACAATCACACAATCACACAATCACACAATCACACAATCACAATTACACAATCACACAATCACACAATCACACAATCACACAATCACACAGTCACACAATCACACAATCACACAATCACACAATCACACAATCACACAATCACACAATCACACAATCACACAATCACACAATCACACAATCACACAATCACACAATCACACAACCACACAATCACACAATCTCACAATCACACACTCACACAATCACACAGTCACAAACACACAATCACAATCACACAATCACAATCACACAATCACAATCACACAATCACAATCACACAATCACAATTACACAATCACAGTCACATAATCACAATCACACAATCACAATCACACAATCACAATCACACAATCACAATCACACAATCACAATCACACAATCACAATCACACAATCACAATCACACAATCACAATCACACAATCACAAAGTCACACAATCACACAATCACAATCACGCAATCACACAATCACGATCACACAATCACGGTCACACAATCACGGTCACACAATGACGGTCACACAATCACACAATCACACAATCACACAATCACACAATCACACAATCACACAAACACACAATCCCACAATCACTCAATGACACAATAACACACTCACACAATCACACAGTCACAATCACACAGTCACAATCATACAATCACGGTCACACAATCACGGACACACAATAACGGTCACTCAGTCACACATTCACACAATCACACAATCACACAATCACGATCACACAATCACGGTCACACAATCACGATAACACAATCACGATCACACAATCACGATCACACAATTACGATCACACAATCACGGTCACACAATCACAATCACACAATCACAATCACACAATCACAATCACACAATCACACAATCACACAATCACACAATCACACAATCTCACAATCATACAATCACACAATCACACAACCACACAATCACACAATCACACAATCACACACTCACACAATCACACAGTCACAAACACACAATCACAATCACACAATCACAAGCACACAATCACAATCACACACTCACACAATCACACAATCACACAATCACACAATCACACAATCACACAATCACACAGTCACACAATCACACAATCACACAATCACACAATCACACAATCACACAATCACACAATCACACAATCACACAATCACACAATCACACAATCACACAACCACACAATCACACAATCACACAATCACACACTCACACAATCACACAGTCACAAACACACAATCACAATCACACAATCAAAATCACACAATCACAATCACACAATCACAATTACACAATCACACAATCACACAATCACACAATCACACAATCTCAATTACACAATCACAATTACACAATCACACAATCACACAATCACACAATCACACAATCACACAATCACACAATCACACAATCACACAATCACACAATCACACAATCACACAGTCACACAATCACACAATCACACAATCACACAATCACACAATCACACAATCACACAATCACACAATCACACAATCACACAGTCACACAACCACACAATCACACAATCACACAATCACACACTCACACAATCACACAGTCACAAACACACAATCACAATCACACAATCAAAATCACACAATCACAATCACACAATCACAATTACACAATCACACAATCACACAATCACACAATCACACAATCTCAATTACACAATCACAATTACACAATCACACAATCACACAATCACACAAACACACAATCACAATCACACAATCAAAATCACACAATCACAATCACACAATCACAATTACACAATCACACAATCACACAATCACACAATCTCAATTACACAATCACAATTACACAATCACACAATCACACAATCACGCAATCACACAATCACGCAATCATACAATCACACAAGCACACAATCACAATCACGCAATCACACAATCACGATCACACAATTACGAACACAATCACGGTCACACAATCACAGTCACACAATCACACAATCACAATCACGCAATCACACAACCACGATCACACAATCACGATCACACAATCACGATCACACAATCACAGTCACATAATCACAATCACACAATCACAATCACACAATCACAATCACACAATCACAATCACACAATCACACAATCACACAATCACACAATCTCACAATCACACAATCACACAATCACACAATCACACAATCACACAATCTCAATTACACAATCCCAATTACACAATCACACAATCACACAATCACACAATCACACAATCACACAATCACACAATCACACAATCACACAATCACACAATCACACACTCACACAATCACACAATCACAATCACACAATCACAATTACACAATCACACAATCACAATTACAAAATCACAATCACACAATCACAATCACACAATCACAATCACACAATCACAATCACACAATCACAATCACACAATCACACAATCACCTAACCACACAATCACACAATCACACAACCACACAATCACACAATCACACAATCACAATCACACAATCACAATTACACAATCACAATTACACAATCACACAGTTACACAATCACACAATCACAATCACGCAATCACACAATCACGATTACACAATCACGATCACACAATCACAATCACACAATCACAGAGTCACACAATCACAACGTCACACAATCACACCATCACAATCACGCAATCACACAATCACGATCACACAATCACGGTCACACAATCACGGTCACACAATGACGGTCACACAATCACACAATCACACAATCACACAAACACACAATCACACAATCACTGAATCACACAATCACACACTCACACAATCACACAATCACAATCACACAATGACAATCACACAATCACAATCACACAATCACAATCACACAATCACAATCACACAATCACAATCACACAATCACAATCACACAATCACACAATCACACAGTCACACAATCACACAATGACAATCACGCAATCACACAATCACGATTACACAGTCACGATCACACAATCACAATCACACAATCACACAGTCACACAATCACAAAGTCACACAATCACACAATCACAATCACGCAATCACACAATCACGATCACACAATCACGGTCACACAATCACGGTCACACAATGACGGTCACACAATCACACAATCACACAATCACACAATCACACAAACACACAATCACACAACCACACAATCACAATTACGCAATCACACAACCACACAATCACACAATCACACAATCACACAGTCACACAATCACACAATCACACAATCACACAATCACACAATCACACAATCACACAATCACACAACCACACAATCACACAATCACACAATCACACAATCACACAATCATACAATCACACAATCACATAACCACACAATCACACAATCACACAATCACACAATCACACAATCACACAACCACACAATCACACAATCACACAATCACACAATCACACAATCACACAATCACACTATCACACAATCACACAATCACACAATCACACAATCACACAATCACAATTACACAATCACACAATCACACAATCACACAATCACAATCACACAATCACAATTACACAATCACAATTACACAATCACACAGTTACACAATCACACAATCACAATCACGCAATCACACAATCACGATTACACAATCACGATCACACAATCACAATCACACAATCACAGAGTCACACAATCACAACGTCACAGAATCACACCATCACAATCACGCAATCACACAATCACGATCACACAATCGAGGTCACACAATCACGGTCACACAATGACGGTCACACAATCACACAATCACACAATCACACAAACACACAATCACACAATCACTGAATCACACAATAACACACGCACACAACCACACAGTCACAATCACACAGTCACGGTCACAGAATCACGGTCACACAATAACGGTCACTCAATCACATATTCACACAATCACACAATCACACAATCGCACAATCACGATCACACAATCACGGTCACACAATCACGATCACACAATCACGATAACACAATTACGATCACACAATCACGGTCACACATTCACACAATCACACAATCGCACAATCACACAATCACACAATCACACAATCACACAATCACACAATCACAAATTCACACAATCACACAATCACACAATCACACAATCACAATTACACAATCACACAATCACACAATCACACAATCACAATCACACAATCACAATTACACAATCACAATTACACAATCACACAGTTACACAACCACACAATCACAATCACGCAATCACACAATCACGATTACACAATCACGATCACACAATCACAATCACACAATCACAGAGTCACACAATCACAACGTCACACAATCACACCATCACAATCACGCAATCACACAATCACGATCACACAATCGAGGTCACACAATCACGGTCACACAATGACGGTCACACAATCACACAATCACACAATCACACAAACACACAATCACACAATCACTGAATCACACAATAACACACGCACACAACCACACAGTCACAATCACACAGTCACGGTCACAGAATCACGGTCACACAATAACGGTCACTCAATCACATATTCACACAATCACACAATCACACAATCGCACAATCACGATCACACAATCACGGTCACACAATCACGATCACACAATCACGATAACACAATTACGATCACACAATCACGGTCACACATTCACACAATCACACAATCGCACAATCACACAATCACACAATCACACAATCACACAATCACACAATCACAAATTCACACAATCACACAATCACACAATCACACAATCACAATTACACAATCACACAATCACACAATCACACAATCACAATCACACAATCACAATTACACACTCACAATTACACAATCACACAGTTACACAACCACACAATCACAATCACGCAATCACACAATCACGATTACACAATCACGATCACACAATCACAATCACACAATCACAGAGTCACACAATCACAACGTCACACAATCACACCATCACAATCACGCAATCACACAATCACGATCACACAATCGAGGTCACACAATCACGGTCACACAATGACGGTCACACAATCACACAATCACACAATCACACAAACACACAATCACACAATCACTGAATCACACAATAACACACGCACACAACCACACAGTCACAATCACACAGTCACGGTCACAGAATCACGGTCACACAATAACGGTCACTCAATCACATATTCACACAATCACACAATCACACAATCGCACAATCACGATCACACAATCACGGTCACACAATCACGATCACACAATCACGATAACACAATTACGATCACACAATCACGGTCACACATTCACACAATCACACAATCGCACAATCACACAATCACACAATCACACAATCACACAATCACACAATCACAAATTCACACAATCACACAATCACACAATCACGATCACACAATCACGGTCACACAATCACGATCACACAATCACAATCACACAATCACACAATCACACAATCACACAATCACACAATCACACAATCACACAATCACACAATCACACAATCACACAACCACACAATCACACAATCACACAATCACACAATCACACAATCACACAATCACACAATCACACAATCACACAATCTCACAATCACACAACCACACAATCACACAATCACACAATCACACACTCACACAATCACACAGTCACAAACACACAATCACAATCACACAATCACACAGTCACACAATCACACAATCACACAATCACACAATCACACAATCACACAATCACACAATCACACAATCACACAATCACACAATCACACAATCACACAATCACACAATCACACAATCACACAACCACACAATCACACAATCACACAACCACACAATCACACAATCACACAATCACAATCACACAATCACAATTACACAATCACAATAACACAATCACACAGTCACACAATCACACAATCACAATCACGCAATCACACAACCACGATTACACAATCACGATCACACAATCACAATCACACAATCACAGAGTCACACAATCACAACGTCACACAATCACACCATCACAATCACGCAATCACACAATCACGATCACACAATCACGGTCACACAATCACGGTCACACAATGACGGTCACACAATCACACAATCACACAATCACACAAACACACAATCACACAATCACTGAATCACACAATCACACACTCACACAATCACACAATCACAATCACACAATGACAATCTCACAATCACAATCACACAATCACAATCACACAATCACACAACCACACAATCACACAATCACACAATCACACAATCACACAATCATACAATCACACAATCGCATAACCACACAATCACACAATCACACAATCACACAATCACACAATCACACAATCACACAACCACACAATCACACAATCACACAATCACACAATCACACAATCACACAATCACACAATCACACAATCACACAATCACACAATCACACAATCACACAATCACACAATCACACAATCACACAACCACACAATCACACAATCACACAATCACACAATCACAATTACACAATCACACAATCACACAATCACACAATCACACAATCACACAGTCACACAATCACACAATCACACAATCACACAATCACACAATCACACAATCACACAATCACACAATCACACAATCACACAATCACACAATCACACAACCACACAATCACACAATCACACAATCACACACTCACACAATCACACAGTCACAAACACACAATCACAATCACACAATCAAAATCACACAATCACAATCACACAATCACAATTACACAATCACACAATCACACAATCACACAATCACACAATCTCAATTACACAATCACAATTACACAATCACACAATCACACAATCACACAATCACACAATCACACAATCACACAATCACACAATCACACAATCACACAATCACACAATCACACAATCACACAATCACACAGTCACACAATCACACAATCACACAATCACACAATCACACAATCACACAATCACACAATCACACAATCACACAATCACACAATCACACAGTCACACAACCACACAATCACACAATCACACAATCACACACTCACACAATCACACAGTCACAAACACACAATCACAATCACACAATCAAAATCACACAATCACAATCACACAATCACAATTACACAATCACACAATCACACAATCACACAATCACACAATCTCAATTACACAATCACAATTACACAATCACACAATCACACAATCACACAAACACACAATCACAATCACACAATCAAAATCACACAATCACAATCACACAATCACAATTACACAATCACACAATCACACAATCACACAATCACACAATCTCAATTACACAATCACAATTACACAATCACACAATCACACAATCACGCAATCACACAATCACGCAATCATACAATCACACAAGCACACAATCACAATCACGCAATCACACAATCACGATCACACAATTACGAACACAATCACGGTCACACAATCACAGTCACACAATCACACAATCACAATCACGCAATCACACAACCACGATCACACAATCACGATCACACAATCACGATCACACAATCACGGTCACACAATCACGGTCACCCAATCACGGTCACACAATCACGGTCACACAATCACGGTCACACAATCACACAATCACACAATCACACAATCACACAATCACACAATCACACAATCACACAATCACACAATCACACAATCACACTATCACACAATCACACAATCACACAATCACACAATCACACAGTCACACAATCACACAATCACACAATCACACAATCACACAATCACACAATCACACAATCACACAATCACACAATCACACAATCACACAATCACACAATCACACAATCACACAACCACACAATCACACAATCACACAATCACACACTCACACAATCACACAGTCACAAACACACAATCACAATCACACAATCACAATCACACAATCACAATCACACAATCACAATCACACAATCACAATTACACAATCACACAATCACACAATCACACAATCTCAATTACACAATCACAATTACACAATCACACAATCGCACAATCACACAATCACACAATCACACAATCACACAATCACACAATCACACAATCACACAATCACACAATCACACAATCACACACTCACACAATCACACAACCACACAATCACACAATCACACAATCACACACTCACACAATCACACAGTCACAAACACACAATCACAATCACACAATCACAATCACACAATCACAATTACACAATCACAGTCACATAATCACAATCACACAATCACAATCACACAATCACAATCACACAATCACACAATCACACAATCACACAATCTCACAATCACACAATCACACAATCACACAATCACACAATCTCAATTACACAATCCCAATTACACAATCACACAATCACACAATCACACAATCACACAATCACACAATCACACAATCACACAATCACACAATCACACAATCACACAATCACACACTCACACAATCACACAATCACAATCACACAATCACAATTACACAATCACACAATCACAATTACAAAATCACAATCACACAATCACAATCACACAATCACAATCACACAATCACAATCACACAATCACAATCACACAATCACGCAATCGCAATCACACAATCACACAATCACCTAACCACACAATCACACAATCACACAACCACACAATCACACAATCACACAATCACAATCACACAATCACAATTACACAATCACAATTACACAATCACACAGTTACACAATCACACAATCACAATCACGCAATCACACAATCACGATTACACAATCACGATCACACAATCACAATCACACAATCACAGAGTCACACAATCACAACGTCACACAATCACACCATCACAATCACGCAATCACACAATCACGATCACACAATCACGGTCACACAATCACGGTCACACAATGACGGTCACACAATCACACAATCACACAATCACACAAACACACAATCACACAATCACTGAATCACACAATCACACACTCACACAATCACACAATCACAATCACACAATGACAATCACACAATCACAATCACACAATCACAATCACACAATCACAATCACACAATCACAATCACACAATCACAATCACACAATCACACAATCACACAGTCACACAATCACACAATGACAATCACGCAATCACACAATCACGATTACACAGTCACGATCACACAATCACAATCACACAATCACACAGTCACACAATCACAAAGTCACACAATCACACAATCACAATCACGCAATCACACAATCACGATCACACAATCACGGTCACACAATCGCGGTCACACAATGACGGTCACACAATCACACAATCACACAATCACACAATCACACAAACACACAATCACACAACCACACAATCACAATTACGCAATCACACAACCACACAATCACACAATCACACAATCACACAGTCACACAATCACACAATCACACAATCACACAATCACACAATCACACAATCACACAATCACACAACCACACAATCACACAATCACACAATCACACAATCACACAATCATACAATCACACAATCACATAACCACACAATCACACAATCACACAATCACACAATCACACAATCACACAACCACACAATCACACAATCACACAATCACACAATCACACAATCACACAATCACACTATCACACAATCACACAATCACACAATCACACAATCACACAATCACAATTACACAATCACACAATCACACAATCACACAATCACAATCACACAATCACAATTACACAATCACAATTACACAATCACACAGTTACACAATCACACAATCACAATCACGCAATCACACAATCACGATTACACAATCACGATCACACAATCACAATCACACAATCACAGAGTCACACAATCACAACGTCACACAATCACACCATCACAATCACGCAATCACACAATCACGATCACACAATCGAGGTCACACAATCACGGTCACACAATGACGGTCACACAATCACACAATCACACAATCACACAAACACACAATCACACAATCACTGAATCACACAATAACACACGCACACAACCACACAGTCACAATCACACAGTCACGGTCACAGAATCACGGTCACACAATAACGGTCACTCAATCACATATTCACACAATCACACAATCACACAATCGCACAATCACGATCACACAATCACGGTCACACAATCACGATCACACAATCACGATAACACAATTACGATCACACAATCACGGTCACACATTCACACAATCACACAATCGCACAATCACACAATCACACAATCACACAATCACACAATCACACAATCACAAATTCACACAATCACACAATCACACAATCACACAATCACAATTACACAATCACACAATCACACAATCACACAATCACAATCACACAATCACAATTACACAATCACAATTACACAATCACACAGTTACACAATCACACAATCACAATCACGCAATCACACAATCACGATTACACAATCACGATCACACAATCACAATCACACAATCACAGAGTCACACAATCACAACGTCACACAATCACACCATCACAATCACGCAATCACACAATCACGATCACACAATCGAGGTCACACAATCACGGTCACACAATGACGGTCACACAATCACACAATCACACAATCACACAAACACACAATCACACAATCACTGAATCACACAATAACACACGCACACAACCACACAGTCACAATCACACAGTCACGGTCACAGAATCACGGTCACACAATAACGGTCACTCAATCACATATTCACACAATCACACAATCACACAATCGCACAATCACGATCACACAATCACGGTCACACAATCACGATCACACAATCACGATAACACAATTACGATCACACAATCACGGTCACACATTCACACAATCACACAATCGCACAATCACACAATCACACAATCACACAATCACAAATTCACACAATCACACAATCACACAATCACACAATCACACAATCACACAATCACACAATCACACAATCACACAATCACACAATCTACACACAATCACACAATCACACAATCACACAATCACACAATCACACAATCACACAGTCACACAATCACACAATCACACAATCACACAATCACACAATCACACAATCACACAATCACACAATCACACAATCACACAATCACACAATCACACAATCACACTATCACACAATCACACAATCACACAATCACACAATCACACAATCACACAGTCACACAATCACACAATCACACAATCACACAATCACACAATCACACAATCACACAATCACACAATCACACAATCACACAACCACACAATCACACAATCACACATTCACACAATCACACAATCACACAACCACACAATCACACAATCACACAATCACACACTCACACAATCACACAGTCACAAACACACAATCACAATCACACAATCACAATCACACAATCACAATCACACAATCACAATCACACAATCACAATTACACAATCACAATCACACAATCACAATCACACAATCACAATCACACAATCACAATCACACAATCACAATCACACAATCACAATCACACAATCACAATCACACAATCACAATCACACAATCACAAAGTCACACAATCACACAATCACAATCACGCAATCACACAATCACGATCACACAATCACGGTCACACAATCACGGTCACACAATGACGGTCACACAATCACACAATCACACAATCACACAAACACGCAATCACACAATCACTCAATCACACAATAACACACTCACACAATCACACAGTCACAATCACACAGTCACAATCATACAATCACGGTCACACAATCACGGTCACACAATAACGGTCACTCAGTCACACATTCACACAATCACACAATCACACAATCACGATCACACAATCACGGTCACACAATCACGATCACACAATCACGATCACACAATCACGATCACACAATTACGATCACACAATCACACAATCACACAATCACACAATCACACAATCACACAATCACACAATCACACAATCACACAATCACACAATCACACAATCACACAATCACACAATCACACAATCACACAATCACACAATCACACAATCACACAATCACACAATCACACAATCACACAATCACACAATCACACAATCACACAATCACACAATCACAATTACACAATCACACAATCACACAATCACACAATCACACAATCACACAGTCACACAATCACACAATCACACAATCACACAATCACACAATCACACAATCACACAATCACACAATCACACAATCACACAATCACACAATCACACAATCACACAATCACACAACCACACAATCACACAATCACACAATCACACACTCACACAATCACACAGTCACAAACACACAATCACAATCACACAATCACAATCACACAATCACAATCACACAATCACAATCACACAATCACAATCACACAATCACAATTACACAATCACACAATCACACAGTCACACAATCTCAATTACACAATCACAATTACACAATCACACAATCGCACAATCACACAATCACACAATCACACAATCACACAATCACACACTCACACAATCACACAACCACACAATCACACAATCACACAATCACACACTCACACAATCACACAGTCACAAACACACAATCACAATCACACAATCACAATCACACAATCACAATTACACAATCACAGTCACATAATCACAATCACACAATCACAATCACACAATCACAATCACACAATCACAATCACACAATCACACAATCACACAATCACACAATCTCACAATCACACAATCACACAATCACACAATCACACAATCACACAATCTCAATTACACAATCCCAATTACACAATCACACAATCACACAATCACACAATCACACAATCACACAATCACACAATCACACAATCACACAATCACACAATCACACAATCACACAATCACACAATCACACAATCACACACTCACACAATCACACAATCACAATCACACAATCACAATCACACAATCACAATTACACAATCACACAATCACAATTACAAAATCACAATCACACAATCACAATCACACAATCACAATCACACAATCACAATCACACAATCACGCAATCGCAATCACACAATCACACAATCACCTAACCACACAATCACACAATCACACAACCACACAATCACACAATCACACAATCACAATCACACAATCACAATTACACAATCACACAGTTACACAATCACACAATCACAATCACGCAATCACACAATCACGATTACACAATCACGATCACACAATCACAATCACACAATCACAGAGTCACACAATCACAACGTCACACAATCACACCATCACAATCACGCAATCACACAATCACGATCACACAATCACGGTCACACAATCACGGTCACACAATGACGGTCACACAATCACACAATCACACAATCACACAAACACACAATCACACAATCACTGAATCACACAATCACACACTCACACAATCACACAATCACAATCACACAATGACAATCACACAATCACAATCACACAATCACAATCACACAATCACAATCACACAATCACAATCACACAATCACAATCACACAATCACACAATCACACAGTCACACAATCACACAATGACAATCACGCAATCACACAATCACGATTACACAGTCACGATCACACAATCACAATCACACAATCACACAGTCACACAATCACAAAGTCACACAATCACACAATCACAATCACGCAATCACACAATCACGATCACACAATCACGGTCACACAATCACGGTCACACAATGACGGTCACACAATCACACAATCACACAATCACACAATCACACAAACACACAATCACACAACCACACAATCACAATTACGCAATCACACAACCACACAATCACACAATCACACAATCACACAGTCACACAATCACACAATCACACAATCACACAATCACACAATCACACAATCACACAATCACACAACCACACAATCACACAATCACACAATCATACAATCACTCAATCACATAACCACACAATCACACAATCACACAATCACACAATCACACAATCACACAACCACACAATCACACAATCACACAATCACACAATCACACAATCACACAATCACACAATCACACAATCACACAATCACACAATCACACAATCACACAATCACACAATCACGCAATCACAATTACACAATCACACAATCACACAATCACACAATCACACAATCACACAATCACACAGACACACAATCACACAATCACACAATCACACAATCACACAATCACACAATCACACAATCACACAATCACACAATCACACAATCACACAATCACACAATCACACAATCACACAATCACACAATCACACAACCACACAATCACACAATCACACAATCACACACTCACACAATCACACAGTCACAAACACACAATCACAATCACACAATCACAATCACACAATCACAATCACACAATCACACAACCACACAATCACACAATCACACAATCACACACTCACACAATCACACAGTCACAAACACACAATCACAATCACACAATCACAATCACACAATCACAATCACACAATCACAATCACACAATCACAATTACACAATCACACAATCACACAATCACAATCACACAATCACAATTACACAATCACACAATCACACAATCACGCAATCACACAATCACGCAATCATACAATCACACAAGCACACAATCACAATCACGCAATCACACAATCACGATCACACAATTACGAACACAATCACAGTCACACAATCACACAATCACAATCACGCAATCACACAACCACGATCACACAATCACGATCACACAATCACGATCACACAATCACGGTCACACAATCACGGTCACTCAATCACGGTCACACAATCACGGTCACACAATCACGGTCACACAATCACACAATCACACAATCACACAATCACACAATCACACAATCACACAATCACACAATCACACAATCACACAATCACACTATCACACAATCACACAATCACACAATCACACAATCACAATTACACAATCACACAATCACACAATCACACAATCACGCAATCACACAATCACACAATCACACAGTCACACAATCACACAATCACACAATCACACAGTCACACAATCACACAATCACACAATCACACAATCACACAATCACACAATCACACAATCACTCAATCACACAATCACACAATCACACAATCACACAATCATACAATCACACAATCACACAACCACACAATCACACAATCACACAATCACACACTCACACAATCACACAGTCACAAACACACAATCACAATCACACAATCACAATCACACAATCACAATCACACAATCACAATCACACAATCACAATTACACAATCACAGTCACATAATCACAATCACACAATCACAATCACACAATCACAATCACACAATCACAATCACACAATCACAATCACACAATCACAAAGTCACACAATCACACAATCACAATCACGCAATCACACAATCACGATCACACAATCACGGTCACACAATCACGGTCACACAATGACGGTCACACAATCACACAATCACACAATCACACAATCACACAATCACACAATCACACAAACACGCAATCACACAATCACTCAATCACACAATAACACACTCACACAATCACACAGTCACAATCACACAGTCACAATCATACAATCACGGTCACACAATCACGGTCACACAATAACGGTCACTCAGTCACACATTCACACAATCACACAATCACACAATCACACAATCACGATCACACAATCACGGTCACACAATCACGATCACACAATCACGATCACACAATCACGATCACACAATTACGATCACACAATCACGGTCACACAATCACAGTCACACAATCACACAATCGCACAATCACACAATCACACAATCACACAATCACACAATCACAAATTCACACTATCACACAATCACACAATCACACAATCACACAATCACACAATCACACAATCACACAATCACACTATCACACAATCACACAATCACACAATCACACAATCACACAATCACAATTACACAATCACACAATCACACAATCACACAATCACACAATCACACAGTCACACAATCACACAATCACACAATCACACAATCACACAATCACACAATCACACAATCACACAATCACACAATCACACAATCACACAATCACACAATCACACAATCACACAACCACACAATCACACAATCACACAATCACACAATCACAATTACACAATCACACAATCACACAATCACACAATCACACAATCACACAATCACACAATCACACAATCACACAATCACACAATCACACAATCACACAACCACACAATCACACAATCTCACAATCACACACTCACACAATCACACAGTCACAAACACACAATCGCAATCACACAATCACAATCACACAATCACAATCACACAATCACAATCACACAATCACAATTACACAATCACAGTCACATAATCACAATCACACAATCACAATCACACAATCACAATCACACAATCACAATCACACAATCACAATCACACAATCACACAATCACACAATCACACAATCTCACAATCACACAATCACACAATCACACAATCACACAATCACACAATCACACAATCACACACTCACACAATCACACAATCACAATCACACAATCACAATTACACAATCACAAAGTCACACAATCACACAATCACAATCACGCAATCACACAATCACGATCACACAATCACGATCACACAATCACGGTCACACAATCACGGTCACACAATGACGGTCACACAATCACACAATCACACAATCACACAAACACACAATCACACAATCACTGAATCACACATTCACACACTCACACAATCACACAATCACAATCACACAATGACAATCACACAATCACAATCACACAATCACAATCACACAATCACAATCACACAATCACAATCACACAATCACAATCACACAATCACATAACCACACAATCACACAATCACACAATCACACAATCACACAATCACACAACCACACAATCACACAATCACACAATCACACAATCACACAATCACACAATCACACAATCACACAATCACACAATCACACAATCACACAATCATACAACCACACAATCACACAATCACACAATCACACAATCACAATTACACAATCACACAATCACACAATCACACAATCACACAATCACACAGACACACAATCACACAATCACACAATCACACAATCACACAATCACACAATCACACAATCACACAATCACACAATCACACAATCACACAATCACAATCACACAATCACAATTACACAATCACAGTCACATAATCACAATCACACAATCACAATCACACAATCACAATCACACAATCACAATCACACAATCACAATCACACAATCACACAATCACACAATCACACAATCTCACAATCACACAGTCACACAATCACACAATCACACAATCACACAATCTCAATTACACAATCACACAATCACACAATCACACAATCACACAATCACACAATCACACAATCACACAATCACACAATCACACAATCACACACTCACACAATCACACAATCACAATCACACAATCACAATTACACAATCACAAAGTCACACAATCACACAATCACAATCACGCAATCACACAATCACGATCACACAATCACGGTCACACAATCACGGTCACACAATGACGGTCACACAATCACACAATCACACAATCACACAATCACACAAACACACAATCACACAATCACTCAATCACACAATAACACACTCACACAATCGCACAGTCACAATCACACAGTCACAATCATACAATCACGGTCACACAATCACGGTCACACAATAACGGTCACTCAGTCACACATTCACACAATCACACAATCACACAATCACACAATCACACAATCACACATTCACACAATCACACAATCACACACTCACACAATCACACAATCACAATCACACAATCACAATTACACAATCACACAATCACGCAATCATACAATCACACAAGCACACAATCACAATCACGCAATCACACAATCACGATCACACAATTACGAACACAATCACGGTCACACAATCACAGTCACACAATCACACAATCACAATCACGCAATCACACAATCACGATCACACAATCACAATCACACAATCACAATCACACAATCACAATCACACAATCACAATCACACAATCACAAAGTCACACAATCACACAATCACAATCACGCAATCACACAATCACGATCACACAATCACGGTCACACAATCACGGTCACACAATCACAGTCACACAATCACACAATCGCACAATCACACAATCACACAATCACACAATCACACAATCACACAATCACACAATCACACAATCACACAATCACAAATTCACACTATCACACAATCACACAATCACACAATCACACAATCACACAATCACACAATCACACAATCACACAATCACACAATCACACTATCACACAATCACACAATCACACAATCACACAATCACACAATCACAATTACACAATCACACAATCACACAATCACACAATCACAATCACACAATCACAATTACACAATCACAATTACACAATCACACAGTCACACAATCACACAATCACAATCACGCAATCACACAATCACGATTACACAATCACGATCACACAATCACAATCACACAATCACAGAGTCACACAATCACAACGTCACACAATCACACCATCACAATCACGCAATCACACAATCACGATCACACAATCACGGTCACACAATCACGGTCACACAATGACGGTCACACAATCACACAATCACACAATCACACAAACACACAATCACACAATCACTGAATCACACAATCACACACTCACACAATCACACAATCACAATCACACAATGACAATCTCACAATCACAATCACACAATCACAATCACACAATCACACAACCACACAATCACACAATCACACAATCACACAATCACACAATCATACAATCACACAATCACATAACCACACAATCACACAATCACACAATCACACAATCACACAATCACACAACCACACAATCACACAATCACACAATCACACAATCACACAATCACACAATCACACAATCACACAATCACACAATCACACAATCACACAATCACACAATCACACAATCACACAATCACACAACCACACAATCACACAATCACACAATCACACACTCACACAATCACACAGTCACAAACACACAATCACAATCACACAATCAAAATCACACAATCACAATCACACAATCACAATTACACAATCACACAATCACACAATCACACAATCTCAATTACACAATCACAATTACACAATCACACAATCACACAATCACACAATCACACAATCACACAATCACACAATCACACAATCACACAATCACACAATCACACAATCACACACTCACACAATCACACAATCACAATCACACAATCACAATTACACAATCACACAATCACACAATCACGCAATCACACAATCACGCAATCATACAATCACACAAGCACACAATCACAATCACGCAATCACACAATCACGATCACACAATTACGAACACAATCACGGTCACACAATCACAGTCACACAATCACACAATCACAATCACGCAATCACACAACCACGATCACACAATCACGATCACACAATCACGATCACACAATCACGGTCACACAATCACGGTCACTCAATCACGGTCACACAATCACGGTCACACAATCACGGTCACACAATCACACAATCACACAATCACACAATCACACAATCACACAATCACACTATCACACAATCACACAATCACACAATCACACAATCACAATTACACAATCACACAATCACACAATCAGACAATCACACAATCACACAATCACACAATCACACAATCACACAATCACACAATCACACAGTCACACAATCACACAATCACACAATCACACAATCACACAATCACACAATCACACAATCACACAATCACACAATTCCACAACCACACAATCACACAATCACACAATCACACAATCACACAATCACACAATCACACAATCACACAATCACACAATCACACAATCACACAATCACACAGTCACACAATCACACAATCACACAATCACACAATCACACAATCACACAATCACACAATCACACAATCACTCAATCACACAATCACACAATCACACAATCACACAATCACACAATCATACAATCACACAATCACACAACCACACAATCACACAATCACACAATCACACACTCACACAATCACACAGTCACAAACACACAATCACAATCACACAATCACAATCACACAATCACAATCACACAATCGCAATTACACAATCACAGTCACATAATCACAATCACACAATCACAATCACACAATCACAATCACACAATCACAATCACACAATCACAATCACACAATCACAATCACACAATCACAAAGTCACACAATCACACAATCACAATCACGCAATCACACAATCACGATCACACAATCACGGTCACACAATCACGGTCACACAATGACGGTCACACAATCACACAATCACACAATCACACAAACACGCAATCACACAATCACTCAATCACACAATAACACACTCACACAATCACACAGTCACAATCACACAGTCACAATCATACAATCACGGTCACACAATCACGGTCACACAATAACGGTCACTCAGTCACACATTCACACAATCACGATCACACAATCACGGTCACACAATCACGATCACACAATCACGATCACACAATCACGATCACACAATTACGATCACACAATCACACAATCACACAATCACACAATCACACAATCACACAATCACACAATCACACAATCACACAATCACACAATCACACAATCACACAATCACACAATCACACAATCACACAATCACACAATCACACAATCACACAATCACAATTACACAATCACACAATCACACAATCACACAACCACACAATCACACAATCACACAATCACACACTCACACAATCACACAGTCACAAACACACAATCACAATCACACAATCACAATCACACAATCACAATCACACAATCACAATTACACAATCACACAATCACACAATCACACAATCACACAATCACACAATCACACAATCTCAATTACACAATCACAATTACACAATCACACAATCACACAATCACACAATCACACAATCACACAATCACACAATCACACAATCACACAATCACACAATCACACAATCACACACTCACACAATCACACAATCACAATCACACACTCACAATTACACAATCACACAATCACACAATCACGCAATCACACAATCACGCAATCATACAATCACACAAGCACACAATCACAATCACGCAATCACACAATCACGATCACACAATTACGAACACAATCACGGTCACACAATCACAGTCACACAATCACACAATCACAATCACGCAATCACACAACCACGATCACACAATCACGATCACACAATCACGATCACACAATCACGGTCACACAATCACGGTCACTCAATCACGGTCACACAATCACGGTCACACAATCACGGTCACACAATCACACAATCACACAATCACACAATCACACAATCACACAATCACACAATCACACAATCACACAATCACACAATCACACTATCACACAATCACACAATCACACAATCACACAATCACAATTACACAATCACACAATCACACAATCACACAATCACACAATCACACAATCACACAATCACACAATCACACAGTCACACAATCACACAATCACACAATCACACAATCACACAATCACACAATCACACAATCACACAATCACACAATCACACAATCACACAATCACACAATCACACAATCACACAATCACACAATCACACAATCACACAATCACACAATCACACAATCACACAGTCACACAATCACACAATCACACAATCACACAATCACACAATCACACAATCACACAATCACACAATCACACAATCACACAATCACTCAATCACACAATCACACAATCACACAATCACACAATCACACAATCATACAATCACACAATCACACAACCACACAATCACACAATCACACAATCACACAATCACACAATCACACACTCACGCAATCACACAGTCACAAACACACAATCACAATCACACAATCACAATTACACAATCACAGTCACATAATCACAATCACACAATCACAATCACACAATCACAATCACACAATCACAATCACACAATCACACAATCACACAATCACACAATCTCACAATCACACAATCACACAATCACACAATCACACAATCACACAATCTCAATTACACAATCCCAATTACACAATCACACAATCACACAATCACACAATCACACAATCACACAATCACACAATCACACAATCACACAATCACACAATCACACAATCACACAATCACACAATCACACACTCACACAATCACGCAATCACAATCACACAATCACAATTACACAATCACACAATCACAATTACAAAATCACAATCACACAATCACAATCACACAATCACAATCACACAATCACGCAATCGCAATCACACAATCACACAATCACCTAACCACACAATCACACAATCACACAACCACACAATCACACAATCACACAATCACAATCACACAATCACAATTACACAATCACAATTACACAATCACACAGTTACACAATCACACAATCACAATCACGCAATCACACAATCACGATTACACAATCACGATCACACAATCACAATCACACAATCACAGAGTCACACAATCACAACGTCACACAATCACACCATCACAATCACGCAATCACACAATCACGATCACACAATCACGGTCACACAATCACGGTCACACAATGACGGTCACACAATCACACAATCACACAATCACACAAACACACAATCACACAATCACTGAATCACACAATCACACACTCACACAATCACACAATCACAATCACACAATGACAATCACACAATCACAATCACACAATCACAATCACACAATCACAATCACACAATCACAATCACACAATCACACAGTCACACAATCACACAATGACAATCACGCAATCACACAATCACGATTACACAATCACGATCACACAATCACAATCACACAATCACACAGTCACACAATCACAAAGTCACACAATCACACAATCACAATCACGCAATCACACAATCACGATCACACAATCACGGTCACACAATCACGGTCACACAATGACGGTCACACAATCACACAATCACACAATCACACAATCACACAAACACACAATAACACAACCACACAATCACAATTACGCACTCACACAATCACACAATCACACAATCACACAATCACACAGTCACACAATCACACAATCACACAATCACACAATCACACAATCACACAATCACACAATCACACAACCACACAATCACACAATCACACAATCACACAATCACACAATCATACAATCACACAATCACATAACCACACAATCACACAATCACACAATCACACAATCACACAATCACACAACCACACAATCACACAATCACACAATCACACAATCACACAATCACACAATCACACAATCACACAATCACACAATCACACAATCACACAATCACACAATCACACAATCACACAATCACACAACCACACAATCACACAATCACACAATCACACAATCACAATTACACAATCACACAATCACACAATCACACAATCACACAATCACACAATCACACAGACACACAATCACACAATCACACAATCACACAATCACACAATCACACAATCACACAATCACACAATCACACAATCACACAATCACACAATCTCACAATCACACAGTCACACAATCACACAATCACACAATCACACAATCTCAATTACACAATCACACAATCACACAATCACACAATCACACAATCACACAATCACACAATCACACAATCACACAATCACACACTCACACAATCACACAATCACAATCACACAATCACAATTACACAATCACAAAGTCACACAATCACACAATCACAATCACGCAATCACACAATCACGATCACACAATCACGGTCACACAATCACGGTCACACAATGACGGTCACACAATCACACAATCACACAATCACACAATCACACAAACACACAATCACACAATCACTCAATCACACAATAACACACTCACACAATCGCACAGTCACAATCACACAGTCACAATCATACAATCACGGTCACACAATCACGGTCACACAATAACGGTCACTCAGTCACACATTCACACAATCACACAATCACACAATCACACAATCACGATCACACAATCACGATCACACAATTACGATCACACAATCACGGTCACACAATCACAGTCACACAATCACACAATCGCACAATCACACAATCACACAATCACACAATCACACAATCACACAATCACACATTCACACAATCACACAATCACACACTCACACAATCACACAATCACAATCACACAATCACAATTACACAATCACACAATCACGCAATCATACAATCACACAAGCACACAATCACAATCACGCAATCACACAATCACGATCACACAATTACGAACACAATCACGGTCACACAATCACAGTCACACAATCACACAATCACAATCACGCAATCACACAATCACGATCACACAATCACAATCACACAATCACAATCACACAATCACAATCACACAATCACAAAGTCACACAATCACACAATCACAATCACGCAATCACACAATCACGATCACACAATCACGGTCACACAATCACGGTCACACAATCACAGTCACACAATCACACAATCGCACAATCACACAATCACACAATCACACAATGACACAATCACACAATCACACAATCACACAATCACAAATTCACACTATCACACAATCACACAATCACACAATCACACAATCACACAATCACACAATCACACAATCACACAATCACACAATCACACTATCACACAATCACACAATCACACAATCACACAATCACACAATCACAATTACACAATCACACAATCACACAATCACACAATCACAATCACACAATCACAATTACACAATCACAATTACACAATCACACAGTCACACAATCACACAATCACAATCACGCAATCACACAATCACGATTACACAATCACGATCACACAATCACAATCACACAATCACAGAGTCACACAATCACAACGTCACACAATCACACCATCACAATCACGCAATCACACAATCACGATCACACAATCACGGTCACACAATCACGGTCACACAATGACGGTCACACAATCACACAATCACACAATCACACAAACACACAATCACACAATCACTGAATCACACAATCACACACTCACACAATCACACAATCACAATCACACAATGACAATCTCACAATCACAATCACACAATCACAATCACACAATCACACAACCACACAATCACACAATCACACAATCACACAATCACACAATCATACAATCACACAATCACATAACCACACAATCACACAATCACACAATCACACAATCACACAATCACACAACCACACAATCACACAATCACACAATCACACAATCACACAATCACACAATCACACAATCACACAATCACACAACCACACAATCACACAATCACACAATCACACACTCACACAATCACACAGTCACAAACACACAATCACAATCACACAATCACAATCACACAATCACAATCACACAATCACAATTACACAATCACACAATCACACAATCACACAATCACACAATCACACAATCACAATCACACACTCACAATTACACAATCACACAATCACACAATCACGCAATCACACAATCACGCAATCATACAATCACACAAGCACACAATCACAATCACGCAATCACACAATCACGATCACACAATTACGAACACAATCACGGTCACACAATCACAGTCACACAATCACACAATCACAATCACGCAATCACACAACCACGATCACACAATCACGATCACACAATCACGATCACACAATCACGGTCACACAATCACGGTCACTCAATCACGGTCACACAATCACGGTCACACAATCACGGTCACACAATCACACAATCACACAATCACACAGTCACACAATCACACAATCACACAATCACACAATCACACAATCACACAATCACACAATCACACAATCACACAATCACACAATCACACAATCACACAATCACACAATCACACAATCACACAATCACACAATCACACAATCACACAATCACACAATCACACAGTCACACAATCACACAATCACACAATCACACAATCACACAATCACACAATCACACAATCACACAATCACACAATCACACAATCACACAATCACTCAATCACACAATCACACAATCACACAATCACACAATCACACAATCATACAATCACACAATCACACAACCACACAATCACACAATCACACAATCACACAATCACACAATCACACAATCACACACTCACGCAATCACACAGTCACAAACACACAATCACAATCACACAATCACAATCACACAATCACAATCACACAATCACAATCACACAATCACAATTACACAATCACAGTCACATAATCACAATCACACAATCACAATCACACAATCACAATCACACAATCACAATCACACAATCACACAATCACACAATCACACAATCTCACAATCACACAATCACACAATCACACAATCACACAATCACACAATCTCAATTACACAATCCCAATTACACAATCACACAATCACACAATCACACAATCACACAATCACACAATCACACAATCACACAATCACACAATCACACAATCACACAATCACACACTCACACAATCACGCAATCACAATCACACAATCACAATTACACAATCACACAATCACAATTACAAAATCACAATCACACAATCACAATCACACAATCACAATCACACAATCACAATCACACAATCACGCAATCGCAATCACACAATCACACAATCACCTAACCACACAATCACACAATCACACAACCACACAATCACACAATCACACAATCACAATCACACAATCACAATTACACAATCACAATTACACAATCACACAGTTACACAATCACACAATCACAATCACGCAATCACACAATCACGATTACACAATCACGATCACACAATCACAATCACACAATCACAGAGTCACACAATCACAACGTCACACAATCACACCATCACAATCACGCAATCACACAATCACGATCACACAATCACGGTCACACAATCACGGTCACACAATGACGGTCACACAATCACACAATCACACAATCACACAAACACACAATCACACAATCACTGAATCACACAATCACACACTCACACAATCACACAATCACAATCACACAATGACAATCACACAATCACAATCACACAATCACAATCACACAATCACAATCACACAATCACAATCACACAATCACACAATCACACAGTCACACAATCACACAATGACAATCACGCAATCACACAATCACGATTACACAATCACGATCACACAATCACAATCACACAATCACACAGTCACACAATCACAAAGTCACACAATCACACAATCACAATCACGCAATCACACAATCACGATCACACAATCACGGTCACACAATCACGGTCACACAATGACGGTCACACAATCACACAATCACACAATCACACAATCACACAAACACACAATAACACAACCACACAATCACAATTACGCAATCACACAATCACACAATCACACAATCACACAATCACACAGTCACACAATCACACAATCACACAATCACACAATCACACAATCACACAATCACACAATCACACAACCACACAATCACACAATCACACAATCACACAATCACACAATCATACAATCACACAATCACATAACCACACAATCACACAATCACACAATCACACAATCACACAATCACACAACCACACAATCACACAATCACACAATCACACAATCACACAATCACACAATCACACAATCACACAATCACACAATCACACAATCACACAATCACACAATCACACAATCACACAATCACACAACCACACAATCACACAATCACACAATCACACAATCACAATTACACAATCACACAATCACACAATCACACAATCACACAATCACACAGACACACAATCACACAATCACACAATCACACAATCACACAATCACACAATCACACAATCACACAATCACACAATCACACAATCACACAATCACACAATCACACAATCACACAATCACACAATCACACAATCACACAACCACACAATCACACAATCACACAATCACACACTCACACAATCACACAGTCACAAACACACAATCACAATCACACAATCACAATCACACAATCACAATCACACAATCACAATTACACAATCACACAATCACACAATCACACAATCACACAATCTCAATTACACAATCACAATTACACAATCACACAATCACACAATCACACAATCACACAATCACACAATCACACAATCACACAATCACACAATCACACACTCACACAATCACACAATCACAATCACACAATCACAATTACACAATCACACAATCACACAACCACGCAATCACACAATCACGCAATCATACAATCACACAAGCACACAATCACAATCACGCAATCACACAATCACGATCACACAATTACGAACACAATCACGGTCACACAATCACAGTCACACAATCACACAATCACAATCACGCAATCACACAACCACGATCACACAATCACGATCACACAATCACGATCACACAATCACGGTCACACAATCACGGTCACTCAATCACGGTCACACAATCACGGTCACACAATCACGGTCACACAATCACGGTCACACAATCACACAATCACACAATCACACAATCACACAATCACACAATCACACAATCACACAATCACACAATCACACAACCACACAATCACACAATCACACAATCACACAATCACACAATCACACAATCACACAATCACACAATCACACAATCACACAAACACACAATCACACAATCACTGAATCACACAATCACACACTCACACAATCACACAATCACAATCACACAATGACAATCACACAATCACAATCACACAATCACAATCACACAATCACAATCACACAATCACAATCACACAATCACACAATCACACAGTCACACAATCACACAATGACAATCACGCAATCACACAATCACGATTACACAATCACGATCACACAATCACAATCACACAATCACACAGTCACACAATCACAAAGTCACACAATCACACAATCACAATCACGCAATCACACAATCACGATCACACAATCACGGTCACACAATCACGGTCACACAATGACGGTCACACAATCACACAATCACACAATCACACAATCACACAAACACACAATAACACAACCACACAATCACAATTACGCAATCACACAATCACACAATCACACAATCACACAATCACACAGTCACACAATCACACAATCACACAATCACACAATCACACAATCACACAATCACACAATCACACAACCACACAATCACACAATCACACAATCACACAATCACACAATCATACAATCACACAATCACATAACCACACAATCACACAATCACACAATCACACAATCACACAATCACACAACCACACAATCACACAATCACACAATCACACAATCACACAATCACACAATCACACAACCACACAATCACACAATCACACAATCACACAATCACAATTACACAATCACACAATCACACAATCACACAATCACACAATCACACAGACACACAATCACACAATCACACAATCACACAATCACACAATCACACAATCACACAATCACACAATCACACAATCACACAATCACACAATCACACAATCACACAATCACACAATCACACAATCACACAATCACACAATCACACAATCACACAACCACACAATCACACAATCACACAATCACACACTCACACAATCACACAGTCACAAACACACAATCACAATCACACAATCACAATCACACAATCACAATCACACAATCACAATTACACAATCACACAATCACACAATCACACAATCACACAATCTCAATTACACAATCACAATTACACAATCACACAATCACACAATCACACAATCACACAATCACACAATCACACAATCACACAATCACACAATCACACACTCACACAATCACACAATCACAATCACACAATCACAATTACACAATCACACAATCACACAACCACGCAATCACACAATCACGCAATCATACAATCACACAAGCACACAATCACAATCACGCAATCACACAATCACGATCACACAATTACGAACACAATCACGGTCACACAATCACAGTCACACAATCACACAATCACAATCACGCAATCACACAACCACGATCACACAATCACGATCACACAATCACGATCACACAATCACGGTCACACAATCACGGTCACTCAATCACGGTCACACAATCACGGTCACACAATCACGGTCACACAATCACGGTCACACAATCACACAATCACACAATCACACAATCACACAATCACACAATCACACAATCACACAATCACACTATCACACAATCACACAATCACACAATCACACAATCACACAATCACAATTACACAATCACACAATCACACAATCACACAATCACGCAATCACACAATCACACAATCACACAGTCACACAATCACACAATCACACAATCACACAGTCACACAATCACACAATCACACAATCACACAATCACACAATCACACAATCACTCAATCACACAATCACACAGTCACACAATCACACAATCATACAATCACACAATCACACAACCACACAATCACACAATCACACAATCACACACTCACACAATCACACAGTCACAAACACACAATCACAATCACACAATCACAATCACACAATCACAATCACACAATCACAATCACACAATCACAATTACACAATCACAGTCACATAATCACAATCACACAATCACAATCACACAATCACAATCACACAATCACAATCACACAATCACAATCACACAATCACAAAGTCACACAATCACACAATCACAATCACGCAATCACACAATCACGATCACACAATCACGGTCACACAACCACGGTCACACAATGACGGTCACACAATCACACAATCACACAATCACACAATCACACAATCACACAATCACACAAACACGCAATCACACAATCACTCAATCGAACAATAACACACTCACACAATCACACAGTCACAATCACACAGTCACAATCATACAATCACGGTCACACAATCACGGTCACACAATAACGGTCACTCAGTCACACATTCACACAATCACACAATCACACAATCACACAATCACGATCACACAATCACGGTCACACAATCACGATCACACAATCACGATCACACAATCACGATCACACAATTACGATCACACAATCACGGTCACACAATCACAGTCACACAATCACACAATCGCACAATCACACAATCACACAATCACACAATCACACAATCACACAATCACAAATTCACACTATCACACAATCACACAATCACACAATCACACAATCACACAATCACACAATCACACAATCACACAATCACACAATCACACTATCACACAATCACACAATCACACAATCACACAATCACACAATCACAATTACACAATCACACAATCACACAATCACACAATCACACAATCACACAGTCACACAATCACACAATCACACAATCACACAATCACACAATCACACAATCACACAATCACACAATCACACAATCACACAATCACACAATCACACAATCACACAATCACACAACCACACAATCACACAATCACACAATCACAATTACACAATCACACAATCACACAATCACACAATCACACAATCACACAATCACACAATCACACAATCACACAATCACACAATCACACAATCACACAATCACACAATCACACAATCACACAATCACACAACCACACAATCACACAATCTCACAATCACACACTCACACAATCACACAGTCACAAACACACAATCACAATCACACAATCACAATCACACAATCACAATTACACAATCACAGTCACATAATCACAATCACACAATCACAATCACACAATCACAATCACACAATCACAATCACACAATCACAATCACACAATCACAATCACACAATCACACAATCACACAATCACACAATCTCACAATCACACAGTCACACAATCACACAATCACACAATCACACAATCTCAATTACACAATCACACAATCACACAATCACACAATCACACAATCACACAATCACACAATCACACAATCACACAATCACACACTCACACAATCACACAATCACAATCACACAATCACAATTACACAATCACAAAGTCACACAATCACACAATCACAATCACGCAATCACACAATCACGATCACACAATCACGGTCACACAATCACGGTCACACAATGACGGTCACACAATCACACAATCACACAATCACACAATCACACAATCACACAATCACACAAACACACAATCACACAATCACCCCATCACACAATAACACACTCACACAATCACACAGTCACAATCACACAGTCACAATCATACAATCACGGTCACACAATCACGGTCACACAATAACGGTCACTCAGTCACACATTCACACAATCACACAATCACGATCACACAATCACGATCACACAATTACTATCACACAATCACGGTCACACAATCACAGTCACACAATCACACAATCGCACAATCACACAATCACACAATCACACAATCACACAATCACACAATCACACAATCACACACTCACACAATCACACAATCACAATCACACAATCACAATTACACAATCACACAATCACGCAATCATACAATCACACAAGCACACAATCACAATCACGCAATCACACAATCACGATCACACAATTACGAACACAATCACGGTCACACAATCACAGTCACACAATCACACAATCACAATCACGCAATCACACAATCACGATCACACAATCACAATCACACAATCACAATCACACAATCACAATCACACAATCACAAAGTCACACAATCACACAATCACAATCACGCAATCACACAATCACGATCACACAATCACGGTCACACAATCACGGTCACACAATCACACAATCACACAATCACACAATCACACAATCACACAATCACACAATCACACAATCACAAATTCACACTATCACACAATCACACAATCACACAATCACACAATCACACAATCACACAATCACACAATCACACAATCACACAATCACACTATCACACAATCACACAATCACACAATCACACAATCACACAATCACAATTACACAATCACACAATCACACAATCACACAATCACAATCACACAATCACAATTACACAATCACAATTACACAATCACACAGTCACACAATCACACAATCACAATCACGCAATCACACAATCACGATTACACAATCACGATCACACAATCACAATCACACAATCACAGAGTCACACAATCACAACGTCACACAATCACACCATCACAATCACGCAATCACACAATCACGATCACACAATCGAGGTCACACAATCACGGTCACACAATGACGGTCACACAATCACACAATCACACAATCACACAAACACACAATCACACCATCACTGAATCACACAATAACACACGCACACAACCACACAGTCACAATCACACAGTCACGGTCACAGAATCACGGTCACACAATAACGGTCACTCAATCACATATTCACACAATCACACAATCACACAATCGCACAATCACGATCACACAATCACGGTCACACAATCACGATCACACAATCACGATAACACAATTACGATCACACAATCACGGTCACACATTCACACAATCACACAATCGCACAATCACACAATCACACAATCACACAATCACACAATCACACAATCACAAATTCACACAATCACACAATCACACAATCACACAATCACACAATCACACAATCACACAATCACACAATCACACAATCACACAATCTACACACAATCACACAATCACACAATCACACAATCACACAATCACACAATCACACAGTCACACAATCACACAATCACACAATCACACAATCACACAATCACACAATCACACAATCACACAATCACACAATCACACAATCACACAATCACACAATCACACTATCACACAATCACACAATCACACAATCACACAATCACACAATCACACAATCACACAATCACACAGTCACACAATCACACAATCACACAATCACACAATCACACAATCACACAATCACACAATCACACAATCACACAATCACACAATCACACAATCACACAACCACACAATCACACAATCACACAATCACACACTCACACAATCACACAGTCACAAACACACAATCACAATCACACAATCACAATCACACAATCACAATCACACAATCACAATTACACAATCACACAATCACACAATCACACAATCACACAATCTCAATTACACAATCACAATTACACAATCACACAATCACACAATCACACAATCACACAATCACACAATCACACAATCACACAATCACACAATCACACAATCACACACTCACACAATCACACAATCACAATTACACAATCACACAATCACACAATCACGCAATCACACAATCACGCAATCATACAATCACACAAGCACACAATCACAATCACGCAATCACACAATCACGATCACACAATTACGAACACAATCGCGGTCACACAATCACAGTCACACAATCACACAATCACAATCACGCAATCACACAACCACGATCACACAATCACGATCACACAATCACGATCACACAATCACGGTCACACAATCACGGTCACTCAATCACGGTCACACAATCACGGTCACACAATCACACAATCGCACAATCACACAATCACACAATCACACAATCACACAATCACACAATCACAAATTCACACTATCACACAATCACACAATCACACAATCACACAATCACACAATCACACAATCACACAATCACACAATCACACTATCACACAATCACACAATCACACAATCACACAATCACACAATCACAATTACACAATCACACAATCACACAATCACACAATCACACAATCACACAGTCACACAATCACACAATCACACAATCACACAATCACACAATCACACAATCACACAATCACACAATCACACAATCACACAATCACACAATCACACAATCACACAATCACACAACCACACAATCACACAATCACACAATCACACAATCACAATTACACAATCACACAATCACACAATCACACAATCACACAATCACACAATCACACAATCACACAATCACACAATCACACAATCACACAATCACACAATCACACAATCACACAATCACACAATCACACAATCACACAATCACACAACCACACAATCACACAATCTCACAATCACACACTCACACAATCACACAGTCACAAACACACAATCACAATCACACAATCACAATCACACAATCACAATTACACAATCACAGTCACATAATCACAATCACACAATCACAATCACACAATCACAATCACACAATCACAATCACACAATCACAATCACACAATCACAATCACACAATCACACAATCACACAATCACACAATCTCACAATCACACAGTCACACAATCACACAATCACACAATCACACAATCTCAATTACACAATCACACAATCACACAATCACACAATCACACAATCACACAATCACACAATCACACAATCACACAATCACACACTCACACAATCACACAATCACAATCACACAATCACAATTACACAATCACAAAGTCACACAATCACACAATCACAATCACGCAATCACACAATCACGATCACACAATCACGGTCACACAATCACGGTCACACAATGACGGTCACACAATCACACAATCACACAATCACACAATCACACAAACACACAATCACACAATCACCCCATCACACAATAACACACTCACACAATCACACAGTCACAATCACACAGTCACAATCATACAATCACGGTCACACAATCACGGTCACACAATAACGGTCACTCAGTCACACATTCACACAATCACACAATCACGATCACACAATCACGATCACACAATTACGATCACACAATCACGGTCACACAATCACAGTCACACAATCACACAATCGCACAATCACACAATCACACAATCACACAATCACACAATCACACAATCACACACTCACACAATCACACACTCACACAATCACACAATCACAATTACACAATCACACAATCACGCAATCATACAATCACACAAGCACACAATCACAATCACGCAATCACACAATCACGATCACACAATTACGAACACAATCACGGTCACACAATCACAGTCACACAATCACACAATCACAATCACGCAATCACACAATCACGATCACACAATCACAATCACACAATCACAATCACACAATCACAATCACACAATCACAATCACACAATCACAAAGTCACACAATCACACAATCACAATCACGCAATCACACAATCACGATCACACAATCACGATCACACAATCACGGTCACACAATCACGGTCACACAATCACAGTCACACAATCACACAATCGCACAATCACACAATCACACAATCACACAATCACACAATCACACAATCACAAATTCACACTATCACACAATCACACAATCACACAATCACACAATCACACAATCACACAATCACACAATCACACAATCACACAATCACACTATCACACAATCACACAATCACACAATCACACAATCACACAATCACAATTACACAATCACACAATCACACAATCACACAATCACAATCACACAATCACAATTACACAATCACAATTACACAATCACACAGTCACACAATCACACAATCACAATCACGCAATCACACAATCACGATTACACAATCACGATCACACAATCACAATCACACAATCACAGAGTCACACAATCACAACGTCACACAATCACACCATCACAATCACGCAATCACACAATCACGATCACACAATCGAGGTCACACAATCACGGTCACACAATGACGGTCACACAATCACACAATCACACAATCACACAAACACACAATCACACCATCACTGAATCACACAATAACACACGCACACAACCACACAGTCACAATCACACAGTCACGGTCACAGAATCACGGTCACACAATAACGGTCACTCAATCACATATTCACACAATCACACAATCACACAATCGCACAATCACGATCACACAATCACGGTCACACAATCACGATCACACAATCACGATAACACAATTACGATCACACAATCACGGTCACACATTCACACAATCACACAATCGCACAATCACACAATCACACAATCACACAATCACACAATCACACAATCACACAATCACACAATCTACACACAATCACACAATCACACAATCACACAATCACACAATCACACAATCACACAGTCACACAATCACACAATCACACAATCACACAATCACACAATCACACAATCACACAATCACACAATCACACAATCACACAATCACACAATCACACTATCACACAATCACACAATCACACAATCACACAATCACGCAATCACACAATCACACAATCACACAGTCACACAATCACACAATCACACAATCACACAATCACACAATCACACAATCACACAATCACACAATCACACAATCACACAATCACACAACCACACAATCACACAATCACACAATCACACACTCACACAATCACACAGTCACAAACACACAATCACAATCACACAATCACAATCACACAATCACAATCACACAATCACAATTACACAATCACACAATCACACAATCACACACTCACACAATCACACAATCACAATTACACAATCACACAATCACACAATCACGCAATCACACAATCACGCAATCATACAATCACACAAGCACACAATCACAATCACGCAATCACACAATCACGATCACACAATTACGAACACAATCGCGGTCACACAATCACAGTCACACAATCACACAATCACAATCACGCAATCACACAACCACGATCACACAATCACGATCACACAATCACGATCACACAATCACGGTCACACAATCACGGTCACTCAATCACGGTCACACAATCACGGTCACACAATCACGGTCACACAATCACACAATCACACAATCACACAATCACACAATCACACAATCACACAATCACACAATCACACTATCACACAATCACACAATCACACACTCACACAATCACACAGTCACAAACACACAATCACAATCACACAATCACAATCACACAATCACAATCACACAATCACAATCACACAATCACAATCACACAATGACAATTACACAATCACAGTCACATAATCACAATCACACAATCACAATCACACAATCACAATCACACAATCACAATCACACAATCACAATCACACAATCACAAAGTCACACAATCACACAATCACAATCACGCAATCACACAATCACGATCACACAATCACGGTCACACAATCACGGTCACACAATGACGGTCACACAATCACACAATCACACAATCACACAAACACGCAATCACACAATCACTCAATCACACAATAACACACTCACACAATCACACAGTCACAATCACACAGTCACAATCATACAATCACGGTCACACAATCACGGTCACACAATAACGGTCACTCAGTCACACATTCACACAATCACACAATCACACAATCACGATCACACAATCACGGTCACACAATCACGATCACACAATCACGATCACACAATCACGATCACACAATTACGATCACACAATCACACAATCACACAATCACACAATCACACAATCACACAATCACACAATCACACAATCACACAATCACACAATCACACAATCACACAACCACACAATCACACAATCACACAATCACACAATCACAATTACACAATCACACAATCACACAATCACACAATCACACAATCACACAGTCACACAATCACACAATCACACAATCACACAATCACACAATCACACAATCACACAATCACACAATCACACAATCACACAATCACACAATCACACAACCACACAATCACACAATCACACAATCACACACTCACACAATCACACAGTCACAAACACACAATCACAATCACACAATCACAATCACACAATCACAATCACACAATCACAATTACACAATCACACAATCACACAATCACACAATCACACAATCTCAATTACACAATCACAATTACACAATCACACAATCACACAATCACACAATCACACAATCACACAATCACACAATCACACAATCACACAACCACACAATCACACAATCACACAATCACACACTCACACAATCACACAGTCACAAACACACAATCACAATCACACAATCACAATCACACAATCACAATCACACAATCACAATCACACAATCACAATCACACAATCACAATTACACAATCACAGTCACATAATCACAATCACACAATCACAATCACACAATCACAATCACACAATCACAATCACACAATCACAATCACACAATCACAATCACACAATCACAAAGTCACACAATCACACAATCACAATCACGCAATCACACAATCACGATCACACAATCACGGTCACACAATCACGGTCACACAATGACGGTCACACAATCACACAATCACACAATCACACAAACACGCAATCACACAATCACTCAATCACACAATAACACACTCACACAATCACACAGTCACAATCACACAGTCACAATCATACAATCACGGTCACACAATCACGGTCACACAATAACGGTCACTCAGTCACACATTCACACAATCACACAATCACACAATCACGATCACACAATCACGGTCACACAATCACGATCACACAATCACGATCACACAATCACGATCACACAATTACGATCACACAATCACACAATCACACAATCACACAATCACACAATCACACAATCACACAATCACACAATCACACAATCACACAATCACACAATCACACAATCACACAATCACACAATCACACAATCACACAATCACACAATCACAATTACACAATCACACAATCACACAATCACACAATCACACAATCACACAGTCACAATTACACAATCACACAATCACACAATCACACAATCACGCAATCACACAATCACACAATCACACAGTCACACAATCACACAATCACACAATCACACAGTCACACAATCACACAATCACACAATCACACAATCACACAATCACACAATCACACAATCACTCAATCACACAATCACACAATCACACAATCACACAATCATACAATCACACAATCACACAACCACACAATCACACAATCACACAATCACACACTCACACAATCACACAGTCACAAACACACAATCACAATCACACAATCACAATCACACAATCACAATCACACAATCACAATCACACAATCACAATTACACAATCACAGTCACATAATCACAATCACACAATCACAATCACACAATCACAATCACACAATCACAATCACACAATCACAAAGTCACACAATCACACAATCACAATCACGCAATCACACAATCACGATCACACAATCACGGTCACACAATCACGGTCACACAATGACGGTCACACAATCACACAATCACACAATCACACAATCACACAATCACACAATCACACAAACACGCAATCACACAATCACTCAATCGAACAATAACACACTCACACAATCACACAGTCACAATCACACAGTCACAATCATACAATCACGGTCACACAATCACGGTCACACAATAACGGTCACTCAGTCACACATTCACACAATCACACAATCACACAATCACACAATCACGATCACACAATCACGGTCACACAATCACGATCACACAATCACGATCACACAATCACGATCACACAATTACGATCACACAATCACGGTCACACAATCACAGTCACACAATCACACAATCGCACAATCACACAATCACACAATCACACAATCACACAATCACACAATCACAAATTCACACTATCACACAATCACACAATCACACAATCACACAATCACACAATCACACAATCACACAATCACACAATCACACAATCACACTATCACACAATCACACAATCACACAATCACACAATCACACAATCACAATTACACAATCACACAATCACACAATCACACAATCACACAATCACACAGTCACACAATCACACAATCACACAATCACACAATCACACAATCACACAATCACACAATCACACAATCACACAATCACACAATCACACAATCACACAATCACACAATCACACAACCACACAATCACACAATCACACAATCACACAATCACAATTACACAATCACACAATCACACAATCACACAATCACACAATCACACAATCACACAATCACACAATCACACAATCACACAATCACACAATCACACAATCACACAATCACACAACCACACAATCACACAATCTCACAATCACACACTCACACAATCACACAGTCACAAACACACAATCACAATCACACAATCACAATCACACAATCACAATTACACAATCACAGTCACATAATCACAATCACACAATCACAATCACACAATCACAATCACACAATCACAATCACACAATCACAATCACACAATCACAATCACACAATCACAATCACACAATCACAATCACACAATCACACAATCACACAATCACACAATCTCACAATCACACAGTCACACAATCACACAATCACACAATCACACAATCTCAATTACACAATCACACAATCACACAATCACACAATCACACAATCACACAATCACACAATCACACAATCACACAATCACACACTCACACAATCACACAATCACAATCACACAATCACGATCACACAATCACGGTCACACAATCACGGTCACACAATCACAGTCACACAATCACACAATCACAATCACGCAATCACACAATCACGATCACACAATCACAATCACACAATCACAATCACACAATCACAATCACACAATCACAAAGTCACACAATCACACAATCACAATCACGCAATCACACAATCACGATCACACAATCACGGTCACACAATCACGGTCACACAATCACACAATCACACAATCACACAATCACACAATCACACAATCACACAATCACACAATCACAAATTCACACTATCACACAATCACACAATCACACAATCACACAATCACACAATCACACAATCACACAATCACACAATCACACAATCACACTATCACACAATCACACAATCACACAATCACACAATCACACAATCACAATTACACAATCACACAATCACACAATCACACAATCACAATCACACAATCACAATTACACAATCACAATTACACAATCACACAGTCACACAATCACACAATCACAATCACGCAATCACACAATCACGATTACACAATCACGATCACACAATCACAATCACACAATCACAGAGTCACACAATCACAACGTCACACAATCACACCATCACAATCACGCAATCACACAATCACGATCACACAATCGAGGTCACACAATCACGGTCACACAATGACGGTCACACAATCACACAATCACACAATCACACAAACACACAATCACACCATCACTGAATCACACAATAACACACGCACACAACCACACAGTCACAATCACACAGTCACGGTCACAGAATCACGGTCACACAATAACGGTCACTCAATCACATATTCACACAATCACACAATCACACAATCGCACAATCACGATCACACAATCACGGTCACACAATCACGATCACACAATCACGATAACACAATTACGATCACACAATCACGGTCACACATTCACACAATCACACAATCGCACAATCACACAATCACACAATCACACAATCACACAATCACACAATCACAAATTCACACAATCACACAATCACACAATCACACAATCACACAATCACACAATCACACAATCACACAATCACACAATCACACAATCTACACACAATCACACAATCACACAATCACACAATCACACAATCACACAATCACACAGTCACACAATCACACAATCACACAATCACACAATCACACAATCACACAATCACACAATCACACAATCACACAATCACACAATCACACAATCACACTATCACACAATCACACAATCACACAATCACACAATCACACAATCACACAATCACACAATCACACAGTCACACAATCACACAATCACACAATCACACAATCACACAATCACACAATCACACAATCACACAATCACACAATCACACAATCACACAATCACACAACCACACAATCACACAATCACACAATCACACACTCACACAATCACACAGTCACAAACACACAATCACAATCACACAATCACAATCACACAATCACAATCACACAATCACAATTACACAATCACACAATCACACAATCACACAATCACACAATCTCAATTACACAATCACAATTACACAATCACACAATCACACAATCACACAATCACACAATCACACAATCACACAATCACACAATCACACAATCACACAATCACACACTCACACAATCACACAATCACAATTACACAATCACACAATCACACAATCACGCAATCACACAATCACGCAATCATACAATCACACAAGCACACAATCACAATCACGCAATCACACAATCACGATCACACAATTACGAACACAATCGCGGTCACACAATCACAGTCACACAATCACACAATCACAATCACGCAATCACACAACCACGATCACACAATCACGATCACACAATCACGATCACACAATCACGGTCACACAATCACGGTCACTCAATCACGGTCACACAATCACGGTCACACAATCACACAATCGCACAATCACACAATCACACAATCACACAATCACACAATCACACAATCACAAATTCACACTATCACACAATCACACAATCACACAATCACACAATCACACAATCACACAATCACACAATCACACAATCACACTATCACACAATCACACAATCACACAATCACACAATCACACAATCACAATTACACAATCACACAATCACACAATCACACAATCACACAATCACACAGTCACACAATCACACAATCACACAATCACACAATCACACAATCACACAATCACACAATCACACAATCACACAATCACACAATCACACAATCACACAATCACACAATCACACAACCACACAATCACACAATCACACAATCACACAATCACAATTACACAATCACAGTCACATAATCACAATCACACAATCACAATCACACAATCACAATCACACAATCACAATCACACAATCACAATCACACAATCACAATCACACAATCACACAATCACACAATCACACAATCTCACAATCACACAGTCACACAATCACACAATCACACAATCACACAATCTCAATTACACAATCACACAATCACACAATCACACAATCACACAATCACACAATCACACAATCACACAATCACACAATCACACACTCACACAATCACACAATCACAATCACACAATCACAATTACACAATCACAAAGTCACACAATCACACAATCACAATCACGCAATCACACAATCACGATCACACAATCACGGTCACACAATCACGGTCACACAATGACGGTCACACAATCACACAATCACACAATCACACAATCACACAAACACACAATCACACAATCACCCCATCACACAATAACACACTCACACAATCACACAGTCACAATCACACAGTCACAATCATACAATCACGGTCACACAATCACGGTCACACAATAACGGTCACTCAGTCACACATTCACACAATCACACAATCACGATCACACAATCACGATCACACAATTACGATCACACAATCACGGTCACACAATCACAGTCACACAATCACACAATCGCACAATCACACAATCACACAATCACACAATCACACAATCACACAATCACACACTCACACAATCACACACTCACACAATCACACAATCACAATTACACAATCACACAATCACGCAATCATACAATCACACAAGCACACAATCACAATCACGCAATCACACAATCACGATCACACAATTACGAACACAATCACGGTCACACAATCACAGTCACACAATCACACAATCACAATCACGCAATCACACAATCACGATCACACAATCACAATCACACAATCACAATCACACAATCACAATCACACAATCACAATCACACAATCACAAAGTCACACAATCACACAATCACAATCACGCAATCACACAATCACGATCACACAATCACGATCACACAATCACGGTCACACAATCACGGTCACACAATCACAGTCACACAATCACACAATCGCACAATCACACAATCACACAATCACACAATCACACAATCACACAATCACAAATTCACACTATCACACAATCACACAATCACACAATCACACAATCACACAATCACACAATCACACAATCACACAATCACACAATCACACTATCACACAATCACACAATCACACAATCACACAATCACACAATCACAATTACACAATCACACAATCACACAATCACACAATCACAATCACACAATCACAATTACACAATCACAATTACACAATCACACAGTCACACAATCACACAATCACAATCACGCAATCACACAATCACGATTACACAATCACGATCACACAATCACAATCACACAATCACAGAGTCACACAATCGCAACGTCACACAATCACACCATCACAATCACGCAATCACACAATCACGATCACACAATCGAGGTCACACAATCACGGTCACACAATGACGGTCACACAATCACACAATCACACAATCACACAAACACACAATCACACCATCACTGAATCACACAATAACACACGCACACAACCACACAGTCACAATCACACAGTCACGGTCACAGAATCACGGTCACACAATAACGGTCACTCAATCACATATTCACACAATCACACAATCACACAATCGCACAATCACGATCACACAATCACGGTCACACAATCACGATCACACAATCACGATAACACAATTACGATCACACAATCACGGTCACACATTCACACAATCACACAATCGCACAATCACACAATCACACAATCACACAATCACACAATCACACAATCACAAATTCACACAATCACACAATCACACAATCACACAATCACACAATCACACAATCACACAATCACACAATCACACAATCACACAATCTACACACAATCACACAATCACACAATCACACAATCACACAATCACACAATCACACAGTCACACAATCACACAATCACACAATCACACAATCACACAATCACACAATCACACAATCACACAATCACACAATCACACAATCACACAATCACACTATCACACAATCACACAATCACACAATCACACAATCACGCAATCACACAATCACACAATCACACAGTCACACAATCACACAATCACACAATCACACAATCACACAATCACACAATCACACAATCACACAATCACACAATCACACAATCACACAACCACACAATCACACAATCACACAATCACACACTCACACAATCACACAGTCACAAACACACAATCACAATCACACAATCACAATCACACAATCACAATTACACAATCACACAATCACACAATCACACAATCACACAATCTCAATTACACAATCACAATTACACAATCACACAATCACACAATCACACAATCACACAATCACACAATCACACAATCACACAATCACACAATCACACAATCACACACTCACACAATCACACAATCACAATTACACAATCACACAATCACACAATCACGCAATCACACAATCACGCAATCATACAATCACACAAGCACACAATCACAATCACGCAATCACACAATCACGATCACACAATTACGAACACAATCGCGGTCACACAATCACAGTCACACAATCACACAATCACAATCACGCAATCACACAACCACGATCACACAATCACGATCACACAATCACGATCACACAATCACGGTCACACAATCACGGTCACTCAATCACGGTCACACAATCACGGTCACACAATCACACAATCGCACAATCACACAATCACACAATCACACAATCACACAATCACACAATCACAAATTCACACTATCACACAATCACACAATCACACAATCACACAATCACACAATCACACAATCACACAATCACACAATCACACTATCACACAATCACACAATCACACAATCACACAATCACACAATCACAATTACACAATCACACAATCACACAATCACACAATCACACAATCACACAGTCACACAATCACACAATCACACAATCACACAATCACACAATCACACAATCACACAATCACACAATCACACAATCACACAATCACACAATCACACAATCACACAATCACACAACCACACAATCACACAATCACACAATCACACAATCACAATTACACAATCACAGTCACATAATCACAATCACACAATCACAATCACACAATCACAATCACACAATCACAATCACACAATCACAATCACACAATCACAATCACACAATCACACAATCACACAATCACACAATCTCACAATCACACAGTCACACAATCACACAATCACACAATCACACAATCTCAATTACACAATCACACAATCACACAATCACACAATCACACAATCACACAATCACACAATCACACAATCACACAATCACACACTCACACAATCACACAATCACAATCACACAATCACAATTACACAATCACAAAGTCACACAATCACACAATCACAATCACGCAATCACACAATCACGATCACACAATCACGGTCACACAATCACGGTCACACAATGACGGTCACACAATCACACAATCACACAATCACACAATCACACAAACACACAATCACACAATCACCCCATCACACAATAACACACTCACACAATCACACAGTCACAATCACACAGTCACAATCATACAATCACGGTCACACAATCACGGTCACACAATAACGGTCACTCAGTCACACATTCACACAATCACACAATCACGATCACACAATCACGATCACACAATTACGATCACACAATCACGGTCACACAATCACAGTCACACAATCACACAATCGCACAATCACACAATCACACAATCACACAATCACACAATCACACAATCACACACTCACACAATCACACACTCACACAATCACACAATCACAATTACACAATCACACAATCACGCAATCATACAATCACACAAGCACACAATCACAATCACGCAATCACACAATCACGATCACACAATTACGAACACAATCACGGTCACACAATCACAGTCACACAATCACACAATCACAATCACGCAATCACACAATCACGATCACACAATCACAATCACACAATCACAATCACACAATCACAATCACACAATCACAATCACACAATCACAAAGTCACACAATCACACAATCACAATCACGCAATCACACAATCACGATCACACAATCACGATCACACAATCACGGTCACACAATCACGGTCACACAATCACAGTCACACAATCACACAATCGCACAATCACACAATCACACAATCACACAATCACACAATCACACAATCACAAATTCACACTATCACACAATCACACAATCACACAATCACACAATCACACAATCACACAATCACACAATCACACAATCACACAATCACACTATCACACAATCACAAAATCACACAATCACACAATCACACAATCACAATTACACAATCACACAATCACACAATCACACAATCACAATCACACAATCACAATTACACAATCACAATTACACAATCACACAGTCACACAATCACACAATCACAATCACGCAATCACACAATCACGATTACACAATCACGATCACACAATCACAATCACACAATCACAGAGTCACACAATCGCAACGTCACACAATCACACCATCACAATCACGCAATCACACAATCACGATCACACAATCGAGGTCACACAATCACGGTCACACAATGACGGTCACACAATCACACAATCACACAATCACACAAACACACAATCACACCATCACTGAATCACACAATAACACACGCACACAACCACACAGTCACAATCACACAGTCACGGTCACAGAATCACGGTCACACAATAACGGTCACTCAATCACATATTCACACAATCACACAATCACACAATCGCACAATCACGATCACACAATCACGGTCACACAATCACGATCACACAATCACGATAACACAATTACGATCACACAATCACGGTCACACATTCACACAATCACACAATCGCACAATCACACAATCACACAATCACACAATCACACAATCACACAATCACAAATTCACACAATCACACAATCACACAATCACACAATCACACAATCACACAATCACACAATCACACAATCACACAATCACACAATCTACACACAATCACACAATCACACAATCACACAATCACACAATCACACAATCACACAGTCACACAATCACACAATCACACAATCACACAATCACACAATCACACAATCACACAATCACACAATCACACAATCACACAATCACACAATCACACTATCACACAATCACACAATCACACAATCACACAATCACGCAATCACACAATCACACAATCACACAGTCACACAATCACACAATCACACAATCACACAATCACACAATCACACAATCACACAATCACACAATCACACAATCACACAATCACACAACCACACAATCACACAATCACACAATCACACACTCACACAATCACACAGTCACAAACACACAATCACAATCACACAATCACAATCACACAATCACAATCACACAATCACAATTACACAATCACACAATCACACAATCACACACTCACACAATCACACAATCACAATTACACAATCACACAATCACACAATCACGCAATCACACAATCACGCAATCATACAATCACACAAGCACACAATCACAATCACGCAATCACACAATCACGATCACACAATTACGAACACAATCGCGGTCACACAATCACAGTCACACAATCACACAATCACAATCACGCAATCACACAACCACGATCACACAATCACGATCACACAATCACGATCACACAATCACGGTCACACAATCACGGTCACTCAATCACGGTCACACAATCACGGTCACACAATCACGGTCACACAATCACACAATCACACAATCACACAATCACACAATCACACAATCACACAATCACACTATCACACAATCACACAATCACACACTCACACAATCACACAGTCACAAACACACAATCACAATCACACAATCACAATCACACAATCACAATCACACAATCACAATCACACAATCACAATCACACAATGACAATTACACAATCACAGTCACATAATCACAATCACACAATCACAATCACACAATCACAATCACACAATCACAATCACACAATCACAATCACACAATCACAAAGTCACACAATCACACAATCACAATCACGCAATCACACAATCACGATCACACAATCACGGTCACACAATCACGGTCACACAATGACGGTCACACAATCACACAATCACACAATCACACAAACACGCAATCACACAATCACTCAATCACACAATAACACACTCACACAATCACACAGTCACAATCACACAGTCACAATCATACAATCACGGTCACACAATCACGGTCACACAATAACGGTCACTCAGTCACACATTCACACAATCACACAATCACACAATCACGATCACACAATCACGGTCACACAATCACGATCACACAATCACGATCACACAATCACGATCACACAATTACGATCACACAATCACACAATCACACAATCACACAATCACACAATCACACAATCACACAATCACACAATCACACAATCACACAATCACACAATCACACAACCACACAATCACACAATCACACAATCACACAATCACAATTACACAATCACACAATCACACAATCACACAATCACACAATCACACAGTCACACAATCACACAATCACACAATCACACAATCACACAATCACACAATCACACAATCACACAATCACACAATCACACAATCACACAATCACACAACCACACAATCACACAATCACACAATCACACACTCACACAATCACACAGTCACAAACACACAATCACAATCACACAATCACAATCACACAATCACAATCACACAATCACAATTACACAATCACACAATCACACAATCACACAATCACACAATCTCAATTACACAATCACAATTACACAATCACACAATCACACAATCACACAATCACACAATCACACAATCACACAATCACACAATCACACAACCACACAATCACACAATCACACAATCACACACTCACACAATCACACAGTCACAAACACACAATCACAATCACACAATCACAATCACACAATCACAATCACACAATCACAATCACACAATCACAATCACACAATCACAATCACACAATCACAATCACACAATCACAATTACACAATCACAGTCACATAATCACAATCACACAATCACAATCACACAATCACAATCACACAATCACAATCACACAATCACAATCACACAATCACAAAGTCACACAATCACACAATCACAATCACGCAATCACACAATCACGATCACACAATCACGGTCACACAATCACGGTCACACAATGACGGTCACACAATCACACAATCACACAATCACACAAACACGCAATCACACAATCACTCAATCACACAATAACACACTCACACAATCACACAGTCACAATCACACAGTCACAATCATACAATCACGGTCACACAATCACGGTCACACAATAACGGTCACTCAGTCACACATTCACACAATCACACAATCACACAATCACGATCACACAATCACGGTCACACAATCACGATCACACAATCACGATCACACAATCACGATCACACAATTACGATCACACAATCACACAATCACACAATCACACAATCACACAATCACACAATCACACAATCACACAATCACACAATCACACAATCACACAATCACACAATCACACAATCACACAATCACACAATCACACAATCACACAATCACACAATCACAATTACACAATCACACAATCACACAATCACACAATCACACAATCACACAGTCACAATTACACAATCACACAATCACACAATCACACAATCACGCAATCACACAATCACACAATCACACAGTCACACAATCACACAATCACACAATCACACAGTCACACAATCACACAATCACACAATCACACAATCACACAATCACACAATCACACAATCACTCAATCACACAATCACACAATCACACAATCACACAATCATACAATCACACAATCACACAACCACACAATCACACAATCACACAATCACACACTCACACAATCACACAGTCACAAACACACAATCACAATCACACAATCACAATCACACAATCACAATCACACAATCACAATCACACAATCACAATTACACAATCACAGTCACATAATCACAATCACACAATCACAATCACACAATCACAATCACACAATCACAATCACACAATCACAAAGTCACACAATCACACAATCACAATCACGCAATCACACAATCACGATCACACAATCACGGTCACACAATCACGGTCACACAATGACGGTCACACAATCACACAATCACACAATCACACAATCACACAATCACACAATCACACAAACACGCAATCACACAATCACTCAATCGAACAATAACACACTCACACAATCACACAGTCACAATCACACAGTCACAATCATACAATCACGGTCACACAATCACGGTCACACAATAACGGTCACTCAGTCACACATTCACACAATCACACAATCACACAATCACACAATCACGATCACACAATCACGGTCACACAATCACGATCACACAATCACGATCACACAATCACGATCACACAATTACGATCACACAATCACGGTCACACAATCACAGTCACACAATCACACAATCGCACAATCACACAATCACACAATCACACAATCACACAATCACACAATCACAAATTCACACTATCACACAATCACACAATCACACAATCACACAATCACACAATCACACAATCACACAATCACACAATCACACAATCACACTATCACACAATCCCACAATCACACAATCACACAATCACACAATCACAATTACACAATCACACAATCACACAATCACACAATCACACAATCACACAGTCACACAATCACACAATCACACAATCACACAATCACACAATCACACAATCACACAATCACACAATCACACAATCACACAATCACACAATCACACAATCACACAACCACACAATCACACAATCACACAATCACACAATCACAATTACACAATCACACAATCACACAATCACACAATCACACAATCACACAATCACACAATCACACAATCACACAATCACACAATCACACAATCACACAATCACACAATCACACAATCACACAACCACACAATCACACAATCTCACAATCACACACTCACACAATCACACAGTCACAAACACACAATCACAATCACACAATCACAATCACACAATCACAATTACACAATCACAGTCACATAATCACAATCACACAATCACAATCACACAATCACAATCACACAATCACAATCACACAATCACAATCACACAATCACAATCACACAATCACAATCACACAATCACAATCACACAATCACACAATCACACAATCACACAATCTCACAATCACACAGTCACACAATCACACAATCACACAATCACACAATCTCAATTACACAATCACACAATCACACAATCACACAATCACACAATCACACAATCACACAATCACACAATCACACAATCACACACTCACACAATCACACAATCACAATCACACAATCACAATTACACAATCACAAAGTCACACAATCACACAATCACAATCACGCAATCACACAATCACGATCACACAATCACGGTCACACAATCACGGTCACACAATGACGGTCACACAATCACACAATCACACAATCACACAATCACACAAACACACAATCACACAATCACTCAATCACACAATAACACACTCACACAATCACACAGTCACAATCACACAGTCACAATCATACAATCACGGTCACACAATCACGGTCACACAATAACGGTCACTCAGTCACACATTCACACAATCACACAATCACGATCACACAATCACGATCACACAATTACGATCACACAATCACGGTCACACAATCACAGTCACACAATCACACAATCGCACAATCACACAATCACACAATCACACAATCACACAATCACACAATCACACACTCACACAATCACACAATCACAATCACACAATCACAATTACACAATCACACAATCACGCAATCATACAATCACACAAGCACACAATCACAATCACGCAATCACACAATCACGATCACACAATTACGAACACAATCACGGTCACACAATCACAGTCACACAATCACACAATCACAATCACGCAATCACACAATCACGATCACACAATCACAATCACACAATCACAATCACACAATCACAAAGTCACACAATCACACAATCACAATCACGCAATCACACAATCACGATCACACAATCACGGTCACACAATCACGGTCACACAATCACAGTCACACAATCACACAATCGCACAATCACACAATCACACAATCACACAATCACACAATCACACAATCACACAATCACACAATCACAAATTCACACTATCACACAATCACACAATCACACAATCACACAATCACACAATCACACAATCACACAATCACACAATCACACAATCACACTATCACACAATCACACAATCACACAATCACACAATCACACAATCACAATTACACAATCACACAATCACACAATCACACAATCACAATCACACAATCACAATTACACAATCACAATTACACAATCACAATTACACAATCACAATCACACAATCACGATAACACAATCACGGTCACACATTCACACAATCACACAATCGCACAATCACACAATCACACAATCACACAATCACACAATCACACAATCACAAATTCACACAATCACACAATCACACAATCACACAATCACACAATCACACAATCACACAATCACACAATCACACAATCACACAATCTACACACAATCACACAATCACACAATCACACAATCACACAATCACACAATCACACAGTCACACAATCACACAATCACACAATCACACAATCACACAATCACACAATCACACAATCACACAATCACACAGTCACACAATCACACAATCACACAATCACACAATCACACAATCACACAATCACACAATCACACAATCACACAATCACACAATCACACAATCACACAATCACACAATCACACAACCACACAATCACACAATCACACAATCACACACTCACACAATCACACAGTCACAAACACACAATCACAATCACACAATCACAATCACACAATCACAATCACACAATCACAATTACACAATCACACAATCACACAATCACACAATCACACAATCTCAATTACACAATCACAATTACACAATCACACAATCACACAATCACACAATCACACAATCACACAATCACACAATCACACAATCACACAATCACACAGTCACACAATCATACAATCGCACAATCACACAACCACACAATCACACAATCACACAATCACACACTCACACAATCACACAGTCACAAACACACAATCACAATCACACAATCACAATCACACAATCACAATCACACAATCACAATCACACAATCACAATCACACAATCACAATTACACAATCACAGTCACATAATCACAATCACACAATCACAATCACACAATCACAATCACACAATCACAATCACACAATCACAATCACACAATCACAATCACACAATCACAATCACACAATCACAATCACACAATCACAAAGTCACACAATCACACAATCACAATCACGCAATCACACAATCACGATCACACAATCACGGTCACACAATCACGGTCACACAATCACAGTCACACAATCACACAATCGCACAATCACACAATCACACAATCACACAATCACACAATCACACAATCACACAATCACACAATCACAAATTCACACTATCACACAATCACACAATCACACAATCACACAATCACACAATCACACAATCACACAATCACACAATCACACAATCACACAATCACACTATCACACAATCACACAATCACACAATCACACAATCACACAATCACAATTACACAATCACACAATCACACAATCACACAATCACACAATCACAATCACACAATCACAATTACACAATCACAATTACACAATCACACAGTCACACAATCACACAATCACAATCACGCAATCACACAATCACGATTACACAATCACGATCACACAATCACAATCACACAATCACAGAGTCACACAATCACAACGTCACACAATCACACCATCACAATCACGCAATCACACAATCACGATCACACAATCGAGGTCACACAATCACGGTCACACAATGACGGTCACACAATCACACAATCACACAATCACACAAACACACAATCACACAATCACTGAATCACACAATAACACACGCACACAACCACACAGTCACAATCACACAGTCACGGTCACAGAATCACGGTCACACAATAACGGTCACTCAATCACATATTCACACAATCACACAATCACACAATCGCACAATCACGATCACACAATCACGGTCACACAATCACGATCACACAATCACGATAACACAATTACGATCACACAATCACGGTCACACATTCACACAATCACACAATCGCACAATCACACAATCACACAATCACACAATCACACAATCACACAATCACAAATTCACACAATCACACAATCACACAATCACACAATCACACAATCACACAATCACACAATCACACAATCACACAATCACACAATCTACACACAATCACACAATCACACAATCACACAATCACACAATCACACAATCACACAATCACGCAATCACACAATCACGCAATCATACAATCACACAAGCACACAATCACAATCACGCAATCACACAATCACGATCACACAATTACGAACACAATCACGGTCACACAATCACAGTCACACAATCACACAATCACAATCACGCAATCACACAACCACGATCACACAATCACGATCACACAATCACGATCACACAATCACGGTCACACAATCACGGTCACTCAATCACGGTCACACAATCACGGTCACACAATCACGGTCACACAATCACACAATCACACAATCACACAATCACACAATCACACAATCACACAATCACACAATCACACAATCACACAATCACACTATCACACAATCACACAATCACACAATCACACAATCACAATTACACAATCACACAATCACACAATCACACAATCACACAATCACACAATCACACAATCACACAATCACACATTCACACAATCACACAGTCACACAATCACACAATCACACAATCACACAATCACACAATCACACAATCACACAATCACACAATCACACAATCACACAATCACACAATCACACAATCACACAATCACACAATCACACAATCACACAATCACACAATCACACAATCACACAATCACACAATCACACAGTCACACAATCACACAATCACACAATCACACAATCACACAATCACACAATCACACAATCACACAATCACTCAATCACACAATCACACAATCACACAATCACACAATCACACAATCATACAATCACACAATCACACAACCACACAATCACACAATCACACAATCACACACTCACACAATCACACAGTCACAAACACACAGTCACAATCATACAATCACGGTCACGCAATCACGGTCACACAATAACGGTCACTCAGTCACACATTCACACAATCACACAATCACACAATCACGATCACACAATCACGGTCACACAATCACGATCACACAATCACGATCACACAATCACGATCACACAATTACGATCACACAATCACACAATCACACAATCACACAATCACACAATCACACAATCACACAATCACACAATCACACAATCACACAATCACACAATCACACAATCACACAATCACACAATCACACAACCACACAATCACACAATCACACAATCACACAATCACAATTACACAATCACACAATCACACAATCACACAATCACACAATCACACAGTCACTCAATCACACACTCACACAATCACACAGTCACAAACACACAATCACAATCACACAATCACAATCACACAATCACAATCACACAATCACAATCACACAATCACAATCACACAATCACAATCACACAATCACACAATCACAATCACACAATCACACAATCACCTAACCACACAATCACACAATCACACAACCACACAATCACACAATCACACAATCACAATCACACAATCACAATTACACAATCAAAATTACACAATCACACAGTCACACAATCACACAATCACAATCACGCAATCACACAATCACGATTACACAACCACGATCACACAATCACAATCACACAATCACAGAGTCACACAATCACAACGTCACACAATCACACCATCACAATCACGCAATCACACAATCACGATCACACAATCGAGGTCACACAATCACGGTCACACAATGACGGTCACACAATCACACAATCACACAATCACACAAACACACAATCACACAATCACTGAATCACACAATAACACACGCACACAATCACACAATCGCACAATCACGATCACACAATCACGGTCACACAATCACGATCACACAATCACAATCACACAATCACAATCACACAATCACAATCACACAATCACAATCACACAATCCCACAATCACACAATCACACAATCACACAATCACACAATCACACAATCACACAATCACAAGTACACAATCACAATTACACAATCACACAATCACACAATCACTCAATCACACAATCACACACTCACATAATCACACAATAACAATCACACAATGACAATCACACAATCACAATCACACAATCACAATCACACAATCACAATCACACAATCACAATCACACAATCACACAATCACACAGTCACACAATCACACAATCACAATCACGCAATCACACAATCACGACTACACAATCACGATCACACAATCACAATCACACAATCACACAGTCACACAATCACAAAGTCACACAATCACACAATCACAATCACGCAATCACACAATCACGATCACACAATCACGGTCACACAATCACGGTCACACAATGACGGTCACACAATCACACAATCACACAATCACACAATCACACAAGCACACAATCCCACAATCACTCAATGACACAATAACACACTCACACAATCACACAGTCACAATCACACAGTCACAATCATACAATCACGGTCACACAATCACGGACACACAATAACGGTCACTCAGTCACACATTCACACAATCACACAATCACACAATCACGATCACACAATCACGGTCACACAATCACGATCACACAATCACGATCACACAATCACGATCACACAATCACGGTCACACAATCACGGTCACACAATGACGGTCACACAATCACACAATCACACAATCACACAATCACACAAACACACAATCACACAATCACTCAATCACACAATAACACACTCACACAATCACACAGTCACAATCACACAGTCACAATCATACAATCACGGTCACACAATCACGGTCACACAATAACGGTCACTCAGTCACACATTCACACAATCACACAATCACACAATCACACAATCACGATCACACAATCACGGTCACACAATCACGATCACACAATCACGATCACACAATCACGATCACACAATCACGATCACACAATTACGATCACACAATCACGGTCACACAATCACAGTCACACAATCACACAATCGCACAATCACACAATCACGCAATCACACAATCACACAATCACACAATCACACAATCACAAATTCACACTATCACACAATCACACAATCACACAATCACACAATCACACAATCACACAATCACACAATCACACAATCACACAATCACACAATCACACAATCACACAACCACACAATCACACAATCACACAATCACACAATCACACAATCACACAACCACACAATCACACAATCACACAATCACACACTCACACAATCACACAGTCACAATCACGCAATCACACAATCACGATCACACAATCACGGTCACACAATCACGGTCACACAATCACGGTCACACAATCACAGTCACACAATCACACAATCGCACAATTACACAATCACACAATCACACAATCACACAATCACACAATCACAAATTCACACTATCACACAATCACACAATCACACAATCACACAATCACACAATCACACAATCACACAATCACACTATCACACAATCACACAATCACACAATCACACAATCACACAATCACAATTACACAATCACACAATCACACAATCACACAATCACACAATCACACAATCACACAATCACACAATCACACAATCACACATTCACGCAATCACACAATCACACAATCACACAATCACACAATCACACAATCACACAACCACACAATCACACAATCACACAGTCACACACTCACGCAATCACACAGTCACAAACACACAATCACAATCACACAATCACAATCACACAATCACAATCACACAATCACAATCACACAATCACAATCACACAATCACAATTACACAATCACAGTCACATAATCACAATCACACAATCACAATCACACAATCACAATCACAGAATCACAATCACACAATCACAATCACACAATCACACAATCACACAATCACACAATCTCACAATCACACAATCACACAATCACACAATCACACAATCACACAATCACACAATCACACAATCACACAATCTCAATTACACAATCACAATTACACAATCACACAATCACACAATCACACAATCACACAATCACAATTACAAAATCACAATCACACAATCACAATCACACAATCACAACCACACAATCACACAATCACAATCACACAATCACACAATCACCTAACCACACAATCACACAATCACACAACCACACAATCACACAATCACACAATCACACAATCACACAATCACACAATCACAATCACACAATCACAATTACACAATCACAATTACACAATCACACAGTCACACAATCACACAATCACAATCACGCAATCACACAATCACGATTACACAACCACGATCACACAATCACAATCACACAATCACAGAGTCACACAATCACAACGTCACACAATCACACCATCACAATCACGCAATCACACAATCACGATCACACAATCGAGGTCACACAATCACGGTCACACAATGACGGTCACACAATCACACAATCACACAATCACACAAACACACAATCACACAATCACTGAATCACACAATAACACACGCACACAATCACACAGTCACAATCACACAGTCACGGTCACAGAATCACAGTCACACAATAACGGTCACTCAATCACATATTCACACAATCACACAATCACACAATCGCACAATCACGATCACACAATCACGGTCACACAATCACGATCACACAATCACAATCACACAATCACAATCACACAATCACAATCACACAATCACAATCACACAATCACAATCACACAATCACACAATCACACAATCACACAATCTCACAATCACACAATCACACAATCACACAATCACACAATCACACAATCACAAGTACACAATCACAATTACACAATCACACAATCACACAATCACTCAATCACACAATCACACACTCACACAATCACACAATCACAATCACACAATGACAATCACACAATCACAATCACACAATCACAATCACACAATCACAATCACACAATCACAATCACACAATCACACAATCACACAGTCACACAATCACACAATCACAATCACGCAATCACACAATCACGACTACACAATCACGATCACACAATCACAATCACACAATCACACAGTCACACAATCACAAAGTCACACAATCACACAATCACAATCACGCAATCACACAATCACGATCACACAATCACGGTCACACAATCACGGTCACACAATGACGGTCACACAATCACACAATCACACAATCACACAATCACACAAACACACAATCCCACAATCACTCAATGACACAATAACACACTCACACAATCACACAGTCACAATCACACAGTCACAATCATACAATCACGGTCACACAATCACGGACACACAATAACGGTCACTCAGTCACACATTCACACAATCACACAATCACACAATCACGATCACACAATCACGGTCACACAATCACGATCACACAATAACGATCACACAATCACGATCACACAATTACGATCACACAATCACGGTCACACAATCACAATCACACAATCACAATCACACAATCACAATCACACAATCACACAATCACACAATCACACAATCTCACAATCATACAATCACACAATCACACAACCACACAATCACACAATCACACAATCACACACTCACACAATCACACAGTCACAAACACACAATCACAATCACACAATCACAATCACACAATCACAATCACACAATCACAATCACACAATCACAATCACACAATCACAATCACACAATCACAATTACACAATCACAGTCACATAATCACAATCACACAATCACAATCACACAATCACAATCACACAATCACAATCACACAATCACAATCACACAATCACAATCACACAATCACAATCACACAATCACAATCACACAATCACAATCACACAATCACAATCACACAATCACAATCACACAATCACAATCACACAATCACAATCACACAATCACAATCACACAATCACAATCACACAATCACAATCACACAATCACAATCACACAATCACAATCACACAATCACAATCACACAATCACAATCACACAATCACAATCACACAATCACAATCACACAATCACAAAGTCACACAATCACACAATCACAATCACGCAATCGCACAATCACGATCACACAATCACGATCACACAATCACGGTCACACAATGACGGTCACACAATCACAAAGTCACACAATCACACAGTCACAATCACGCAATCACACAATCACGATCACACAATCACGGTCACACAATCACGGTCACACAATGACGGTCACACAATCACACAATCACACAATCACACAATCACACAAACACACAATCACACAATCACTCAATCACACAATAACACACTCACACAATCACACAGTCACAATCACACAGTCACAATCATACAATCACGGTCACACAATCACGGTCACACAATAACGGTCACTCAGTCACACATTCACACAATCACACAATCACACAATCACGATCACACAATTACGGTCACACAATCACGATCACACAATCACGATCACACAATCACGATCACACAATCACGATCACACAATTACGATCACACAATCACGGTCACACAATCACAGTCACACAATCACACAATCGCACAATCACACAATCACGCAATCACACAATCACACAATCACACAATCACACAATCACAAATTCACACTATCACACAATCACACAATCACACAATCACACAATCACACAATCACACAATCACACAATCACACAACCACACAATCACACAATCACACAATCACACAATCACACAATCACACAATCACACAACCACACAATCACACAATCACACAATCACACAATCACACAATCACACAACCACACAATCACACAATCACACAATCACACACTCACACAATCACACAGTCACAAACACACAATCACAATCACACAATCACAATCACACAATCACAATCACACAATCACAATTACACAATCACAATCACACAATCACAATCACACAATCACAATCACACAATCACAATCACACAATCACAATCACACAATCACAATCACACAATCACAATCACACAATCACAATCACACAATCACAATCACACAATCACAATCACACAATCACACAATCACACAATCACACAATCTCACAACCACACAATCACACAATCACACAATCACACAATCACACAATCACACAATCACAAGTACACAATCACAATTACACAATCACACAATCACACAATCACACAATCACACAATCACACAATCACACAATCACACAATCACACAACCACACAATCACACAATCACACAATCACACAATCACACAATCACACAACCACACAATCACACAATCACACAATCACACACTCACACAATCACACAGTCACAAACACACAATCACAATCACACAATCACAATCACACAATCACAATCACACAATCACAATTACACAATCACAATCACACAATCACAATCACACAATCACAATCACACAATCACAATCACACAATCACAATCACACAATCACAATCACACAATCACAATCACACAATCACACAATCACACAATCACACAATCTCACAATCACACAATCACACAATCACACAATCACACAATCACACAATCACACAATCACACAATCACACAATCACAAGTACACAATCACAATTACACAATCACACAATCACACAATCACTCAATCACACAATCACACACTCACACAATCACACAATCACAATCACACAATGACAATCACACAATCACAATCACACAATCACAATCACACAATCACAATCACACAATCACAATCACACAATCACACAGTCACACAATCACAATTACACAATCACAGTCACATAATCACAATCACACAATCACAATCACACAATCACAATCACACAATCACAATCACACAATCACAATCACACAATCACAATCACACAATCACAATCACACAATCACAATCACACAATCACAATCACACAATCACAAAGTCACACAATCACACAATCACAATCACGCAATCGCACAATCACGATCACACAATCACGATCACACAATCACGATCACACAATCACGGTCACACAATGACGGTCACACAATCACAAAGTCACACAATCACACAGTCACAATCACGCAATCACACAATCACGATCACACAATCACGGTCACACAATCACGGTCACACAATGACGGTCACAGCAATCACACAATCACACAATCACACAATCACACAATCTCAATTACACAATCACAATTACACAATCACACAATCACACAATCACACAATCACACACTCACACAATCACACAGTCACAAACACACAATCACAATCACACAATCACAATCACACAATCACAATCACGCAATCACAATTACACAATCACAGTCACATAATCACAATCACACAATCACAATCACACAATCACAATTACACAATCACAATCACACAATCACAATCACACAATCACAATCACACAATCACAATCACACAATCACAATCACACAATCACAATCACACAATCACAAAGTCACACAATCACACAATCACAATCACGCAATCACACAATCACGATCACACAATCACGGTCACACAATCACGGTCACACAATGACGGTCACACAATCACACAATCACACAATCACACAACCACACAAACACACAATCACACAATCACACAATCACACAATCACACAATCACACAGTCACACAATCACACAATCACACAATCACACAATCACACAATCACACAATCACACAATCACACAATCACTCAATCACACAATCACACAATCACACACTCACACAATCACGCAGTCACAAACACACAATCACAATCACACAATCACAATCACACAATCACAATTACACAATCACAGTCACATAATCGCAATCACACAATCACACAATCACACAATCACACAATCACACAATCACACAATCTCACAATCATACAATCACACAATCACACAACCACACAATCACACAATCACACAATCACACACTCACACAATCACACAGTCACAAACACACAATCACAATCACACAATCACAATCACACAATCACAATCACACAATCACAATCACACAATCACAATCACACAATCACAATCACACAATCACAATTACACAATCACAGTCACATAATCACAATCACACAATCACAATCACACAATCACAATCACACAATCACAAAGTCACACAATCACACAATCACAATCACGCAATCGCACAATCACGATCACACAATCACGATCACACAATCACGGTCACACAATGACGGTCACACAATCACAAAGTCACACAATCACACAGTCACAATCACGCAATCACACAATCACGATCACACAATCACGGTCACACAATCACGGTCACACAATGACGGTCACAGCAATCACACAATCACACAATCACACAATCACACAATCTCAATTACACAATCACAATTACACAATCACACAATCACAATCACACAATCACAATCACGCAATCACAATTACACAATCACAGTCACATAATCACAATCACACAATCACAATCACACAATCACAATTACACAATCACAATCACACAATCACAATCACACAATCACAATCACACAATCACAATCACACAATCACAATCACACAATCACAAAGTCACACAATCACACAATCACAATCACGCAATCACACAATCACGATCACACAATCACGGTCACACAATCACGGTCACACAATGACGGTCACACAATCACACAATCACACAATCACACAACCACACAAACACACAATCACACAATCACACAATCACACAATCACACAATCACACAGTCACACAATCACACAATCACACAATCACACAATCACACAATCACACAATCACACAATCACACAATCACTCAATCACACAATCACACAATCACACACTCACACAATCACGCAGTCACAAACACACAATCACAATCACACAATCACAATCACACAATCACAATTACACAATCACAGTCACATAATCGCAATCACACAATCACACAATCACACAATCACACAATCACAATTACACAATCACACAATCACACAATCACACAATCACACAATCACACAGTCACACAATCACACAATCACACAATCACACAATCACACAATCACACAATCACACAATCACACAATCACACAATCACACAATCACACAATCACACAATCACACAATCTACACACAATCACACAATCACACAATCACACAATCACACAATCACACAATCACGCAGTCACACAATCACACAATCACACAATCACACAATCACACAATCACACAATCACACAATCATACAATCACACAATCACACAACCACACAATCACACAATCACACAATCACACACTCACACAATCACACAGTCACAAACACACAATCACAATCACACAATCACAATCACACAATCACAATCACACAATCACACAATCACAATTACAGTCACATAATCACAATCACACAATCACAATCACACAATCACAATCACACCATCACAATCACACAATCACAATCACACAATCACAAAGTCACACAATCACACAATCACAATCACGCAATCACACAATCACGATCACACAATCACACAATCACAATCACGCAATCACACAATCACGATCACACAATCACGGTCACACAATCACGGTCACACAATCACGATCACACAATTACGATCACACAATCACGGTCACACAATCACAGTCACACAATCACACAATCGCACAATCACACAATCACACAATCACACAATCACACAATCACACAATCACAAATTCACACTATCACACAATCACACAATCACACAATCACACAATCACACAATCACACAATCACACTATCACACAATCACACAATCACACAATCACACAATCACACAATCACAATCACACAATCACAATCACACAATCACAATCACACAATCACAATCACACAATCACAATCACACAATCACAATCACACAATCACAATCACACAATCACAATTACACAATCACAGTCACATAATCACAATCACACAATCACAATCACACAATCACAATCACACAATCACAATCACACAATCACAATCACACAATCACAATCACACAATCACAAAGTCACACAATCACACAATCACAATCACGCAATCGCACAATCACGATCACACAATCACGATCACACAATCACGGTCACACAATGACGGTCACACAATCACAAAGTCACACAATCACACAGTCACAATCACGCAATCACACAATCACGATCACACAATCACGGTCACACAATCACGGTCACACAATGACGGTCACAGCAATCACACAATCACACAATCACACAATCACACAATCTCAATTACACAATCACAATCACGCAATCACACAATCACGATCACACAATCACGGTCACACAATCACGGTCACACAATGACGGTCACACAATCACACAATCACACAATCACACAATGACACAATCACACAATCACACAATCACACAATCACACAATCACACAATCACACAATCACACAATCATAGAATCACACAATCACACAACCACACAATCACACAATCACACAATCACACACTCACACAATCACACAGTCACAAACACACAATCACAATCACACAATCACAATCACACAATCACAAAGTCACACAATCACACAATCACTATCACGCAATCACACAATTACGATCACACAATCACGGTCACACAATCACGGTCACACAATGACGGTCACACAATCACACAATCACACAATCACACAAACACACAATCACACAATCACTCAATCACACAATCACTCAATCACACAATAACACACTCACACAATCACACAGTCACAATCACACAGTCACAATCATACAATCACGGTCACACAATCACGGTCACACAATAACGGTCACTCAGTCACACATTCACACAATCACACAATCACACAATCACGATCACACAATCACGGTCACACAATCACGATCACACAATCACGATCACACAATCACGATCACACAATCACGATCACACAATTACGATCACACAATCACGGTCACACAATCACAGTCACACAATCACACAATCGCACAATCACACAATCACACAATCACACAATCACACAATCACACAATCACAAATTCACACTATCACACAATCACACAATCACACAATCACACAATCACACAATCACACAATCACACTATCACACAATCACACAATCACACAATCACACAATCACACAATCACAATTACACAATCACACAATCACACAATCACACAATCACACAATCACACAATCACACAATCACACAATCACACACTCACACAATCACACAGTCACAAACACACAATCACAATCACACAATCACAATCACACAATCACAATCACACAATCACAATTACACAATCACACAATCACACAATCACACAATCTCAATTACACAATCACAATTACACAATCACACAATCACACAATCACACAATCACACAATCACACAATCACACAATCACACAATCACACAATCACACAAGCACACAATCACAATCACGCAATCACACAATCACGATCACACAATTACGAACACAATCACGGTCACACAATCACAGTCACAGTATCACACAATCACAATCACGCAATCACACAACCACGATCACACAATCACGATCACACAATAACGATCACACTGTCACGGTCACACAATCACGGTCACTCAATCACGGTCACACAATCACGGTCACACAGTCACGGTCACACAATCACACAATCACACAATCACACAATCACACAATCACACAATCACACAATCACACAATCACACAATCACACAATCACACCATCATACAATCACACAATCACACAACCACACAATCACACAATCACAATTACACAATCACACAATCACACAATCACACAATCACACAATCACACAGTCACACAATCACACAATCACACAATCACACAATCACACAATCACACAATCACACAATCACACAATCACACAATCACACAATCACACAATCACACAATCACACAATCACACAATCACACAATCACACAATCACACACTCACACAATCACAGAGTCACAAACACACAATGACAATCACACAATCACAATCACACAATCACAATCACACAATCACAATCACACAATCACAATCACACAATCACAATTACACAATCACAGTCACATAATCACAATTACACAATCACAATCACACAATCACAATCACACAATCACAATCACACAATCCCAATCACACAATCACACAATCACACAATCACACAATCTCACAATCACACAATCACACAATCACACAATCACACAATCACACAATCACACAATCACACAATCACACACTCACACAATCACACAATCACAATCACACAATCACAATTACACAATCACACAATCACACAATCACGCAATCACACAATCACGCAATCACACAATCACACAATCACACAATCACACAATCACACAATCACACAATCACACAATGACACAATCACACAATCACACAATCACACAATCACACAACCACACAATCACACAATCACACAATCACACACTCACACAATCACACAGTCACAAACACACAATGACAATCACACAATCACAATCACACAATCACAATCACACAATCACAATCACACAATCACAATTACACAATCACAGTCACATAATCACAATCACACAATCACAATCACACAATCACAATCACACAATCACAATCACACAATCACAATCACACAATCACAATCACACAATCACACAATCACACAATCACACAATCACACAATCACACAATCACACAATCACACAATCACACAATCACACAATCACACAATCACACAATCACACAATCATAGAATCACACAATCACACAACCACACAATCACACAATCACACAATCACACACTCACACAATCACACAGTCACAAACACACAATCACAATCACACAATCACAATCACACAATCACAAAGTCACACAATCACACAATCACTATCACGCAATCACACAATTACGATCACACAATCACGGTCACACAATCACGGTCACACAATGACGGTCACACAATCACACAATCACACAATCACACAAACACACAATCACACAATCACTCAATCACACAATCACACAATCACACAATCACACAATCACACAATCACACAGTCACACAATCACACAATCACACAATCACACAATCACACAATCACACAATCACACAATCACACAATCACACAATCACACAATCACACAATCACACAATCACACAATCACACAACCACACAATCACACAATCACACAATCACACACTCACACAATCACACAGTCACAAACACACAATGACAATCACACAATCACAATCACACAATCACAATCACACAATCACAATCACACAATCACAATTACACAATCACAGTCACATAATCACAATCACACAATCACAATCACACAATCACAATCACACAATCACAATCACACAATCACAATCACACAATCACAATCACACAATCACACAATCACACAATCACACAATCACACAATCACACAATGACACAATCACACAATCACACAATCACACAATCACACAATCACACAATCACACAATCACACAATCATAGAATCACACAATCACACAACCACACAATCACACAATCACACAATCACACACTCACACAATCACACAGTCACAAACACACAATCACAATCACACAATCACAATCACACAATCACAAAGTCACACAATCACACAATCACTATCACGCAATCACACAATTACGATCACACAATCACGGTCACACAATCACGGTCACACAATGACGGTCACACAATCACACAATCACACAATCACACAAACACACAATCACACAATCACTCAATCACACAATCACTCAATCACACAATAACACACTCACACAATCACACAGTCACAATCATACAATCACGGTCACACAATCACGGTCACACAATAACGGTCACTCAGTCACACATTCACACAATCACACAATCACACAATCACGATCACACAATCACGGTCACACAATCACGATCACACAATCACGATCACACAATCACGATCACACAATCACGATCACACAATTACGATCACACAATCACGGTCACACAATCACAGTCACACAATCACACAATCGCACAATCACACAATCACACAATCACACAATCACACAATCACACAATCACAAATTCACACTATCACACAATCACACAATCACACAATCACACAATCACACAATCACACAATCACACTATCACACAATCACACAATCACACAATCACACAATCACACAATCACAATTACACAATCACACAATCACACAATCACACAATCACACAATCACACAATCACACAATCACACAATCACACAATCACACAATCACACAATCACACAATCACACAATCACACAACCACACAATCACACAATCACACAATCACACACTCACACAATCACACAGTCACAAACACACAATCACAATCACACAATCACAATCACACAATCACAATCACACAATCACAATTACACAATCACACAATCACACAATCACACAATCTCAATTACACAATCACAATTACACAATCACACAATCACACAATCACACAATCACACAATCACACAATCACACAATCACACAATCACACAATCACACAAGCACACAATCACAATCACGCAATCACACAATCACGATCACACAATTACGAACACAATCACGGTCACACAATCACAGTCACAGTATCACACAATCACAATCACGCAATCACACAACCACGATCACACAATCACGATCACACAATAACGATCACACTGTCACGGTCACACAATCACGGTCACTCAATCACGGTCACACAATCACGGTCACACAGTCACGGTCACACAATCACACAATCACACAATCACACAATCACACAATCACACAATCACACAATCACACAATCACACAATCACACAATCACACAATCACACCATCATACAATCACACAATCACACAACCACACAATCACACAATCACAATTACACAATCACACAATCACACAATCACACAATCACACAATCACACAGTTACACAATCACACAATCACACAATCACACAATCACACAATCACACAATCACACAATCACACAATCACACAATCACACAATCACACAATCACACAATCACACAATCACACAATCACACAATCACACAATCACACAATCACACAATCACACACTCACACAATCACAGAGTCACAAACACACAATGACAATCACACAATCACAATCACACAATCACAATCACACAATCACAATCACACAATCACAATCACACAATCACAATTACACAATCACAGTCACATAATCACAATTACACAATCACAATCACACAATCACAATCACACAATCACAATCACACAATCCCAATCACACAATCACACAATCACACAATCACACAATCTCACAATCACACAATCACACAATCACACAATCACACAATCACACAATCACACAATCACACAATCACACAATCACACACTCACACAATCACACAATCACAATCACACAATCACAATTACACAATCACACAATCACACAATCACGCAATCACACAATCACGCAATCACGCAATCACACAATCACACAATCACACAATCACACAATCACACAATCACACAATCACACAATCACACAATCACACAATCACACAATCACACAATCACACAATCACACAATCACACAATCACACAATCACACAATCACACAATCACACAATCACACAATCACACAATCACACAATCACACAGTCACACAATCACACAATCACACAATCACACAATCACACAATCACACAATCACACAATCACACAATCACTCAATCACACAATCACACAATCACACAATCACACAATCACACAATCATACAATCACACAATCACACAACCACACAATCACACAATCACACAATCACACACTCACACAATCACACAGTCACAAACACACAATCACAATCACACAATCACAATCACACAATCACAATCACACAATCACAATTACACAATCACAGTCACATAATCACAATCACACAATCACAATCACACAATCACAATCACACAATCACAATCACACAATCACAATCACACAATCACAATCACACAATCACAAGGTTACACAATCACACAATCACAATCACGCAATCACACAATCACGATCACACAATCACGGTCACACAATCACGGTCACACAATGACGGTCACACAATCACACAATCACACAATCACACAATCACACAAACACACAATCACACAATCACTCAATCACACAATAACACACCCACACAATCACACAGTCGCAATCACACAGTCACAATCATACAATCACGGTCACACAATCACGGTCACACAATAACGGTCACACAATAACGGTCACTCAGTCACACATTCACACAATCACACAATCACACAATCACGATCACACAATCACGGTCACACAATCACGATCACACAATCACGATCACACAATCACGATCACACAATTACGATCACACAATCACGGTCACACAATCACAGTCACACAATCACACAATCGCACAATCACACAATCACACAATCACACAATCACACAATCACACAATCACACAATCACAAATTCACACTATCACACAATCACACAATCACACAATCACACAATCACACAATCACACAATCACACAATCACACAATCACACAATCACACAATCACACAATCACACAATCACACAATCACACAATCACACAATCACACAATCACACAATCACACAATCACACAATCACACAACCACACAATCACACAATCACACAATCACACAATCACAATTACACAATCACACAATCACACAATCACACAATCACACAATCACACAATCACACAGTCACACAATCACACAATCACACAATCACACAATCACACAATCACACAATCACACAATCACACAATCACACAATCACACAATCACACAATCACACAATCACACAATCACACAACCACACAATCACACAATCACACAATCACACACTCACACAATCACACAGTCACAAACACACAATGACAATCACACAATCACAATCACACAATCACAATCACACAATCACAATCACACAATCACAATTACACAATCACACAATCACACAATCACACAATCTCAATTACACAATCACAATTACACAATCACACAATCACACAATCACACAATCACACAATCACACAATCACACAATCACACAATCACACAATCACACAAGCACACAATCACAATCACGCAATCACACAATCACGATCACACAATTACGAACACAATCACGGTCACACAATCACAGTCACAGTATCACACAATCACAATCACGCAATCACACAACCACGATCACACAATCACGATCACACAATAACGATCACACTGTCACGGTCACACAATCACGGTCACTCAATCACGGTCACACAATCACGGTCACACAGTCACGGTCACACAATCACACAATCACACAATCACACAATCACACAATCACACAATCACACAATCACACAATCACACAATCACACAATCACACAATCACACCATCATACAATCACACAATCACACAACCACACAATCACACAATCACAATTACACAATCACACAATCACACAATCACACAATCACACAATCACACAGTCACACAATCACACAATCACACAATCACACAATCACACAATCACACAATCACACAATCACACAATCACACAATCACACAATCACACAATCACACAATCACACAATCACACAATCACACACTCACACAATCACAGAGTCACAAACACACAATGACAATCACACAATCACAATCACACAATCACAATCACACAATCACAATCACACAATCACAATCACACAATCACAATTACACAATCACAGTCACATAATCACAATTACACAATCACAATCACACAATCACAATCACACAATCACAATCACACAATCCCAATCACACAATCACACAATCATAGAATCACACAATCACACAATCACACAATCACACAATCACACAATCACACAATCACACAATCACACAATCACACAATCACACAATCACACAATCACACAATCACACCATCATACAATCACACAATCACACAACCACACAATCACACAATCACAATTACACAATCACACAATCACACAATCACACAATCACACAATCACACAGTTACACAATCACACAATCACACAATCACACAATCACACAATCACACAATCACACAATCACACAATCACACAATCACACAATCACACAATCACACAATCACACAATCACACAATCACACAATCACACACTCACACAATCACAGAGTCACAAACACACAATGACAATCACACAATCACAATCACACAATCACAATCACACAATCACAATCACACAATCACAATCACACAATCACAATTACACAATCACAGTCACATAATCACAATTACACAATCACAATCACACAATCACAATCACACAATCACAATCACACAATCCCAATCACACAATCACACAATCACACAATCACACAATCTCACAATCACACAATCACACAATCACACAATCACACAATCACACAATCACACAATCACACAATCACACAATCACACAATCACACAATCACACAATCACACAATCACACAATCACACCATCATACAATCACACAATCACACAACCACACAATCACACAATCACAATTACACAATCACACAATCACACAATCACACAATCACACAATCACACAATCACACAATCACACAATCACACAATCACACAACCACACAATCACACAATCACACAATCACACACTCACACAATCACACAGTCACAAACACACAATCACAATCACACAATCACAATCACACAATCACAATCACACAATCACAATTACACAATCACACAATCACACAATCACACAATCTCAATTACACAATCACAATTACACAATCACACAATCACACAATCACACAATCACACAATCACACAATCACACAATCACACAATCACACAATCACACAAGCACACAATCACAATCACGCAATCACACAATCACGATCACACAATTACGAACACAATCACGGTCACACAATCACAGTCACAGTATCACACAATCACAATCACGCAATCACACAACCACGATCACACAATCACGATCACACAATAACGATCACACTGTCACGGTCACACAATCACGGTCACTCAATCACGGTCACACAATCACGGTCACACAGTCACGGTCACACAATCACACAATCACACAATCACACAATCACACAATCACACAATCACACAATCACACAATCACACAATCACACAATCACACAATCACACCATCATACAATCACACAATCACACAACCACACAATCACACAATCACAATTACACAATCACACAATCACACAATCACACAATCACACAATCACACAGTTACACAATCACACAATCACACAATCACACAATCACACAATCACACAATCACACAATCACACAATCACACAATCACACAATCACACAATCACACAATCACACAATCACACAATCACACAATCACACAATCACACAATCACACAATCACACACTCACACAATCACAGAGTCACAAACACACAATGACAATCACACAATCACAATCACACAATCACAATCACACAATCACAATCACACAATCACAATCACACAATCACAATTACACAATCACAGTCACATAATCACAATTACACAATCACAATCACACAATCACAATCACACAATCACAATCACACAATCCCAATCACACAATCACACAATCACACAATCACACAATCTCACAATCACACAATCACACAATCACACAATCACACAATCACACAATCACACAATCACACAATCACACAATCACACAATCACACAATCACACAATCACACAATCACACAATCACACCATCATACAATCACACAATCACACAACCACACAATCACACAATCACAATTACACAATCACACAATCACACAATCACACAATCACACAATCACACAATCACACAATCACACAATCACACAATCACACAACCACACAATCACACAATCACACAATCACACACTCACACAATCACACAGTCACAAACACACAATCACAATCACACAATCACAATCACACAATCACAATCACACAATCACAATTACACAATCACACAATCACACAATCACACAATCTCAATTACACAATCACAATTACACAATCACACAATCACACAATCACACAATCACACAATCACACAATCACACAATCACACAATCACACAATCACACAAGCACACAATCACAATCACGCAATCACACAATCACGATCACACAATTACGAACACAATCACGGTCACACAATCACAGTCACAGTATCACACAATCACAATCACGCAATCACACAACCACGATCACACAATCACGATCACACAATAACGATCACACTGTCACGGTCACACAATCACGGTCACTCAATCACGGTCACACAATCACGGTCACACAGTCACGGTCACACAATCACACAATCACACAATCACACAATCACACAATCACACAATCACACAATCACACAATCACACAATCACACAATCACACAATCACACCATCATACAATCACACAATCACACAACCACACAATCACACAATCACAATTACACAATCACACAATCACACAATCACACAATCACACAATCACACAGTTACACAATCACACAATCACACAATCACACAATCACACAATCACACAATCACACAATCACACAATCACACAATCACACAATCACACAATCACACAATCACACAATCACACAATCACACAATCACACAATCACACAATCACACAATCACACACTCACACAATCACAGAGTCACAAACACACAATGACAATCACACAATCACAATCACACAATCACAATCACACAATCACAATCACACAATCACAATCACACAATCACAATTACACAATCACAGTCACATAATCACAATTACACAATCACAATCACACAATCACAATCACACAATCACAATCACACAATCCCAATCACACAATCACACAATCACACAATCACACAATCTCACAATCACACAATCACACAATCACACAATCACACAATCACACAATCACACAATCACACAATCACACACTCACACAATCACACAATCACAATCACACAATCACAATTACACAATCACACAATCACACAATCACGCAATCACACAATCACGCAATCACGCAATCACACAATCACACAATCACACAATCACACAATCACACAATCACACAATCACACAATCACACAATCACACAATCACACAATCACACAATCACACAATCACACAATCACACAATCACACAATCACACAATCACACAATCACACAATCACACAATCACACAATCACACAATCACACAATCACACAGTCACACAATCACACAATCACACAATCACACAATCACACAATCACACAATCACACAATCACACAATCACTCAATCACACAATCACACAATCACACAATCACACAATCACACAATCATACAATCACACAATCACACAACCACACAATCACACAATCACACAATCACACACTCACACAATCACACAGTCACAAACACACAATCACAATCACACAATCACAATCACACAATCACAATCACACAATCACAATTACACAATCACAGTCACATAATCACAATCACACAATCACAATCACACAATCACAATCACACAATCACAATCACACAATCACAATCACACAATCACAATCACACAATCACAAGGTTACACAATCACACAATCACAATCACGCAATCACACAATCACGATCACACAATCACGGTCACACAATCACGGTCACACAATGACGGTCACACAATCACACAATCACACAATCACACAATCACACAAACACACAATCACACAATCACTCAATCACACAATAACACACTCACACAATCACACAGTCGCAATCACACAGTCACAATCATACAATCACGGTCACACAATCACGGTCACACAATAACGGTCACACAATAACGGTCACTCAGTCACACATTCACACAATCACACAATCACACAATCACGATCACACAATCACGGTCACACAATCACGATCACACAATCACGATCACACAATCACGATCACACAATTACGATCACACAATCACGGTCACACAATCACAGTCACACAATCACACAATCGCACAATCACACAATCACACAATCACACAATCACACAATCACACAATCACACAATCACAAATTCACACTATCACACAATCACACAATCACACAATCACACAATCACACAATCACACAATCACACAATCACACAATCACACAATCACACAATCACACAATCACACAATCACACAATCACACAATCACACAATCACACAATCACACAATCACACAATCACACAATCACACAATCACACAATCACACAATCACACAATCACACAACCACACAATCACACAATCACACAATCACACAATCACAATTACACAATCACACAATCACACAATCACACAATCACACAATCACACAATCACACAGTCACACAATCACACAATCACACAATCACACAATCACACAATCACACAATCACACAATCACACAATCACACAATCACACAATCACACAATCACACAATCACACAATCACACAACCACACAATCACACAATCACACAATCACACACTCACACAATCACACAGTCACAAACACACAATGACAATCACACAATCACAATCACACAATCACAATCACACAATCACAATCACACAATCACAATTACACAATCACACAATCACACAATCACACAATCTCAATTACACAATCACAATTACACAATCACACAATCACACAATCACACAATCACACAATCACACAATCACACAATCACACAATCACACAATCACACAAGCACACAATCACAATCACGCAATCACACAATCACGATCACACAATTACGAACACAATCACGGTCACACAATCACAGTCACAGTATCACACAATCACAATCACGCAATCACACAACCACGATCACACAATCACGATCACACAATAACGATCACACTGTCACGGTCACACAATCACGGTCACTCAATCACGGTCACACAATCACGGTCACACAGTCACGGTCACACAATCACACAATCACACAATCACACAATCACACAATCACACAATCACACAATCACACAATCACACAATCACACAATCACACAATCACACCATCATACAATCACACAATCACACAACCACACAATCACACAATCACAATTACACAATCACACAATCACACAATCACACAATCACACAATCACACAGTCACACAATCACACAATCACACAATCACACAATCACACAATCACACAATCACACAATCACACAATCACACAATCACACAATCACACAATCACACAATCACACAATCACACAATCACACAATCACACAATCACACACTCACACAATCACAGAGTCACAAACACACAATGACAATCACACAATCACAATCACACAATCACAATCACACAATCACAATCACACAATCACAATCACACAATCACAATTACACAATCACAGTCACATAATCACAATTACACAATCACAATCACACAATCACAATCACACAATCACAATCACACAATCCCAATCACACAATCACACAATCATAGAATCACACAATCACACAATCACACAATCACACAATCACACAATCACACAATCACACAATCACACAATCACACAATCACACAATCACACAATCACACCATCATACAATCACACAATCACACAACCACACAATCACACAATCACAATTACACAATCACACAATCACACAATCACACAATCACACAATCACACAGTTACACAATCACACAATCACACAATCACACAATCACACAATCACACAATCACACAATCACACAATCACACAATCACACAATCACACAATCACACAATCACACAATCACACAATCACACAATCACACAATCACACACTCACACAATCACAGAGTCACAAACACACAATGACAATCACACAATCACAATCACACAATCACAATCACACAATCACAATCACACAATCACAATCACACAATCACAATTACACAATCACAGTCACATAATCACAATTACACAATCACAATCACACAATCACAATCACACAATCACAATCACACAATCCCAATCACACAATCACACAATCACACAATCACACAATCTCACAATCACACAATCACACAATCACACAATCACACAATCACACAATCACACAATCACACAATCACACAATCACACAATCACACAATCACACAATCACACAATCACACAATCACACCATCATACAATCACACAATCACACAACCACACAATCACACAATCACAATTACACAATCACACAATCACACAATCACACAATCACACAATCACACAATCACACAATCACACAATCACACAATCACACAACCACACAATCACACAATCACACAATCACACACTCACACAATCACACAGTCACAAACACACAATCACAATCACACAATCACAATCACACAATCACAATCACACAATCACAATTACACAATCACACAATCACACAATCACACAATCTCAATTACACAATCACAATTACACAATCACACAATCACACAATCACACAATCACACAATCACACAATCACACAATCACACAATCACACAATCACACAAGCACACAATCACAATCACGCAATCACACAATCACGATCACACAATTACGAACACAATCACGGTCACACAATCACAGTCACAGTATCACACAATCACAATCACGCAATCACACAACCACGATCACACAATCACGATCACACAATAACGATCACACTGTCACGGTCACACAATCACGGACACTCAATCACGGTAAAACACAATCACGGTCACACAGTCACGGTCACACAATCACACAATCACACAATCACACAATCACACAATCACACAATCACACAATCACACAATCACACAATCACACAATCACACAATCACACCATCATACAATCACACAATCACACAACCACACAATCACACAATCACAATTACACAATCACACAATCACACAATCACACAATCACACAATCACACAGTTACACAATCACACAATCACACAATCACACAATCACACAATCACACAATCACACAATCACACAATCACACAATCACACAATCACACAATCACACAATCACACAATCACACAATCACACAATCACACAATCACACAATCACACACTCACACAATCACAGAGTCACAAACACACAATGACAATCACACAATCACAATCACACAATCACAATCACACAATCACAATCACACAATCACAATCACACAATCACAATTACACAATCACAGTCACATAATCACAATTACACAATCACAATCACACAATCACAATCACACAATCACAATCACACAATCCCAATCACACAATCACACAATCACACAATCACACAATCTCACAATCACACAATCACACAATCACACAATCACACAATCACACAATCACACAATCACACAATCACACACTCACACAATCACACAATCACAATCACACAATCACAATTACACAATCACACAATCACACAATCACGCAATCACACAATCACGCAATCACGCAATCACACAATCACACAATCACACAATCACACAATCACACAATCACACAATCACACAATCACACAATCACACAATCACACAATCACACAATCACACAATCACACAATCACACAATCACACAATCACACAATCACACAATCACACAATCACACAATCACACAATCACACAATCACACAATCACACAGTCACACAATCACACAATCACACAATCACACAATCACACAATCACACAATCACACAATCACACAATCACTCAATCACACAATCACACAATCACACAATCACACAATCACACAATCATACAATCACACAATCACACAACCACACAATCACACAATCACACAATCACACACTCACACAATCACACAGTCACAAACACACAATCACAATCACACAATCACAATCACACAATCACAATCACACAATCACAATTACACAATCACAGTCACATAATCACAATCACACAATCACAATCACACAATCACAATCACACAATCACAATCACACAATCACAATCACACAATCACAATCACACAATCACAAGGTCACACAATCACACAATCACAATCACGCAATCACACAATCACGATCACACAATCACGGTCACACAATCACGGTCACACAATGACGGTCACACAATCACACAATCACACAATCACACAATCACACAAACACACAATCACACAATCACTCAATCACACAATAACACACTCACACAATCACACAGTCGCAATCACACAGTCACAATCATACAATCACGGTCACACAATCACGGTCACACAATAACGGTCACACAATAACGGTCACTCAGTCACACATTCACACAATCACACAATCACACAATCACGATCACACAATCACGGTCACACAATCACGATCACACAATCACGATCACACAATCACGATCACACAATTACGATCACACAATCACGGTCACACAATCACAGTCACACAATCACACAATCGCACAATCACACAATCACACAATCACACAATCACACAATCACACAATCACACAATCACAAATTCACACTATCACACAATCACACAATCACACAATCACACAATCACACAATCACACAATCACACAATCACACAATCACACAATCACACAATCACACAATCACACAATCACACAATCACACAATCACACAATCACACAATCACACAATCACACAATCACACAATCACACAATCACACAATCACACAATCACACAACCACACAATCACACAATCACACAATCACACAATCACAATTACACAATCACACAATCACACAATCACACAATCACACAATCACACAATCACACAGTCACACAATCACACAATCACACAATCACACAATCACACAATCACACAATCACACAATCACACAATCACACAATCACACAATCACACAATCACACAATCACACAATCACACAACCACACAATCACACAATCACACAATCACACACTCACACAATCACACAGTCACAAACACACAATGACAATCACACAATCACAATCACACAATCACAATCACACAATCACAATTACACAATCACACAATCACACAATCACACAATCTCAATTACACAATCACAATTACACAATCACACAATCACACAATCACACAATCACACAATCACACAATCACACAATCACACAATCACACAATCACACAAGCACACAATCACAATCACGCAATCACACAATCACGATCACACAATTACGAACACAATCACGGTCACACAATCACAGTCACAGTATCACACAATCACAATCACGCAATCACACAACCACGATCACACAATCACGATCACACAATAACGATCACACTGTCACGGTCACACAATCACGGTCACTCAATCACGGTCACACAATCACGGTCACACAGTCACGGTCACACAATCACACAATCACACAATCACACAATCACACAATCACACAATCACACAATCACACAATCACACAATCACACAATCACACCATCATACAATCACACAATCACACAACCACACAATCACACAATCACAATTACACAATCACACAATCACACAATCACACAATCACACAATCACACAGTTACACAATCACACAATCACACAATCACACAATCACACAATCACACAATCACACAATCACACAATCACACAATCACACAATCACACAATCACACAATCACACAATCACACAATCACACAATCACACAATCACACACTCACACAATCACAGAGTCACAAACACACAATGACAATCACACAATCACAATCACACAATCACAATCACACAATCACAATCACACAATCACAATCACACAATCACAATTACACAATCACAGTCACATAATCACAATTACACAATCACAATCACACAATCACAATCACACAATCACAATCACACAATCCCAATCACACAATCACACAATCACACAATCACACAATCACACAATCTCACAATCACACAATCACACAATCACACAATCACACAATCACACAATCACACAATCACACAATCACACACTCACACAATCACACAATCACAATCACACAATCACAATTACACAATCACACAATCACACAATCACGCAATCACACAATCACGCAATCACGCAATCACACAATCACACAATCACACAATCACACAATCACACAATCACACAATCACACAATCACACAATCACACAATCACACAATCACACAATCACACAATCACACAATCACACAATCACACAATCACACAATCACACAATCACACAATCACACAATCACACAATCACACAATCACACAATCACACAGTCACACAATCACACAATCACACAATCACACAATCACACAATCACACAATCACACAATCACACAATCACTCAATCACACAATCACACAATCACACAATCACACAATCACACAATCATACAATCACACAATCACACAACCACACAATCACACAATCTCACAATCACACACTCACACAATCACACAGTCACAAACACACAATCACAATCACACAATCACAATCACACAATCACAATCACACAATCACAATTACACAATCACAGTCACATAATCACAATCACACAATCACAATCACACAATCACAATCACACAATCACAATCACACAATCACAATCACACAATCACAATCACACAATCACAAGGTCACACAATCACACAATCACAATCACGCAATCACACAATCACGATCACACAATCACGGTCACACAATCACGGTCACACAATGACGGTCACACAATCACACCATCACACAATCACACAATCACACAAACACACAATCACACAATCACTCAATCACACAATAACACACTCACACAATCACACAGTCGCAATCACACAGTCACAATCATACAATCACGGTCACACAATCACGGTCACACAATAACGGTCACACAATAACGGTCACTCAGTCACACATTCACACAATCACACAATCACACAATCACGATCACACAATCACGGTCACACAATCACGATCACACAATCACGATCACACAATCACGATCACACAATTACGATCACACAATCACGGTCACACAATCACAGTCACACAATCACACAATCGCACAATCACACAATCACACAATCACACAATCACACAATCACACAATCACACAATCACAAATTCACACTATCACACAATCACACAATCACACAATCACACAATCACACAATCACACAATCACACAATCACACAATCACACAATCACACAATCACACAATCACACAATCACACAATCACACAATCACACAATCACACAATCACACAATCACACAATCACACAATCACACAATCACACAATCACACAATCACACAACCACACAATCACACAACCACACAATCACACAATCACACAATCACACAATCACAATTACACAATCACACAATCACACAATCACACAATCACACAATCACACAATCACACAGTCACACAATCACACAATCACACAATCACACAATCACACAATCACACAATCACACAATCACACAATCACACAATCACACAATCACACAATCACACAATCACACAATCACACAACCACACAATCACACAATCACACAATCACACACTCACACAATCACACAGTCACAAACACACAATGACAATCACACAATCACAATCACACAATCACAATCACACAATCACAATCACACAATCACAATTACACAATCACAGTCACATAATCACAATCACACAATCACAATCACACAATCACAATCACACAATCACAATCACACAATCACAATCACACAATCACAATCACACAATCACACAATCACACAATCACACAATCTCACAATCACACAATCACACAATCACACAATCACACAAACACACAATCACACAATCACACAATCACACAATCACACACTCACACAATCACACAATCACAATCACACAATCACAATTACACAATCACACAATCACACAGTCACGCAATCACACAATCACGCAATCATACAATCACACAAGCACACAATCACAATCACGCAATCACACAATCACGATCACACAATTACGAACACAATCACGGTCACACAATCACAGTCACACAATCACACAATCACGATCACGCAATCACACAATCACGATCACACAATCACCATCACACAATCACGATCGCACAACCACACAATCACACAATCACACAATCGCACAATCACACAATCACACAATCACACAATCACACAATCACACAAGCACACAATCACACAATCACACAAGCACACAATCACACAATCACACCATCACACAATCACACAATCACACAATCACACAATCACACAATCACACAACCACACAATCACACAATCACACAATCACACACTCACACAATCACACAGTCACAAACACACAATCACAATCACACAATCACAATCCCACAATCACAATCACACAATCAGAATCACACAATCACAATCACACAATCACAATCACACAATCACAATCACACAATCACACAATCACACAATCACACAATCACACAATCACACAATCACACAATCACACAATCACACGATCACACACTCACACAATCACACAATCACACAATCACACAATCACACAATCACACAATCACACAATCACACAATCACACAATCACACAATCACACAATCACACAATCACACAATCACACAGTCACACAATCACACAGTCACACAATCACACAATCACACAATCACACAATCACACAATCACACAATCACACAATCACACAATCACACAATCACACAATCACACAATCACACAATCGCACAATCGCACAATCACACAATCACACAATCACACAATCACACAATCACACAATCACACAATCACACAATCACACAATCACACAGTCACACAATCACACAGTCACACAATCACACAATCACACAATCACACAATCACACAATCACACAATCACACAATCACACAATCACACAATCACACAATCACACAATCATACAATCACACAATCACACAACCACACAATCACACAATCACAATTACACAATCACACAATCACACAATCACACAATCACACAATCACACAGTCACACAATCACACAATCACACAATCACACAATCACACAATCACACAATCACACAATCACACAATCACACAATCACACAATCACACAATCACACAATCACACAATCACACAACCACACAATCACACAATCACACAATCACACACTCACACAATCACAGAGTCACAAACACACAATGACAATCACACAATCACAATCACACAATCACAATCACACAATCACAATCACACAATCACAATCACACAATCACAATTACACAATCACAGTCACATAATCACAATTACACAATCACAATCACACAATCACAATCACACAATCACAATCACACAATCACAATCACACAATCACACAATCACACAATCACACAATCTCACAATCACACAATCACACAATCACACAATCATACAATCACACAATCACACAATCACACAATCACACAATCACACAATCACACAATCATACAATCACACAATCACACAACCACACAATCACACAATCACACAATCACACACCCACACAATCACACAGTCGCAAACACACAATCACAATCACACAATCACAATCACACAATCACAATCACACAATCACAATCACACAATCACAATTACACAATCACAGTCACATAATCACAATCACACAATCACAATCACACAATCACAATCACACAATCACAATCACACAATCACAATCACACAATCACAATCACACAATCACAAAGTCACACAATCACACAATCACAATCACGCAATCACACAATCACGATCACACAATCACGGTCACACAATGACGGTCACACAATCACACAATCACACAATCACACAAACACACAATCACACAATCACTCAATCACACAATAACACACTCACACAATCACACAGTCACAATCACGCAGTCACAATCATACAATCACGGTCACACAATCACGGTCACACAATAACGGTCACTCAGTCACACATTCACACAATCACACAATCACACAATCACGATCACACAATCACGGTCACGCAATCACGATCACACAATCACAGTCACACAATCACACAATCACACAATCACAATTACACAATCACACAATCACACAATCACACAATCACACAATCACACAATCACACAATCACACAATCACACAGTCACACAATCACACAATCACACAATCACACAATCACACAATCACACAATCACACAATCACACAATCACACAATCACACAATCACACAATCACACAACCACACAATCACACAATCACACAATCACACAATCACAATTACACAATCACACAATCACACAATCACACAATCACACAATCACACAATCACACAATCATACAATCACACAATCACACAATCACACAATCACACAATCACACAATCACACAATCACACAATCACACAACCACACAATCACACACTCACAAAATCACACAGTCACAAACACACAATCACAATCACACAATCACAATCTCACAATCACACAATCACACAATCTCAATTACACAATCACAATTACACAATCACACAATCACACAGTCACACAATCACACAATCACACAATCACACAATCACACAATCACACAATCACACAATCACACAATCACACAATCACACAATCACACAATCACACAATCACACAATCACACAATCACACAATCACACAATCACACAATCACACAACCACACAATCACACAATCACACAATCACACACTCACACAATCACACAGTCACAAACACACAATCACAATCACACAATCACAATCACACAATCACAATCACACAATCACAATCACACAATCACAATCACACAATCACAATCACACAATCACAATCACACAATCACAATCACACAATCACAATCACACAATCACAATCACACAATCACAATCACACAATCACAAAGTCACACAATCACACAATCACACAATCACAATCACGCAATCACACAATCACGATCACACAATCACGGTCACACAATCACGGTCACACAATGACGGTCACACAATCACACAATCACACAATCACACAATCACACAAACACACAATCACACAATCACTCAATCACACAATAACACACTCACACAATCACACAGTCACAATCACACAATCACAATCATACAATCACGGTCACACAATCACGGTCACACAATAACGGTCACTCAGTCACACATTCACACAATCACACAATCACACAATCACGATCACACAATCACGGTCACACAATCACGATCACACAATCACGGCCACACAATCACAGTCACACAATCACACAATCGCACAATCACACAATCACACAATCACACAATCACACAATCACACAATCGCACAATCACACAATCACACAATCACACAATCACACAATCACACAATCACACAATCACACAATCACACAATCACACAACCACACAATCACACACTCACACAATCACACAGTCACAAACACACAATCACAATCACACAATCACAATCTCACAATCACACAATCACACAATCTCAATTACACAATCACAATTACACAATCACACAATCACACAGTCACACAATCACACAATCACACAATCACACAATCACACAATCACACAATCACACAATCACACAATCACACAATCACACAATCACACAATCACACAATCACACAATCACACAATCACACAATCACACAATCACACAACCACACAATCACACAATCACACAATCACACACTCACACAATCACACAGTCACAAACACACAATCACAATCACACAATCACAATCACACAATCACAATCACACAATCACAATCACACAATCACAATTACACAATCACAATCACATAATCACAATCACACAATCACAATCACACAATCACAATCACACAATCACAATCACACAATCACAATCACACAATCACACAATCACACAATCAAACAATCTCACAATCACACAATCACACAATCACACAGTCACACAATCACACAATCTCAATTACACAATCACAATTACACAACCACACAATCACACAATCACACAATCACACAATCACACAATCACAAATACACAATCACAATTACACAATCACACAATCACACAATCACTCAATCACACATTCCCCCAAAATCACTCAATGACACAATAACACACTCACACAATCACACAGTCACAATCTCACAGTCACAATCATACAATCACGGTCACACAATCACGGACACACAATAACGGTCACTCAGTCACACATTCACACAATCACACAATCACACAATCACGATCACACTGTCACGGTCACACAATCACGGTCACTCAATCACGGTCACACAATCACGGTCACACAGTCACGGTCACACAATCACACAATCACACAATCACACAATCACACAATCACACAATCACACAATCACACAATCACACAATCACACAATCACACAATCATACAATCACACAATCACACAATCACACAATCACACACTCACACAATCACACAGTCACAAACACACAATCACAATCACACAATCACACAATCACACAATCACACAATCACACAATCACACAATCACACAGTCACACAATCACACAATCACACAATCACACAATCACACAATCACACAATCACACAATCACACAATCACTCAATCACACAATCACACAATCACACAATCACACAATCACACAATCATACAATCACACAATCACACAACCACACAATCACACAATCACACAATCACACAGTCACACAATCACACAATCACACAATCACACAATCACACAATCACACAATCACACAATCACACAATCACTCAATCACACAATCACACAATCACACACTCACACAATCACACAGTCACAAACACACAATCACAATCACACAATCACAATCACACAATCACAATTACACAATCACAGTCACATAATCACAATCACACAATCACAATCACACAATCACAATCACACAATCACAATCACACAATCACAATCACACAATCACAATCACACAATCACAATCACACAATCACAATCACACAATCACAAAGTCACACAATCACACAATCACAATCACGCAATCACACAATCACGATCACACAATCACGGTCACACAATCACGGTCACACAATGACGGTCACACAATCACACAATCACACAATCACACAATCACACAAACACACAATCACACAATCACACAATCACACAATCACACAATCACACAGTCACACAATCACACAATCACACAATCACACAATCACACAATCACACAATCACACAATCACACAATCACACAATCACACAATCACACAATCACACAATCACACAATCACACAATCACACAATCACACAATCACACAATCACACAATCACACAATCACACAGTCACACAGTCACACAATCACACAGCCACACAATCACACAATCACACAATCACACAATCACACAATCACACAGTCACAAACACACAATCACACAATCACACAATCACACAATAACACACTCACACAATCACACAGTCGCAATCACACAGTCACAATCATACAATCACGGTCACACAATCACGGTCACACAATAACGGTCACTCAGTCACACATTCACACAATCACACAATCACACAATCACGATCACAAAATCACGGTCACACAATCACGATCACACAATCACGATCACACAATCACGATCACACAATTACGATCACACAATCACGGTCACACAATCACAGTCACACAATCACACAATCGCACAATCACACAATCACACAATCACACAATCACACAATCACACAATCACACAATCACAAATTCACACTATCACACAATCACACAATCACACAATCACACAATCACACAATCACACAATCACACAGTCACACAATCACACAATCACACAGCCACACAATCACACAATCACACAATCACACAATCACACAATCACACAGTTACAAACACACAATCACACAATCACACAATCACACAATCACACAATCACACAATCACAATCACACAATCACAATTACACAATCACAGTCACATAATCACAATCACACAATCACAATCACACAATAACAATCAAACAATCACAATCACACAATCACAATCACACAATCACAATCACACAATCACAAAGTCACACAATCACACCATCACAATCACGCAATCACACAATCACGATCACACAATCACGGTCACACAATCACGGTCACACAATGACGGTCACACAATCACACAATCACACAATCACACAATCACACAAACACACAATCACACAATCACTCAATCACACAATAACACACTCACACAATCACACAGTCGCAATCACACAGTCACAATCATACAATCACGGTCACACAATCACGGTCACACAATAACGGTCACTCAGTCAGACATTCACACAATCACACAATCACACAATCACGATCACACAATCACGGTCACACAATCACGATCACACAATCACGATCACACAATCACGATCACACAATTACGATCACACAATCACGGTCACACAATCACAGTCACACAATCACACAATCGCACAATCACACAATCACACAATCACACAATCACACAATCACACAATCACAAATTCACACTATCACACAATCACACAATCACACAATCACACAATCACACAATCACACAATCACACAATCACACAATCACACAATCACACAATCACACAATCACACAATCACACAATCACAATTACACAATCACACAATCACACAATCACACAATCACACAATCACACAGTCACACAATCACACAATCACACAATCACACAATCACACAATCACACAATCACACAATCACACAATCACACAATCACACAATCACACAATCGCACAATCACACAATCACACAATCACACAATCACACAATCACACAATCACACAACCACACAATCACACAATCACACAATCACACACTCACACAATCACAGAGTCACAAACACACAATGACAATCACACAATCACAATCACACAATCACAATCACACAATCACAATCACACAATCACAATTACACAATCACAGTCACATAATCACAATTACACAATCACAATCACACAATCACAATCACAATCACACAATCACAATCACACAATCACACAATCACACAATCACACAATCACACAATCTCACAATCACACAATCACACAATCACACAATCACAGAATCACACAATCACACAATCACACAATCACACACTCACACAATCACACAATCACAATCACACAATCACAATTACACAATCACACAATCACACAATCACGCAATCACACAATCACGCAATCACACAATCACACAATCACACAATCACACAATCACACAATCATACAATCACACAATCACACAACCACACAATCACACAATCACACAATCACACACTCACACAATCACACAGTCACAAACACACAATCACAATCACACAATCACAATCACACAATCACACAATCACACAATCACACAATCACACAATCACACAATCACACAGTCACACAATCACACAATCACACAATCACACAATCACACAATCACACAATCACACAATCACACAATCACTCAATCACACAATCACACAATCACACAATCACACAATCACACTATCATACAATCACACAATCACACAACCACACAATCACACAATCACACAATCACACACTCACACAATCACACAGTCACAAACACACAATCACAATCACACAATCACAATCACACAATCACAATCACACAATCACAATTACACAATCACAGTCACATAATCACAATCACACAATCACAATCACACAATCACAATCACACAATCACAATCACACAATCGCAATCACACAATCACAATCACACAATCACAAAGTCACACAATCACACAATCACAATCACGCAATTACACAATCACGATCACACAATCACGGTCACACAATCACGGTCACACAATGACGGTCACACAATCACACAATCACACAATCACACAATCACACAAACACACAATCACACAATCACACAATCACACAATCACGCAATCACACAATCACACAGTCACACAATCACACAATCACACAATCACACAATCACACAATCACACAATCACACAATCACACAATCACTCAATCACACAATCACACAATCACACACTCACACAATCACACAGTCACAAACACACAATCACAATCACACAATCACAATCACACAACCACACAATCACACAATCACACAATCACACACTCACACAATCACACAGTCACAAACACACAATGACAATCACACAATCACAATCACACAATCACAATCACACAATCACAATCACACAATCACAATTACACAATCACAGTCACATAATCACAATCACACAATCACAATCACACAATCACAATCACACAATCACACAATCACACAATCACACAGTCACACAATCACACAATCACACAATCACACAATCACACAATCACACAATCACACAATCACACAGTCACACAATCACACAATCACACAATCACACAATCACACAATCACACAATCACACAATCACACAATCACACAATCACACAATCACACAATCACACAATCACACAATCACACAATCACACAATCACACAATCACACAGTCACACAATCACACAATCACACAACCACACAATCACACAATCACACAATCACACAATCACACAATCACTCAATCACACAATCACACAATCACACAATCACACAATCACACAATCATACAATCACACAATCACACAACCACACAATCACACAATCACACAATCACACACTCACAATCACACAATCACAATCACACAATCACAATCACACAATCACAATCACTCAATCACAATCACACAATCACAATCACACAATCACAATCACACAATCACAAAGTCACACAATCACACAATCACAATCACGCAATCACACAATCACGATCACACAATCACGGTCACACAATCACGGTCACACAATGACGGTCACACAATCACACAATCACACAATCACACAATCACACAAACACACAATCACACAATCACTCAATCACACAATAACACACTCACACAATCACACAGTCGCAATCACACAGTCACAATCATACAATCACGGTCACACAATCACGGTCACACAATAACGGTCACACAATAACGGTCACTCAGTCACACATTCACACAATCACACAATCACACAATCACGATCACACAATCACGGTCACACAATCACGATCACACAATCACGATCACACAATCACGATCACACAATTACGATCACACAATCACGGTCACACAATCACAGTCACACAATCACACAATCGCACAATCACACAATCACACAATCACACAATCACACAATCACACAATCACAATTACACAATCACACAATCACACAATCACACAATCACACAATCACACAGTCACACAATCACACATTCACACAATAACACAATCACACAATCACACAATCACACAATCACACAATCACACAATCACACAATCACACAATCACACAATCACACAATCACACAATCACACAATCACACAACCACACAATCACACAATCACACAATCACACACTCACACAATCACACAGTCACAAACACACAATGACAATCACACAATCACAATCACACAATCACAATCACACAATCACAATCACACAATCACAATCACACAATCACAATCACACAATCACAATTACACAATCACACAATCACACAATCACACAATCACACAATCACACAATCTCAATTACACAATCACAATTACACAATCACACAATCACACAATCACACAATCACACAATCACACAATCACACAATCACACAATCACACAATCACACAATCACACAATCACACAATCACACAATCACACACTCACACAATCACACAATCACAATCACACAATCACAATTACACAATCACACAATCACACAATCACGCAATCACACAATCACGCAATCATACAATCACACAAGCACACAATCACAATCACGCAATCACACAATCACGATCACACAATTACGAACACAATCACGGTCACACAATCACAGTCACACAATCACACAATCACAATCACGCAATCACACAACCACGATCACACAATCACGATCACACAATCACGATCACACAATCACGGTCACACAATCACGGTCACTAAATCACGGTCACACAATCACGGTCACACAATCACGGTCACACAATCACACAATCACACAATCACACAATCACACAATCACACAATCACACAATCACAATTACACAATCACACAATCACACAATCACACAATCACACAATCACACAACCACACAATCACACAATCACACAATCACACACGCACACAATCACACAGTCACAAACACACAATCACAATCACACAATCACAATCACACAATCACAATCACACAATCACAATCACACAATCACACAATCACACAATCACACAATCACACAATCACACAGTCACACAATCACACAATCACACAATCACACAATCACACAATCACACAATCACACAATCACACAATCACACAATCACACAATCACACAATCACACAATCACACAACCACTCAATCACACAATCACACAATCGCACAATCACAATTACACAATCACACAATCACACAATCACACAATCACACAGTCACACAATCACACAATCACACAATCACACAATCACACAATCACACAATCACAATTACACAATCACACAATCACACAATCACACAATCACACAATCACACAGTCACACAATCACACAATCACACAATCACACAATCACACAATCACACAATCACACAATCACACAATCACACAATCACACAATCACACAATCACACAACCACTCAATCACACAATCACACAATCGCACAATCACAATTACACAATCACACAATCACACAATCACACAATCACACAGTCACACAATCACACAATCACACAATCACACAATCACACAATCACACAATCACACAATCACACAATCACACAATCACACAATCGCACAATCACACAATCACACAATCACACAATCATACAATCACACAATCACACAACCACACAATCACACAATCACACAATCACACACTCACACAATCACACAGTCACAAACACACAATCACAATCACACAATCGCAATCACACAATCACAATCACACAATCACAATCACACAATCACAATCACACAATCACAATCACACAATCACAATTACACAATCACAGTCACATAATCACAATCACACAATCACAATCACACAATCACAATCACACAATCACAATCACACAATCACAATCACACAATCACAAAGTCACACAATCACACCATCACAATCACGCAATCACACAATCACTATCACACAATCACGGTCACACAATCACGGTCACACAATGACGGTCACACAATCACACAATCACACAATCACACAATCACGCAATCACACAATCACACAATCACACAATCACACAGTCACACAATCACACAATCACACAATCACACAATCACACAATCACACAATCACACAATCACACAATCACACAATCACACAATCACACAATCACACAACCACACAATCACACAATCACACAATCACACACTCACACAATCACACAGTCATAAACACACAATCACAATCACACAATCACAATCACACAATCACAATCACACAATCACAATCACACAATCACAATTACACAATCACAATCACACAATCACAATCACACAATCACAATCACACAATCACAATCACACAATCACAATCACACAATCACAATCACACAATCACAATCACACAATCACAATCACACAATCACAATCACACAATCACAATCACACAATCACAATCACACAATCACAATCACACAATCACAATCACACAATCACAATCACACAATCACAATCACACAATCACAATCACACAATCACAATCACACAATCACAATCACACAATCACAATCACACAATCACAATCACACAATCACAATCACACAATCACAATCACACAATCACAATCACACAATCACAATCACACAATCACTCAATCACACAATCACACACTCACACAATCACACAATCACAATCACACAATGACAATCACACAATCACAATCACACAATCACAATCACACAATCACAATCACACAATCACAATCACACAATCACAATCACACAATCACAATCACACAATCACAATCACACAATCACACAGTCACACAATCACACAATCACGCAATCACACAATCACACAATCACACAATCACACAGTCACACAATCACACAATCACACAATCACACAATCACACAATCACACAATCACACAATCACACAATCACACAATAACACACTCACACAATCACACAGTCACAATCACACAGTCACAATCATACAATCACGGTCACACAATCACGGTCACACAATAACGGTCACTCAGTCACACATTCACACAATCACACAATCACACAATCACGATCACACAATCACGGTCACACAATCACGATCACACAATCACGATCACACAATCACGATCACACAATTACGATCACACAATCACGGTCACACAATCACAGTCACACAATCACAGAATCGCACAATCACACAATCACACAATCACACAATCACACAATCACACAATCACAAATTCACACTGTCACACAATCACACAATCACACAATCACACAATCACACAATCACACAATCACACAATCACACAACCACACAATCACACAATCACACAATCACTCAATCACACAATAACACACTCACACAATCACACAGTCACAATCACACAGTCACAATCATGCAATCACGGTCACACAATCACGCTCACACAATAACGGTCACTCAGTCACACATTCACACAATCACACAATCACACAATCACACAATCACGATCACACAATCACGGTCACACAATCACGATCACACAACCACGATCACACAATCACGATCACACAATTACGATCACACAATCACGGTCACACAATCACAGTCACACAATCACACAATCGCACAATCACACAATCACACAATCACACAATCACACAATCACACAATCACAAATTCACACTATCACACAATCACACAATCACACAATCACACAATCACACAATCACACAATCACACAATCACACAATCACACAATCACACTATCACACAATCACACAATCACACAATCACACAATCACACAATCACAATTACACAATCACACAATCACACAATCACACAATCACACAATCACACAATCACACAATCACACAATCACACAATCACACAATCACACAATCACACAATCACACAATCACACAATCACACAATCACACAATCACACAATCACACAATCACACAATCACACAATCACACAATCACACAATCACACAACCACACAATCACACAATCACACAATCACACACTCACACAATCACACAGTCACAAACACACAATCACAATCACACGATCACAATCACACAATCACAATCACACAATCACAATCACACAATCACAATTACACAATCACACAATCACACAATCACACAATCACACAATCACACAATCTCAATTACACAATCACAATTACACAATCACACAATCACACAATCACACAATCACACAATCACACAATCACACAATCACACAATCACACACTCACACAATCACACTATCACAATCACACAATCACAATTACACAATCACACAATCACACAATCACGCAATCACACAATCACGCAATCATACAATCACACAAGCACACAATCACAATCACGCAATCACACAATCACGATCACACAATTACGAACACAATCACGGTCACACAATCACAGTCACACAATCACACAATCACAATCACGCAATCACACAACCACGATCACACAATCACGATCACACAATCACGATCACACAATCACGGTCACACAATCACGGTCACTAAATCACGGTCACACAATCACGGTCACACAATCACGGTCACACAATCACGGTCACACAATCACACAATCACACAATCACACAATCACACAATCACACAATCACACAATCACAATTACACAATCACACAATCACACAATCACACAATCACACAATCACACAATCACACAATCACACAATCACACAATCACACACGCACACAATCACACAGTCACAAACACACAATCACAATCACACAATCACAATCACACAATCACAATCACACAATCACAATCACACAATCACAATTACACAATCACAATCACACAATCACAATCACACAATCACAATCACACAATCACAATCACACAATCACAATCACACAATCACAATCACACAATCACAATCACACAATCACAATCACACAATCACAATCACACAATCACAATCACACAATCACAATCACACAATCACAATCACACAATCACAATCACACAATCACAATCACACAATCACAATCACACAATCACAATCACACAATCACAATCACACAATCACAATCACACAATCACAATCACACAATCACAATCACACAATCACAATCACACAATCACAATCACACAATCACAATCACACAATCACAATCACACAATCACAATCACACAATCACAATCACACAATCACAATCACACAATCACAATCACACAATCACAATCACACAATCACAATCACACAATCACAATCACACAATCACAATCACACAATCACAATCACACAATCACAATCACACAATCACAATCACACAATCACAATCACACAATCACAATCACACAATCACAATCACACAATCACAATCACACAATCACAATCACACAATCACAATCACACACCACTCAATCACACAATCACACACTCACACAATCACACAATCACAATCACACAATGACAATCACACAATCACAATCACACAATAACAATCACACAATCACACAGTCACACAATCACACAATCACAATCACGCAATCACACAATCACGATTACACAATCACGATCACACAATCACAATCACACAATCACACAGTCACACAATCACAAAGTCACACAATCACACAATCACAATCACGCAATCACACAATCACGATCACACAATCACGGTCACACAATCACGGTCACACAATGACGGTCACACAATCACACAATCACACAATCACACAATCACACAATCACACAAACACACAATCACACAATCACTCAATCACACAATAACACACTCACACAATCACACAGTCGCAATCACACAGTCACAATCATACAATCACGGTCACACAATCACGGTCACACAATAACGGTCACTCAGTCACACATTCACACAATCACACAATCACACAATCACGATCACACAATCACGGTCACACAATCACGATCACACAATCACGATCACACAATCACGATCACACAATCACGATCACACAATTACGATCACACAATCACGGTCACACAATCACAGTCACACAATCACAGAATCGCACAATCACACAATCACACAATCACACAATCACACAATCACACAATCACAAATTCACACTATCACACAATCACACAATCACACAATCACACAATCACACAATCACACAATCACACAATCACACAATCACACTATCACACAATCACACAATCACACAATCACACAATCACACTATCACACAATCACACAATCACACAATCACACAATCACACAATCACAATTACACAATCACACAATCACACAATCACACAATCACACAATCACACAGTCACACAATCACACAATCACACAATCACACAATCACACAATCACACAATCACACAATCACACAATCACACAATCACACAATCACACAATCACACAATCACACAATCACACAATCACACAATCACACAATCACACAATCACACAATCACACAGTCACACAATCACACAATCACACAATCACACAGTCACACAATCACACAATCACACAATCACACAATCACTCAATCACACAATCACACAATCACACAATCACACAATCACACAATCATACAATCACACAATCACACAACCACACAATCACACAATCACACACTCACACAATCACACAGTCACAAACACACAATCACAATCACACAATCACAATCACACAATCACAATCACACAATCACAATTACACAATCACAGTCACATAATCACAATCACACAATCACAATCACACAATCACAATCACACAATCACAATCACACAATCACAATCACACAATCACAATTACACAATCACAGTCACATAATCACAATCACACAATCACAATCACACAATCACAATCACACAATCACAATCACACAATCACAATCACACAATCACACAATCACACAATCACACAATCTCACAATCACACAATCACACAATCACACAATCACACAATCACACAATCTCAATTACACAATCACAATTACACAATCACACAATCACACAATCACACAATCACACAATCACACAATCACACACTCACACAATCACACAATCACAATCACACAATCACAATTACACAATCACACAGTCACACAATCACACAATCACACAATCACACAATCACACAATTACACACTCACACAATCACACAATCACAATCACACAATCACACACTCACACAATCACACAGTCACAAACACACAATCACAATCACACAATCACAATTACACAATCACAGTCACATAATCACAATCACACAATCACAATCACACAATCACAATCACACAATCACAATCACACAATCACAATCACACAATCACACTATCACACAATCACACAATCACACAATCACACAATCACAATTACACAATCACACAATCACACAATCACACAATCACACAATCACACAATCACACAGTCACACAATCACACAATCACACAATCACACAATCACACAATCACACAATCACACAATCACACAATCACACAATCACACAATCACACAATCACACAATCACACAATCACACAATCACACAATCACACAATCACACAATCACACAATCACACAATCACACAATCACACAGTCACACAATCACACAATCACACAATCACACAGTCACACAATCACACAATCACACAATCACACAATCACTCAATCACACAATCACACAATCACACAATTACACAATCACACAATCATACAATCACACAATCACACAACCACACAATCACACAATCACACAATCACACACTCACACAATCACACAGTCACAAACACACAATCACAATCACACAATCACAATCACACAATCACAATTACACAATCACAGTCACATAATCACAATCACACAATCACAATCACACAATCACAATCACACAATCACAATCACACAATCACAATCACACAATCACAATTACACAATCACAGTCACATAATCACAATCACACAATCACAATCACACAATCACAATCACACAATCACAATCACACAATCACACAATCACACAATCACACAATCTCACAATCACACAATCACACAATCACACAATCACACAATCACACAATCTCAATTACACAATCACAATTACACAATCACACAATCACACAATCACACAATCACACAATCACACAATCACACAATCACACAATCACACACTCACACAATCACACAATCACAATCACACAATCACAATTACACAATCACACAGTCACACAATCACACAATCACACAATCACACAATCACACACTCACACAATCACACAATCACAATCACACAATCACAATCACACAATCACAATCACACAATCACACAATCACAATTACACAATCACAGTCACATAATCACAATCACACAATCACAATCACACAATCACAATCACACAATCACAATCACACAATCACAATCACACAATCACACAATCACACAATCACACAATCTCACAATCACACAATCACACAATCACACAATCACACAATCACACAATCTCAATTACACAATCACAATTACACAATCACACAATCACACAATCACACAATCACACAATCACACAATCACACAATCACACAACCACACAATCACACAATCACACAATCACACACTCACACAATCACACAGTCACAAACACACAATCACAATCACACAATCACAATTACACAATCACAGTCACATAATCACAATCACACAATCACAATCACACAATCACAATCACACAATCACAATCACACAATCACAATCACACAATCACACTATCACACAATCACACAATCACACAATCACACAATCACAATTACACAATCACACAATCACACAATCACACAATCACACAATCACACAATCACACAGTCACACAATCACACAATCACACAATCACACAATCACACAATCACACAATCACACAATCACACAATCACACAATCACACAATCACACAATCACACAATCACACAATCACACAATCACACAATCACACAATCACACAATCACACAATCACACAATCACACAATCACACAGTCACACAATCACACAATCACACAATCACACAGTCACACAATCACACAATCACACAATCACACAATCACTCAATCACACAATCACAGTCACATAATCACAATCACACAATCACAATCACACAATCACAATCACACAATCACAATCACACAATCACAATCACACAATCACACTATCACACAATCACACAATCACACAATCACACAATCACAATTACACAATCACACAATCACACAATCACACAATCACACAATCACACAATCACACAGTCACACAATCACACAATCACACAATCACACAATCACACAATCACACAATCACACAATCACACAATCACACAATCACACAATCACACAATCACACAATCACACAATCACACAATCACACAATCACACAATCACACAATCACACAATCACACAATCACACAGTCACACAATCACACAATCACACAATCACACAGTCACACAATCACACAATCACACAATCACACAATCACTCAATCACACAATCACACAATCACACAATTACACAATCACACAATCATACAATCACACAATCACACAACCACACAATCACACAATCACACAATCACACACTCACACAATCACACAGTCACAAACACACAATCACAATCACACAATCACAATCACACAATCACAATTACACAATCACAGTCACATAATCACAATCACACAATCACAATCACACAATCACAATCACACAATCACAATCACACAATCACAATCACACAATCACAATTACACAATCACAGTCACATAATCACAATCACACAATCACAATCACACAATCACAATCACACAATCACAATCACACAATCACACAATCACACAATCACACAATCTCACAATCACACAATCACACAATCACACAATCACACAATCACACAATCTCAATTACACAATCACAATTACACAATCACACAATCACACAATCACACAATCACACAATCACACAATCACACAATCACACAATCACACACTCACACAATCACACAATCACAATCACACAATCACAATTACACAATCACACAGTCACACAATCACACAATCACACAATCACACAATCACACAATCACACACTCACACAATCACACAATCACAATCACACAATCACAATCACACAATCACAATCACACAATCACACAATCACAATTACACAATCACAGTCACATAATCACAATCACACAATCACAATCACACAATCACAATCACACAATCACAATCACACAATCACAATCACACAATCACACAATCACACAATCACACAATCTCACAATCACACAATCACACAATCACACAATCACACAATCACACAATCTCAATTACACAATCACAATTACACAATCACACAATCACACAATCACACAATCACACAATCACACAATCACACAATCACACAACCACACAATCACACAATCACACAATCACACACTCACACAATCACACAGTCACAAACACACAATCACAATCACACAATCACAATCACACAATCACAATCACACAATCACAATCACACAATCACAATCACACAATCACAATCACACAATCACAATTACACAATCACACAATCACACAATCACACAATCACACAATCACACAATCTCAATTACACAATCACAATTACACAATCACACAATCACACAATCACACAATCACACAATCACACAATCACACAATCACACAATCACACACTCACACAATCACACAATCACAATCACACAATCACAATTACACAATCACACAATCACACAATCACGCAATCATACAATCACACAAGCACACAATCACAATCACGCAATCACACAATCACGATCACACAATTACGAACACAATCACGGTCACACAATCACAGTCACACAATCACACAATCACAATCACGCAATCACACAACCACGATCACACAATCACGATCACACAATCACGATCACACAATCACGGTCACACAATCACGGTCACTAAATCACGGTCACACAATCACGGTCACACAATCACGGTCACACAATCACACAATCACACAATCACACAATCACACAATCACACAATCACACAATCACAATTACACAATCACACAATCACACAATCACACAATCACACAATCACACAATCACACAATCACACAATCATACAATCACACAATCACACAACCACACAATCACACAATCACACAATCACACACTCACACAATCACACAGTCACAAACACACAATCACAATCACACAATCACAATCACACAATCACAATCACACAATCACAATCACACAATCACAATCACACAATCACAATTACACAATCACAGTCACATAATAACAATCACACAATCACAATCACACAATCACAATCACACAATCACAATCACACAATCACAAACACACAATCACAAAGTCACACAATCACACCATCACAATCACGCAATCGCACAATCACGATCACACAATCACGGTCACACAATGACGGTCACACAATGACGGTCACACAATCACACAATCACACAATCACACAATCACACAATCACACAATCACACAATCACACAATCACACAATCACACAATCACACAATCACACAATCACACAATCACACAATCACACAATCACACAATCACACAGTCACACAATCACACAATCACACAATCACACAGTCACACAATCACACAATCACACAATCACACAATCACTCAATCACACAATCACACAATCACACAATCACACAATCACACAATCATACAATCACACAATCACACAACCACACAATCACACAATCACACACTCACACAATCACACAGTCACAAACACACAATCACAATCACACAATCACAATCACACAATCACAATCACACAATCACAATTACACAATCACAGTCACATAATCACAATCACACAATCACAATCACACAATCACAATCACACAATCACAATCACACAATCACAATCACACAATCACAATTACACAATCACAGTCACATAATCACAATCACACAATCACAATCACACAATCACAATCACACAATCACAATCACACAATCACAATCACACAATCACACAATCACACAATCACACAATCTCACAATCACACAATCACACAATCACACAATCACACAATCACACAATCTCAATTACACAATCACAATTACACAATCACACAATCACACAATCACACAATCACACAATCACACAATCACACACTCACACAATCACACAATCACAATCACACAATCACAATTACACAATCACACAGTCACACAATCACACAATCACACAATCACACAATCACACAATTACACACTCACACAATCACACAATCACAATCACACAATCACACACTCACACAATCACACAGTCACAAACACACAATCACAATCACACAATCACAATTACACAATCACAGTCACATAATCACAATCACACAATCACAATCACACAATCACAATCACACAATCACAATCACACAATCACAATCACACAATCACACTATCACACAATCACACAATCACACAATCACACAATCACAATTACACAATCACACAATCACACAATCACACAATCACACAATCACACAATCACACAGTCACACAATCACACAATCACACAATCACACAATCACACAATCACACAATCACACAATCACACAATCACACAATCACACAATCACACAATCACACAATCACACAATCACACAATCACACAATCACACAATCACACAATCACACAATCACACAATCACACAATCACACAGTCACACAATCACACAATCACACAATCACACAGTCACACAATCACACAATCACACAATCACACAATCACTCAATCACACAATCACACAATCACACAATTACACAATCACACAATCATACAATCACACAATCACACAACCACACAATCACACAATCACACAATCACACACTCACACAATCACACAGTCACAAACACACAATCACAATCACACAATCACAATCACACAATCACAATCACACAATCACAATTACACAATCACAGTCACATAATCACAATCACACAATCACAATCACACAATCACAATCACACAATCACAATCACACAATCACAATCACACAATCACAATTACACAATCACAGTCACATAATCACAATCACACAATCACAATCACACAATCACAATCACACAATCACAATCACACAATCACACAATCACACAATCACACAATCTCACAATCACACAATCACACAATCACACAATCACACAATCACACAATCTCAATTACACAATCACAATTACACAATCACACAATCACACAATCACACAATCACACAATCACACAATCACACAATCACACAATCACACACTCACACAATCACACAATCACAATCACACAATCACAATTACACAATCACACAGTCACACAATCACACAATCACACAATCACACAATCACACACTCACACAATCACACAATCACAATCACACAATCACAATCACACAATCACAATCACACAATCACACAATCACAATTACACAATCACAGTCACATAATCACAATCACACAATCACAATCACACAATCACAATCACACAATCACAATCACACAATCACAATCACACAATCACACAATCACACAATCACACAATCTCACAATCACACAATCACACAATCACACAATCACACAATCACACAATCTCAATTACACAATCACAATTACACAATCACACAATCACACAATCACACAATCACACAATCACACAATCACACAATCACACAACCACACAATCACACAATCACACAATCACACACTCACACAATCACACAGTCACAAACACACAATCACAATCACACAATCACAATCACACAATCACAATCACACAATCACAATCACACAATCACAATCACACAATCACAATCACACAATCACAATTACACAATCACACAATCACACAATCACACAATCACACAATCACACAATCTCAATTACACAATCACAATTACACAATCACACAATCACACAATCACACAATCACACAATCACACAATCACACAATCACACAATCACACACTCACACAATCACACAATCACAATCACACAATCACAATTACACAATCACACAATCACACAATCACGCAATCATACAATCACACAAGCACACAATCACAATCACGCAATCACACAATCACGATCACACAATTACGAACACAATCACGGTCACACAATCACAGTCACACAATCACACAATCACAATCACGCAATCACACAACCACGATCACACAATCACGATCACACAATCACGATCACACAATCACGGTCACACAATCACGGTCACTAAATCACGGTCACACAATCACGGTCACACAATCACGGTCACACAATCACACAATCACACAATCACACAATCACACAATCACACAATCACACAATCACAATTACACAATCACACAATCACACAATCACACAATCACACAATCACACAATCACACAATCACACAATCATACAATCACACAATCACACAACCACACAATCACACAATCACACAATCACACACTCACACAATCACACAGTCACAAACACACAATCACAATCACACAATCACAATCACACAATCACAATCACACAATCACAATCACACAATCACAATCACACAATCACAATTACACAATCACAGTCACATAATAACAATCACACAATCACAATCACACAATCACAATCACACAATCACAATCACACAATCACAAACACACAATCACAAAGTCACACAATCACACCATCACAATCACGCAATCGCACAATCACGATCACACAATCACGGTCACACAATGACGGTCACACAATGACGGTCACACAATCACACAATCACACAATCACACAATCACACAATCACACAATCACACAATCACACAATCACACAATCACACAATCACACAATCACACAATCACACAGTCACAGAATCACACAATCACACAATCACACAATCACACAATCACACAATCACACAATCACACAATCACACAATCACACAATCACACAATCACACAATCACACAATCACACAATCACACAATCACACAACCACACAATCACACAATCACACAATCACACACGCACACAATCACACAGTCACAAACACACAATCACAATCACACAATCACAATCACACAATCACAATCACACAATCACAATTACACAATCACAATCACACAATCACAATCACACAATCACAATCACACAATCACAATCACACAATCACAATCACACAATCACAATCACACAATCACAATCACACAATCACAATCACACAATCACAATCACACAATCACAATCACACAATCACAATCACACAATCACAATCACACAATCACAATCACACAATCACAATCACACAATCACAATCACACAATCACAATCACACAATCACAATCACACAATCACAATCACACAATCACAATCACACAATCACAATCACACAATCACAATCACACAATCACAATCACACAATCACAATCACACAATCACAATCACACAATCACAATCACACAATCACAATCACACAATCACAATCACACAATCACAATCACACAATCACAATCACACAATCACAATCACACAATCACAATCACACAATCACAATCACACAATCACAATCACACAATCACAATCACACAATCACAATCACACAATCACAATCACACAATCACAATCACACAATCACAATCACACAATCACAATCACACAATCACAATCACACAATCACAATCACACAATCACAATCACACAATCACAATCACACAATCACAATCACACAATCACAATCACACAATCACAATCACACAATCACAATCACACAATCACAATCACACAATCACAATCACACAATCACAATCACACAATCACAATCACACAATCACAATCACACAATCACAATCACACAATCACAATCACACAATCACAATCACACAATCACAATCACACAATCACAATCACACAATCACAATCACACAATCACAATCACACAATCACAATCACACAATCACAATCACACAATCACAATCACACAATCACAATCACACAATCACAATCACACAATCACAATCACACAATCACAATCACACAATCACAATCACACAATCACAATCACACAATCACAATCACACAATCACAATCACACAATCACGATCACACAATCACGATCACACAATCACGATCACACAATCACGATCACACAATCACGATCACACAATCACGATCACACAATCACACAATCACACAATCACACAATCACACAACCACACAATCACACAATCACACAATCACACAATCACAATTACACAATCACACAATCACACAATCACACAATCACACAATCACACAGTCACACAATCACACAATCACACAATCACACAATCACACAATCACACAATCACACAATCACACAAACACACAATCACACAATCACTCAATCACACAATAACACACTCACACAATCACACAGTCACAATCACACAGTCACAATCATACAATCACGGTCACACAAACACGGTCACACAATAACGGTCACTCAGTCACACATTCACACAATCACACAATCACACACTCACACAATCACGATCACACAATCACGGTCACACAATCACGATCACACAACCACGATCACACAATCACGATCACACAATTACGATCACACAATCACGGTCACACAATCACAGTCACACAATCACACAATCGCACAATCACACAATCACACAATCACACAATCACACAATCACACAATCACAAATTCACACTATCACACAATCACACAATCACACAATCACGCAATCACACAATCACACAATCACACAATCACACAATCACACAATCGCCTAATCACACAACCACACAATCACACAACCACACAATCACACAATCACAATTACACAATCACACAATCACACAATCACACAATCACACAATCACACAGTCACACAATCACACAATCACACAATCACACAATCACACAATCACACAATCACACAATCACACAATCACACAATCACACAATCACACAATCACACAATCACACAATCACACAATCACACAATCACACAACCACACAATCACACAATCACACAATCACACACTCACACAATCACACAGTCACAAACACACAATCACAATCACACAATCACAATCACACAATCACAATCACACAATCACAATTACACAATCACACAATCACACAATCACACAATCACACAATCACACAATCACACAATCACACAATCACACAATCACACAATCACACAATCACACAATCACACAATCACACAATCACACAATCACACAATCACACAACCACACAATCACACAATCACACAATCACACACTCACACAATCACACAGTCACAAACACACAATCACAATCACACAATCACAATCACACAATCACAATCACACAATCACAATCACACAATCACAATTACACAATCACAATCACACAATCACAATCACACAATCACAATCACACAATCACAATCACACAATCACAATCACACAATCACAATCACACAATCACAATCACACAATCACAATCACACAATCACAATCACGCAATCACACAATCACGCAATCATACAATCACACAAGCACACAATCACAATCACGCAATCACAATCACACAATCACAATCACACAATCACAATCACACAATCACAATCACACAATCACAATCACACAATCACAATCACACAATCACAATCACACAATCACAATCACACAATCACAATCACACAATCACAATCACACAATCACAATCACACAATCACAATCACACAATCACAATCACACAATCACAATCACACAATCACAATCACACAATCACAATCACACAATCACAATCACACAATCACAATCACACAATCACAATCACACAATCACAATCACACAATCACAATCACACAATCACAATCACACAATCACAATCACACAATCACAATCACACAATCACAATCACACAATCACAATCACACACCACTCAATCACACAATCACACACTCACACAATCACACAATCACAATCACGCAATGACAATCACACAATCACAATCACACAATCACAATCACACAATCACAATCACACAATCACGATTACACAATCACGATCACACAATCACAATCACACAATCACACAGTCACACAATCACAAAGTCACACAATCACACAATCACAATCACGCAATCACACAATCACGATCACACAATCACGGTCACACAATCACGGTCACACAATGACGGTCACACAATCACACAATCACACAATCACACAATCACACAAACACACAATCACACAATCACTCAATCACACAATAACACACTCACACAATCACACAGTCGCAATCACACAGTCACAATCATACAATCACGGTCACACAATCACGGTCACACAATAACGGTCACTCAGTCACACATTCACACAATCACACAATCACACAATCACGATCACACAATCACGGTCACACAATCACGATCACACAATCACGATCACACAATCAGGATCACACAATCACGATCACTCAATTACGATCACACAATCACGGTCACACAATCACAGTCACACAATCACAGAATCGCACAATCACACAATCACACAATCACACAATCACACAATCACACAATCACAAATTCACACTATCACACAATCACACAATCACACAATCACACAATCACACAATCACACAAGCACACAATCACACTATCACACAATCACACAATCACACAATCACACAATCACACTATCACACAATCACACAATCACACAATCACACAATCACACAATCACAATTACACAATCACACAATCACACAATCACACAATCACACAATCACACAGTCACACAATCACACAATCACACAATCACACAATCACACAATCACACAATCACACAATCACACAATCACACAATCACACAATCACACAATCACACAATCACACAATCACACAATCACACAATCACACAGTCACACAATCACACAATCACACAATCACACAGTCACACAATCACACAATCACACAATCACACAATCACTCAATCACACAATCACACAATCACACAATCACACAATCACACAATCATACAATCACACAATCACACAATCACAATCACACAATCACAATCACACAATCACAATCACACAATCACAATTACACAATCACACAATCACACAATCACACAATCTCAATTACACAATCACAATTACACAATCACACAATCACACAATCACACAATCACACAATCACACAATCACACAATCACACAATCACACAATCACACAATCACACAATCACACAATCACACAATCACACACTCACACAATCACACAATCACAATCACACAATCACAATTACACAATCACACAATCACACAATCACGCAATCACACAATCACGCAATCATACAATCACACAAGCACACAATCACAATCACGCAATCACACAATCACGATCACACAATTACGAACACAATCACGGTCACACAATCACAGTCACACAATCACACAATCACAATCACGCAATCACACAACCACGATCACACAATCACGATCACACAATCACGATCACACAATCACGGTCACACAATCACGGTCACTCAATCACGGTCACACAATCACGGTCACACAATCACGGTCACACAATCACACAATCACACAATCACACAATCACACAATCACACAATCACACAATCACACAATCACACAATCACACTATCACACAATCACACAATCACACAATCACACAATCACAATTACACAATCACACAATCACACAATCACACAATCACACAGTCACACAATCACACAATCACACAATCACACAATCACACAATCACACAATCACACAATCACACAATCACACAATCACACAATCACACAATCACACAGTCACACAATCACACAATCACACAATCACACAATCACACAATCACACAATCACACAATCACACAATCACACAATCATACAATCACACAATCACACAACCACACAATCACACAATCACACAATCACACACTCACACAATCACACAGTCACAAACGCACAATCACAATCACACAATCACAATCACACAATCACAATCACACAATCACAATTACACAATCACAGTCACATAATCACAATCACACAATCACAATCACACAATCACAATCACACAATCACACAAACACGCAATCACACAATCACTCAATCACACAATCACACACTCACGCAATCACACAGTCACAAACACACAATCACAATCACACAATCACAATCACACAATCACAATCACACAATCACAATCACACAATCACAATTACACAATCACAGTCACATAATCACAATCACACAATCACAATCACGCAATCACAATCACACAATCACAATCACACAATCACAATCACACAATCACACAATCACACAATCACACAATCTCACAATCACACAATCACACAATCACACAATCACACAATCACACAATCTCAATCACACAATCACAATCACACAATCACAATCACACAATCACACAATCACACAATCACACAATCTCACAATCACACAATCACACAATCACACAATCACACAATCACACAATCTCAATTACACAATCACAATTACACAATCACACAATCACACAATCACACAATCACACAATCACACAATCACACAATCACACACTCACACAATCACACAATCACAATCACACAATCACAATTACACAATCGCACAGTCACACAATCACACAATCACACAATCACACAATCACACAATTACACACTCACACAATCACACAATCACAATCACACAATCACAATTACACAATCACACAGTCACACAATCACACAATCACAATCACGCAATCACACAATCACGATTACACAATCACGATCACACAATCACAATCACACAATCACAGAGTCACACAATCACAACGTCACACAATCACACCATCACAATCACGCAATCACACAATCACGATCACACAATCACAATCACAAAATCACACAGTCACACAATCACAAAGTCACACAATCATACAATCACAATCACGCAATCACACAATCACGATCACACAATCACGGTCACACAATCACGGTCACACAATGACGGTCACACAATCACACAATCACACAATCACACAATCACACAATCACACAATCACACAAACACACAATCACACAATCACTCAATGACACAATAAAACACTCACACAATCCCACAGTCACAATCACACAGTCACAATCATACAATCACGGTCACACACTCACGGACACACAATAACGGTCACGCAGTCACACATTCACACAATCACACAATCACACAATCACACAATCACGATCACATAATCACGGTCACACAATCACGATCACACAATCACGATCACACAATCACGATCACACAATTACGATCACACAATCACGGTCACACAATCACAGTCACACAATCACACAATCGCACAATCACACAATCACACAATCACACAATCACACAATCACACAATCACACAATCACAAATTCACACTATCACACAATCACACAATCACACAATCACACAATCACACAATCACACAATCACACAGTCACACATTCACACAATCACACAATCACACAATCACACAATCACACAATCACACAATCACACAATCACACAATCACACAGTCACACAATCACACAATCACACAATCACACAATCACACAATCACACAATCACACAATCACACAATCACACAATCACACAATCACACAATCACAATTACACAATCACACAATCACACAATCACACAATCACACAATCACAATTACACAATCACACAATCACACAATCACACAATCACACAATCACACAGTCACACAATCACACAATCACACAATCACACAATCACACAATCACACAATCACACAATCACACAATCACACAATCACACAATCACACAATCACACAATCACACAATCACACAACCACACAATCACACAATCACACAATCACACAATCACAATTACACAATCACACAATCACACAATCACACAATCACACAATCACACAGTCACACAATCACACAATCACACAATCACACAATCACACAATCACACAATCACACAATCACACAATCACACAATCACACAATCACACAATCACACAATCACACAACCACACAATCACACAATCACACACTCACACAATCACACAGTCACAAACACACAATCACAATCACACAATCACAATCACACAATCACAATCACACAATCACAATTACACAATCACACAATCACACAATCACACAATCACACAATCACACAATCACACAATCACACAATCACACAATCTCAATTACACAATCACAATTACACAATCACACAATCACACAATCACACAATCACACAATCACACAATCACACAATCACACAATCACACAATCACACACTCACACAATCACACAATCACAATCACACAATCACAATTACACAATCACACAATCACACAATCACGCAATCACACAATCACGCAATCATACAATCACACAAGCACACAATCACAATCACGCAATCACACAATCACGATCACACAATTACGAACACAATCACGGTCACACAATCACAGTCACACAATCACACAATCACAATCACGCAATCACACAACCACGATCACACAATCACGATCACACAATCACGATCACACAATCACGGTCACACAATCACGGTCACTCAATCACGGTCACACAATCACGGTCACACAATCACGGTCACACAATCACACAATCACACAATCACACAATCACACAATCACACAATCACACAATCACACAATCACACAATCACACTATCACACAATCACACAATCACACAATCACACAATCACAATTACACAATCACACAATCACACAATCACACAATCACACAGTCACACAATCACACAATCACACAATCACACAATCACACAATCACACAATCACACAATCACACAATCACACAATCACACAATCACACAATCACACAGTCACACAGTCACACAATCACACAATCACACAATCACACAATCACACAATCACACAATCACACAACCACACAATCACACAATCAAAAAATCACACAATCACACAATCACACACTCACACAATCACACAATCACAATCACACAATCACACAATCACGCAATCACACAATCACGCAATCATACAATCACCCAAGCACACAATCACAATCACGCAATCACACAATCACGATCACACAATTACGATCACACAATCACGGTCACACAATCACAGTCACACAATCACACAATCGCACAATCACACAATCACACAATCACACAATCACACAATCACACAGTCACACAATCACAAATTCACACTATCACACAATCACACAATCACACAATCACACAATCACACAATCACACAATCACACAATCACACAATCACACAGTCACACATTCACACAATCACACAATCACACAATCACACAATCACACAATCACACAATCACACAATCACACAATCACACAATCACACAGTCACACAATCACACAATCACACAATCACACAATCACACAATCACACAATCACACAATCACACAATCACACAATCACACAATCACACAATCACACAATCACACAATCACACAACCACACAATCACACAATCACACAATCACACAATCACAATTACACAATCACACAATCACACAATCACACAATCACACAATCACACAATCACACAGTCACACAATCACACAATCACACAATCACACAATCACACAATCACACAATCACACAATCACACAATCACACAATCACACAATCACACAATCACACAATCACACAATCACACAACCACACAATCACACAAACACACAATCACACAATCACAATTACACAATCACACAATCACACAATCACACAATCACACAATCACACAGTCACACAATCACACAATCACACAATCACACAATCACACAATCACACAATCACACAATCACACAATCACACAATCACACAATCACACAATCACACAATCACACAATCACACAATCACACAATCACACAACCACACAATCACACAATCACACACTCACACAATCACACAGTCACAAACACACAATCACAATCACACAATCACAATCACACAATCACAATCACACAATCACAATTACACAATCACACAATCACACAATCACACAATCACACAATCACACAATCACACACTCACACAATCACACAATCACAATCACACAATCACTATTACACAATCACACAATCACACAATCACACAATCACGCAATCACACAATCACGCAATCATACAATCACACAAGCACACAATCACAATCACGCAATCACACAATCACGATCACACAATTACGAACACAATCACGGTCACACAATCACAGTCACACAATCACACAATCACAATCACGCAATCACACAACCACGATCACACAATCACGATCACACAATCACGATCACACAATCACGGTCACACAATCACGGTCACTCAATCACGGTCACACAATCACGGTCACACAATCACGATCACACAATCACGATCACACAATCACGATCACACAATCACGATCACACAATTACGATCACACAATCACACAATCACACAATCACACAACCACACAATCACACAATCACACAATCACACAATCACAATTACACAATCACACAATCACACAATCACACAATCACACAATCACACAGTCACACAATCACACAATCACACAATCACACAATCACACAATCACACAATCACACAATCACACAAACACACAATCACACAATCACTCAATCACACAATAACACACTCACACAATCACACAGTCACAATCACACAGTCACAATCACACAGTCACAATCATACAATCACGGTCACACAAACACGGTCACACAATAACGGTCACTCAGTCACACATTCACACAATCACACAATCACACACTCACACAATCACGATCACACAATCACGGTCACACAATCACGATCACACAACCACGATCACACAATCACGATCACACAATTACGATCACACAATCACGGTCACACAATCACAGTCACACAATCACACAATCGCACAATCACACAATCACACAATCACACAATCACACAATCACACAATCACACAATCACAAATTCACACTATCACACAATCACACAATCACACAATCACACAATCACACAATCACACAATCACACAATCACACAATCACACAATCACACAATCACACAATCACACAATCACACAATCACACAATCACACAATCACACAATCACACAATCACACAATCACACAATCACAATTACACAATCACACAATCACACAATCACACAATCACACAATCACACAATCACACAATCACACAATCACACAATCACACAATCACACAATCACACAATCACACAATCACACAATCACCTAATCACACAACCACACAATCACACAATCACACAATCACACAATCACAATTACACAATCACACAATCACACAATCACACAATCACACAATCACACAGTCACACAATCACACAATCACACAATCACACAATCACACAATCACACAATCACACAATCACACAATCACACAATCACACAATCACACAATCACACAATCACACAATCACACAATCACACAATCACACAACCACACAATCACACAATCACAATTACACAATCACACAATCACACAATCACACAATCACACAATCACACAGTCACACAATCACACAATCACACAGTCACACAATCACACAATCACACAATCACACAATCACACAATCACACAATCACACAATCACACAATCACACAATCACACAATCACACAATCACACAATCACACAATCACACAATCACACAACCACACAATCACACAATCACACAATCACACACTCACACAATCACACAGTCACAAACACACAATCACAATCACACAATCACAATCACACAATCACAATCACACAATCACAATTACACAATCACACAATCACACAATCACACAATCACACAATCACACAATCACACAATCACACAATCACACAATCACACAATCACACAATCACACAATCACACAATCACACAATCACACAATCACACAATCACACAACCACACAATCACACAATCACACAATCACACACTCACACAATCACACAGTCACAAACACACAATCACAATCACACAATCACAATCACACAATCACAATCACACAATCACAATCACACAATCACAATCACACAATCACAATCACACAATCACAATTACACAATCACAATCACACAATCACAATCACACAATCACAATCACACAATCACAATCACACAATCACAATCACACAATCACAATCACACAATCACAATCACACAATCACAATCACACAATCACAATCACACAATCACAATCACACAATCACAATCACACAATCACAATCACACAATCACAATCACACAATCACAATCACACAATCACAATCACACAATCACAATCACACAATCACAATCACACAATCACAATCACACAATCACAATCACACAATCACAATCACACAATCACAATCACACAATCACAATCACACAATCACAATCACACAATCACAATCACACAATCACAATCACACAATCACAATCACACAATCACAATCACACAATCACAATCACACACCACTCAATCACACAATCACACACTCACACAATCACACAATCACAATCACGCAATGACAATCACACAATCACAATCACACAATCACAATCACACAATCACAATCACACAATCACAATCACACAATCACGATTACACAATCACGATCACACAATCACAATCACACAATCACACAGTCACACAATCACAAAGTCACACAATCACACAATCACAATCACGCAATCACACAATCACGATCACACAATCACGGTCACACAATCACGGTCACACAATGACGGTCACACAATCACACAATCACACAATCACACAATCACACAAACACACAATCACACAATCACTCAATCACACAATAACACACTCACACAATCACACAGTCGCAATCACACAGTCACAATCATACAATCACGGTCACACAATCACGGTCACACAATAACGGTCACTCAGTCACACATTCACACAATCACACAATCACACAATCACGATCACACAATCACGGTCACACAATCACGATCACACAATCACGATCACACAATCACGATCACACAATCACGATCACACAATTACGATCACACAATCACACAATCACACAATCACACAACCACACAATCACACAATCACACAATCACACAATCACAATTACACAATCACACAATCACACAATCACACAATCACACAATCACACAGTCACACAATCACACAATCACACAATCACACAATCACACAATCACACAATCACACAATCACACAAACACACAATCACACAATCACTCAATCACACAATAACACACTCACACAATCACACAGTCACAATCACACAGTCACAATCACACAGTCACAATCATACAATCACGGTCACACAAACACGGTCACACAATAACGGTCACTCAGTCACACATTCACACAATCACACAATCACACACTCACACAATCACGATCACGCAATCACGGTCACACAATCACGATCACACAACCACGATCACACAATCACGATCACACAATTACGATCACACAATCACGGTCACACAATCACAGTCACACAATCACACAATCGCACAATCACACAATCACACAATCACACAATCACACAATCACACAATCACACAATCACAAATTCACACTATCACACAATCACACAATCACACAATCACACAATCACACAATCACACAATCACACAATCACACAATCACACAATCACACAATCACACAATCACACAATCACACAATCACACAATCACACAATCACACAATCACACAATCACAATTACACAATCACACAATCACACAATCACACAATCACACAATCACACAATCACACAATCACACAATCACACAATCACACAATCACACAATCACACAATCACCTAATCACACAACCACACAATCACACAATCACACAATCACACAATCACAATTACACAATCACACAATCACACAATCACACAATCACACAATCACACAGTCACACAATCACACAATCACACAATCACACAATCACACAATCACACAATCACACAATCACACAATCACACAATCACACAATCACACAATCACACAATCACACAATCACACAATCACACAATCACACAACCACACAATCACACAATCACAATTACACAATCACACAATCACACAATCACACAATCACACAATCACACAGTCACACAATCACACAATCACACAGTCACACAATCACACAATCACACAATCACACAATCACACAATCACACAATCACACAATCACACAATCACACAATCACACAATCACACAATCACACAATCACACAATCACACAATCACACAACCACACAATCACACAATCACACAATCACACACTCACACAATCACACAGTCACAAACACACAATCACAATCACACAATCACAATCACACAATCACAATCACACAATCACAATTACACAATCACACAATCACACAATCACACAATCACACAATCACACAATCACACAATCACACAATCACACAATCACACAATCACACAATCACACAATCACACAATCACACAATCACACAATCACACAATCACACAACCACACAATCACACAATCACACAATCACACACTCACACAATCACACAGTCACAAACACACAATCACAATCACACAATCACAATCACACAATCACAATCACACAATCACAATCACACAATCACAATCACACAATCACAATTACACAATCACAATCACACAATCACAATCACACAATCACAATCACACAATCACAATCACGCAATCACAATCACACAATCACAATCACACAATCACAATCACACAATCACAATCACACAATCACAATCACACAATCACAATCACACAATCACAATCACACAATCACAATCACACAATCACAATCACACAATCACAATCACACAATCACAATCACACAATCACAATCACACAATCACAATCACACAATCACAATCACACAATCACAATCACACAATCACAATCACACAATCACAATCACACAATCACAATCACACAATCACAATCACACAATCACAATCACACAATCACAGTCACATAATCACAATCACACAATCACAATCACACAATCACAATCACACAATCACAATCACACAATCACAATCACACAATCACAATCACACAATCACAATTACACAATCACAGTCACATAATCACAATCACACAATCACAATCACACAATCACAATCACACAATCACAATCACACAATCACAATCACACAATCACAATCACACAATCACACAATCACACAATCACACAATCTCACAATCACACAATCACACAATCACACAATCACACAATCACACAATCTCAATTACACAATCACAATTACACAATCACACAATCACACAATCACACAATCACACAATCACACAATCACACACTCACACAATCACACAATCACAATCACACAATCACAATTACACAATCACACAGTCACACAATCACACAATCACACAATCACACAATCACACAATTACACACTCACACAATCACACAATCACAATCACACAATCACAATTACACAATCACACAGTCACACAATCACACAATCACAATCACGCAATCACACAATCACGATTACACAATCACGATCACACAATCACAATCACACAATCACAGAGTCACACAATCACAACGTCACACAATCACACCATCACAATCACGCAATTACACAATCACGATCACACAATCACAATCACAAAATCACACAGTCACACAATCACAAAGTCACACAATCACACAATCACAATCACGCAATCACACAATCACGATCACACAATCACGGTCACACAATCACGGTCACACAATGACGGTCACACAATCACACAATCACACAATCACACAATCACACAAACACACAATCACACAATCACTCAATGACACAATAAAACACTCACACAATCACACAGTCACAATCACACAGTCACAATCATACAATCACGGTCACACAATCACGGAGACACAATAACGGTCACGCAGTCACACATTCACACAATCACACAATCACACAATCACACAATCACGATCACATAATCACGGTCACACAATCACGATCACACAATCACGATCACACAATCACGATCACACAATTACGATCACACAATCACGGTCACACAATCACAGTCACACAATCACACAATCGCACAATCTCACAATCACACAATCACACAATCACACAATCACACAATCACACAATCACACAATCACACAATCACACAATCACAATCACACAATCACAATCACACAATCACAATCACACAATCACAATCACACAATCACAATTACACAATCACACAATCACACAATCACACAATCACACAATCACACAATCACACAATCACACAATCACACAATCACACAATCACACAATCACACAATCACACAATCACACAATCACACAACCACACAATCACACAATCACACACTCACACAATCACACAGTCACAAACACACAATCACAATCACACAATCACAATCACACAATCACAATCACACAATCACAATCACACAATCACAATCACACAATCACAATTACACAATCACAATCACACAATCACAATCACACAATCACAATCACACAATCACAATCACACAATCACAATCACACAATCACAATCACACAATCACAATCACACAATCACAATCACACAATCACAATCACACAATCACAATCACACAATCACAATCACACAATCACAATCACACAATCACAATCACACAATCACAATCACACAATCACAATCACACAATCACAATCACACAATCACAATCACACAATCACAATCACACAATCACAATCACACAATCACAATCACACAATCACAATCACACAATCACAATCACACAATCACAATCACACAATCACAATCACACAATCACAATCACACAATCACAATCACACAATCACAATCACACAATCACAATCACACAATCACAATCACACAATCACAATCACACAATCACAATCACACAATCACAATCACACAATCACAATCACACAATCACAATCACACAATCACAATCACACAATCACAATCACACAATCACAATCACACAATCACAATCACACAATCACAATCACACAATCACAATCACACAATCACAATCACACAATCACAATCACACAATCACAATCACACAATCACAATCACACAATCACAATCACACAATCACAATCACACAATCACAATCACACAATCACAATCACACAATCACAATCACACAATCACAATCACACAATCACAATCACACAATCACAATCACACAATCACAATCACACAATCACAATCACACAATCACAATCACACAATCACAATCACACAATCACAATCACACAATCACAATCACACAATCACAATCACACAATCACAATCACACAATCACAATCACACAATCACAATCACACAATCACAATCACACAATCACAATCACACAATCACAATCACACAATCACAATCACACAATCACAATCACACAATCACAATCACACAATCACAATCACACAATCACAATCACACACCACTCAATCACACAATCACACACTCACACAATCACACAATCACAATCACGCAATGACAATCACACAATCACAATCACACAATCACAATCACACAATCACAATCACACAATCACGATTACACAACCACGATCACACAATCACAATCACACAATCACACAGTCACACAATCACAAAGTCACACAATCACACAATCACAATCACGCAATCACACAATCACGATCACACAATCACGGTCACACAATCACGGTCACACAATGACGGTCACACAATCACACAATCACACAATCACACAATCACACAAACACACAATCACACAATCACTCAATCACACAATAACACACTCACACAATCACACAGTCGCAATCACACAGTCACAATCATACAATCACGGTCACACAATAACGGTCACTCAGTCACACATTCACACAATCACACAATCACACAATCACGATCACACAATCACGGTCACACAATCACGATCACACAATCACGATCACACAATCACGATCACACAATCACAATCACACAATTACGATCACACAATCACGGTCACACAATCACAGTCACACAATCACAGAATCGCACAATCACACAATCACACAATCACACAATCACACAATCACACAATCACAAATTCACACTATCACACAATCACACAATCACACAATCACACAATCACACAATCACACAATCACACAATCACACAATCACACTATCACACAATCACACAATCACACAATCACACAATCACACTATCACACAATCACACAATCACACAATCACACAATCACACAATCACAATTACACAATCACACAATCACACAATCACACAATCAGACAGTCACACAATCACACAATCACACAATCACACAATCACACAATCACACAATCACACAATCACACAATCACACAATCACACAATCACACAATCACACAATCACACAATCACACAATCACACAATCACACAATCACACAATCACACAATCACACAGTCACACAATCACACAATCACACAATCACACAGTCACACAATCACACAATCACACAATCACACAATCACTCAATCACACAATCACACAATCACACAATCACACAATCACACAATCATACAATCACACAATCACACAACCACACAATCACACAATCACACAATCACACACTCACACAATCACACAGTCACAAACACACAATCACAATCACACAATCACAATCACACAATCACAATCACACAATCACAATTACACAATCACAGTCACATAATCACAATCACACAATCACAATCACACAATCACAATCACACAATCACAATCACACAATCACAATCACACAATCACAATTACACAATCACAGTCACATAATCACAATCACACAATCACAATCACACAATCACAATCACACAATCACAATCACACAATCACAATCACACAATCACACAATCACACAATCACACAATCTCACAATCACACAATCACACAATCACACAATCACACAATCACACAATCTCAATTACACAATCACAATTACACAATCACACAATCACACAATCACACAATCACACAATCACACAATCACACACTCACACAATCACACAATCACAATCACACAATCACAATTACACAATCACACAGTCACACAATCACACAATCACACAATCACACAATCACACAATTACACACTCACACAATCACACAATCACAATCACACAATCACAATTACACAATCACACAGTCACACAATCACACAATCACAATCACGCAATCACACAATCACGATTACACAATCACGATCACACAATCACAATCACACAATCACAGAGTCACACAATCACAACGTCACACAATCACACCATCACAATCACGCAATCACACAATCACGATCACACAATCACAATCACAAAATCACACAGTCACACAATCACAAAGTCACACAATCACACAATCACAATCACGCAATCACACAATCACGATCACACAATCACGGTCACACAATCACGGTCACACAATGACGGTCACACAATCACACAATCACACAATCACACAATCACACAAACACACAATCACACAATCACTCAATGACACAATAAAACACTCACACAATCACACAGTCACAATCACACAGTCACAATCATACAATCACGGTCACACAATCACGGAGACACAATAACGGTCACGCAGTCACACATTCACACAATCACACAATCACACAATCACACAATCACGATCACATAATCACGGTCACACAATCACGATCACACAATCACGATCACACAATCACGATCACACAATTACGATCACACAATCACGGTCACACAATCACAGTCACACAATCACACAATCGCACAATCTCACAATCACACAATCACACAATCACACAATCACACAATCACAAATTCACACTATCACACAAACACACAATCACACAATCACTCAATCACACAATAACACACTCACACAATCACACAGTCACAATCACACAGTCACAATCATACAATGACGGTCACACAATCACGGTCACACAATAACTGTCACTCAGTCACACATTCACACAATCACACAATCACACAATCACGATCACACAATCACGGTCACACAATCACGATCACACAATCACGATCACACAATCACGATCACACAATTACGATCACACAATCACGGTCACACAATCACAGTCACACAATCACACAATCGCACAATCACACAATCACACAAACACACAATCACACAATCACACAATCACACAATCACACAATCACAAAATCACACAATCACACAATCACACAATCACACTATCACACAATCACACAATCACACAATCACACAATCACAATTACACAATCACACAAACACACAATCACAATCACACAATCACACAGTCACACAATCACACAATCACAATTACACAATCACACAATCACACAATCACACAATCACACAATCACACAATCACACAATCACACAATCACACAATCACACAATCACACAATCACGCAATCACACAATCACACAGTCACACAATCAGACAACCACACAATCACACAATCACACAATCACACACTCACACAATCACACAGTCACAAACACACAATCACAATCACACAATCACAATCACACAATCACAATCACACAATCACAATCACACAATCACAATCACACAATCACAATCACACAATCACAATCACACAATCACAATCACACAATCACAATCACACAATCACAATCACACAATCACAATCACACAATCACAATCACACAATCACAATCACACAATCACAATCACACAATCACAATCACACAATCACAATCACACAATCACAATCACACAATCACAATCACACAATCACAATCACACAATCACAATCACACAATCACAATCACACAATCACAATCACACAATCACAATCACACAATCACAATCACACAATCACAATCACACAATCACAATCACACAATCACAATCACACAATCACAATCACACAATCACAATCACACAATCACAATCACACAATCACAATCACACAATCACAATCACACAATCACAATCACACAATCACAATCACACAATCACAATCACACAATCACAATCACACAATCACAATCACACAATCACAATCACACAATCACAATCACACAATCACAATCACACAATCACAATCACACAATCACAATCACACAATCACAATCACACAATCACAATCACACAATCACAATCACACAATCACAATCACACAATCACAATCACACAATCACAATCACACACCACTCAATCACACAATCACACACTCACACAATCACACAATCACAATCACACAATGACAATCACACAATCACAATCACACAATCACAATCACACAATCACAATCACACAATCACACAGTCACACAATCACACAATCACAATCACGCAATCACACAATCACGATTACACAATCACGATCACACAATCACAATCACACAATCACACAGTCACACAATCACGAAGTCACACAATCACACAGTCGCAATCACACAGTCACAATCATACAATCACGGTCACACAATCACGGTCACACAATAACGGTCACTCAGTCACACATTCACACAATCACACAATCACACAATCACGATCACACAAACACGGTCACACAATCACGATCACACAGTCACGATCACACAATCACGATCACACAATCACGATCACACAATTACGATCACACAATCACGGTCACACAATCACAGTCACACAATCACAGAATCGCACAATCACACAATCACACAATCACACAATCACACAATCACAAATTCACACTATCACACAATCACACAATCACACAATCACACAATCACACAATCACACAATCACACAATCACACAATCACACTATCACACAATCACACAATCACACAATCACACAATCACTCAATCACACAATCACACAATCACACAATCACACAATCACACAATCATACAATCACACAATCACACAACCACACAATCACACAATCACACAATCACACACTCACACAATCACACAGTCACAAACACACAATCACAATCACACAATCACAATCACACAATCACAATCACACAATCACAATTACACAATCACAGTCACATAATCACAATCACACAATCACAATCACACAATCACAATCACACAATCACACAAACACGCAATCACACAATCACTCAATCACACAATCACACACTCACGCAATCACACAGTCACAAACACACAATCACAATCACACAATCACAATCACACAATCACAATCACACAATCACAATCACACAATCACAATCACACAATCACAATTACACAATCACAGTCACATAATCACAATCACACAATCACAATCACACAATCACAATCACACAATCACAATCACACAATCACAATCACACAATCACACAATCACACAATCACACAATCTCACAATCACACAATCACACAATCACACAATCACACAATCACACAATCTCAATCACACAATCACAATCACACAATCACAATCACACAATCACACAATCACACAATCACACAATCTCACAATCACACAATCACACAATCACACAATCACACAATCACACAATCTCAATTACACAATCACAATTACACAATCACACAATCACACAATCACACAATCACACAATCACACAATCACACAATCACACACTCACACAATCACACAATCACAATCACACAATCACAATTACACAATCACACAGTCACACAATCACACAATCACACAATCACACAATCACACAATTACACACTCACACAATCACACAATCACAATCACACAATCACAATTACACAATCACACAGTCACACAATCACACAATCACAATCACGCAATCACACAATCACGATTACACAATCACGATCACACAATCACAATCACAAAATCACAGAGTCACACAATCACAACGTCACACAATCACACCATCACAATCACGCAATCACACAATCACGATCACACAATCACAATCACAAAATCACACAGTCACACAATCACAAAGTCACACAATCACACAATCACAATCACGCAATCACACAATCACGATCACACAATCACGGTCACACAATCACGGTCACACAATGACGGTCACACAATCACACAATCACACAATCACACAATCACACAATCACACAAACACACAATCACACAATCACTCAATGACACAATAAAACACTCACACAATCCCACAGTCACAATCACACAGTCACAATCATACAATCACGGTCACACACTCACGGACACACAATAACGGTCACGCAGTCACACATTCACACAATCACACAATCACACAATCACACAATCACGATCACATAATCACGGTCACACAATCACGATCACACAATCACGATCACACAATCACGATCACACAATTACGATCACACAATCACGGTCACACAATCACAGTCACACAATCACACAATCGCACAATCACACAATCACACAATCACACAATCACACAATCACACAATCACACAATCACAAATTCACACTATCACACAATCACACAATCACACAATCACACAATCACACAATCACACAATCACACAATCACACAGTCACACATTCACACAATCACACAATCACACAATCACACAATCACACAATCACTCAATCACACAATCACACAATCACACAATCACACAATCACACAATCATACAATCACACAATCACACAACCACACAATCACACAATCACACAATCACACACTCACACAATCACACAGTCACAAACACACAATCACAATCACACAATCACAATCACACAATCACAATCACACAATCACAATTACACAATCACAGTCACATAATCACAATCACACAATCACAATCACACAATCACAATCACACAATCACAATCACACAATCACAATCACACAATCACAATTACACAATCACAGTCACATAATCACAATCACACAATCACAATCACACAATCACAATCACACAATCACAATCACACAATCACAATCACACAATCACACAATCACACAATCACACAATCTCACAATCACACAATCACACAATCACACAATCACACAATCACACAATCTCAATTACACAATCACAATTACACAATCACACAATCACACAATCACACAATCACACAATCACACAATCACACACTCACACAATCACACAATCACAATCACACAATCACAATTACACAATCACACAGTCACACAATCACACAATCACACAATCACACAATCACACAATTACACACTCACACAATCACACAATCACAATCACACAATCACAATTACACAATCACACAGTCACACAATCACACAATCACAATCACGCAATCACACAATCACGATTACACAATCACGATCACACAATCACAATCACACAATCACAGAGTCACACAATCACAACGTCACACAATCACACCATCACAATCACGCAATCACACAATCACGATCACACAATCACAATCACAAAATCACACAGTCACACAATCACAAAGTCACACAATCACACAATCACAATCACGCAATCACACAATCACGATCACACAATCACGGTCACACAATCACGGTCACACAATGACGGTCACACAATCACACAATCACACAATCACACAATCACACAAACACACAATCACACAATCACTCAATGACACAATAAAACACTCACACAATCACACAGTCACAATCACACAGTCACAATCATACAATCACGGTCACACAATCACGGAGACACAATAACGGTCACGCAGTCACACATTCACACAATCACACAATCACACAATCACACAATCACGATCACATAATCACGGTCACACAATCACGATCACACAATCACGATCACACAATCACGATCACACAATTACGATCACACAATCACGGTCACACAATCACAGTCACACAATCACACAATCGCACAATCTCACAATCACACAATCACACAATCACACAATCACACAATCACAAATTCACACTATCACACAAACACACAATCACACAATCACTCAATCACACAATAACACACTCACACAATCACACAGTCACAATCACACAGTCACAATCATACAATGACGGTCACACAATCACGGTCACACAATAACGGTCACTCAGTCACACATTCACACAATCACACAATCACACAATCACGATCACACAATCACGGTCACACAATCACGATCACACAATCACGATCACACAATCACGATCACACAATTACGATCACACAATCACGGTCACACAATCACAGTCACACAATCACATAATCGCACAATCACACAATCACACAATCACACAATCACACAATCACACAATCACACAATCACACAATCACAAAATCACACAATCACACAATCACACAATCACACTATCACACAATCACACAATCACACAATCACACAATCACAATTACACAATCACACAAACACACAATCACAATCACACAATCACACAGTCACACAATCACACAATCACAATTACACAATCACACAATCACACAATCACACAATCACACAATCACACAATCACACAATCACACAATCACACAATCACACAATCACACAATCACGCAATCACACAATCACACAGTCACACAATCAGACAACCACACAATCACACAATCACACAATCACACACTCACACAATCACACAGTCACAAACACACAATCACAATCACACAATCACAATCACACAATCACAATCACACAATCACAATCACACAATCACAATCACACAATCACAATCACACAATCACAATCACACAATCACAATCACACAATCACAATCACACAATCACAATCACACAATCACAATCACACAATCACAATCACACAATCACAATCACACAATCACAATCACACAATCACAATCACACAATCACAATCACACAATCACAATCACACAATCACAATCACACAATCACAATCACACAATCACAATCACACAATCACAATCACACAATCACAATCACACAATCACAATCACACAATCACAATCACACAATCACAATCACACAATCACAATCACACAATCACAATCACACAATCACAATCACACAATCACAATCACACACCACTCAATCACACAATCACACACTCACACAATCACACAATCACAATCACACAATGACAATCACACAATCACAATCACACAATCACAATCACACAATCACAATCACACAATCACACAGTCACACAATCACACAATCACAATCACGCAATCACACAATCACGATTACACAATCACGATCACACAATCACAATCACACAATCACACAGTCACACAATCACGAAGTCACACAATCACACAGTCGCAATCACACAGTCACAATCATACAATCACGGTCACACAATCACGGTCACACAATAACGGTCACTCAGTCACACATTCACACAATCACACAATCACACAATCACGATCACACAAACACGGTCACACAATCACGATCACACAGTCACGATCACACAATCACGATCACACAATCACGATCACACAATTACGATCACACAATCACGGTCACACAATCACAGTCACACAATCACAGAATCGCACAATCACACAATCACACAATCACACAATCACACAATCACAAATTCACACTATCACACAATCACACAATCACACAATCACACAATCACACAATCACACAATCACACAATCACACTATCACACAATCACACAATCACACAATCACACAATCACTCAATCACACAATCACACAATCACACAATCACACAATCACACAATCATACAATCACACAATCACACAACCACACAATCACACAATCACACAATCACACACTCACACAATCACACAGTCACAAACACACAATCACAATCACACAATCACAATCACACAATCACAATCACACAATCACAATTACACAATCACAGTCACATAATCACAATCACACAATCACAATCACACAATCACAATCACACAATCACACAAACACGCAATCACACAATCACTCAATCACACAATCACACACTCACGCAATCACACAGTCACAAACACACAATCACAATCACACAATCACAATCACACAATCACAATCACACAATCACAATCACACAATCACAATCACACAATCACAATTACACAATCACAGTCACATAATCACAATCACACAATCACAATCACACAATCACAATCACACAATCACAATCACACAATCACAATCACACAATCACACAATCACACAATCACACAATCTCACAATCACACAATCACACAATCACACAATCACACAATCACACAATCTCAATCACACAATCACAATCACACAATCACAATCACACAATCACACAATCACACAATCACACAATCTCACAATCACACAATCACACAATCACACAATCACACAATCACACAATCTCAATTACACAATCACAATTACACAATCACACAATCACACAATCACACAATCACACAATCACACAATCACACAATCACACAATCACACACTCACACAATCACACAATCACAATCACACAATCACAATTACACAATCACACAGTCACACAATCACACAATCACACAATCACACAATCACACAATTACACACTCACACAATCACACAATCACAATCACACAATCACAATTACACAATCACACAGTCACACAATCACACAATCACAATCACGCAATCACACAATCACGATTACACAATCACGATCACACAATCACAATCACAAAATCACAGAGTCACACAATCACAACGTCACACAATCACACCATCACAATCACGCAATCACACAATCACGATCACACAATCACAATCACAAAATCACACAGTCACACAATCACAAAGTCACACAATCACACAATCACAATCACGCAATCACACAATCACGATCACACAATCACGGTCACACAATCACGGTCACACAATGACGGTCACACAATCACACAATCACACAATCACACAATCACACAATCACACAAACACACAATCACACAATCACTCAATGACACAATAAAACACTCACACAATCCCACAGTCACAATCACACAGTCACAATCATACAATCACGGTCACACACTCACGGACACACAATAACGGTCACGCAGTCACACATTCACACAATCACACAATCACACAATCACACAATCACGATCACATAATCACGGTCACACAATCACGATCACACAATCACGATCACACAATCACGATCACACAATTACGATCACACAATCACGGTCACACAATCACAGTCACACAATCACACAATCGCACAATCACACAATCACACAATCACACAATCACACAATCACACAATCACACAATCACAAATTCACACTATCACACAATCACACAATCACACAATCACACAATCACACAATCACACAATCACACAGTCACACATTCACACAATCACACAATCACACAATCACACAATCACACAATCACACAATCACACAATCACACAATCACACAATCACACAGTCACACAATCACACAATCACACAATCACACAATCACACAATCACACAATCACACAATCACACAATCACACAATCACACAATCACACAATCACACAATCACACAACCACACAATCACACAATCACACAATCACACAATCACAATTACACAATCACACAATCACACAATCACACAATCACACAATCACACAGTCACACAATCACACAATCACACAATCACACAATCACACAATCACACAATCACACAATCACACAATCACACAATCACACAATCACACAATCACACAATCACACAATCACACAATCACACAATCACACAATCACACAATCACACAACCACACAATCACACAATCACACAATCACACAATCACAATTACACAATCACACAATCACACAATCACACAATCACACAATCACACAGTCACACAATCACACAATCACACAATCACACAATCACACAATCACACAATCACACAATCACACAACCACACAATCACACAATCACACACTCACACAATCACACAGTCACAAACACACAATCACAATCACACAATCACAATCACACAATCACAATCACACAATCACAATTACACAATCACACAATCACACAATCACACAATCACACAATCACACAATCACACAATCACACAATCACACTATCACACAATCACACAATCACACAATCACACAATCACAATTACACAATCACACAATCACACAATCACACAATCACACAGTCACACAATCACACAATCACACAATCACACAATCACACAATCACACAATCACACAATCACACAATCACACAATCACACAATCACACAATCACACAATCACACAATCACACAGTCACACATTCACACAATCACACAATCACACAATCACACAATCACACAATCACACAATCACACAATCACACAATCACACAATCACACAGTCACACAATCAGACAATCACACAATCACACAATCACACAATCACACAATCACACAATCACACAATCACACAATCACACAATCACACAATCACACAATCACACAATCACACAATCACACAACCACACAATCACACAATCACACAATCACACAATCACAATTACACAATCACACAATCACACAATCACACAATCACACAATCACACAGTCACACAATCACACAATCACACAATCACACAATCACACAATCACACAATCACACAATCACACAATCACACAATCACACAATCACACAATCACACAATCACACAATCACACAATCACACAATCACACAACCACACAATCACACAATCACACAATCACACAATCACAATTACACAATCACACAATCACACAATCACACAATCGCACAATCACACAGTCACACAATCACACAATCACACAATCACACAATCACACAATCACACAATCACACAATCACACAATCACACAATCACACAATCACACAATCACACAATCACACAATCACACAATCACACAATCACACAACCACACAATCACACAATCACACACTCACACAATCACACAGTCACAAACACACAATCACAATCACACAATCACAATCACACAATCACAATCACACAATCACAATTACACAATCACACAATCACACAATCACACAATCACACAATCACACAATCACACAATCTCAATTACACAATCACAATTACACAATCACACAATCACACAATCACACAATCACACAATCACACAATCACACAATCACACAATCACACAATCACACAATCACACAATCACACAATCACACAATCACACAATCACACACTCACACAATCACACAATCACAATCACACAATCACTATTACACAATCACACAATCACACAATCACACAATCACGCAATCACACAATCACGCAATCATACAATCACACAAGCACACAATCACAATCACGCAATCACACAATCACGATCACACAATTACGAACACAATCACGGTCACACAATCACAGTCACACAATCACACAATCACAATCACGCAATCACACAACCACGATCACACAATCACGATCACACAATCACGATCACACAATCACGGTCACACAATCACGGTCACTCAATCACGGTCACACAATCACGGTCACACAATCACGGTCACACAATCACGGTCACACAATCACACAATCACACAATCACACAATCACACAATCACACAATCACACAATCACACAATCACACAATCACACAATCACACAATCACACTATCACACAATCACACAATCACACAATCACACAATCACAATTACACAATCACACAATCACACAATCACACAATCACACAGTCACACAATCACACAATCACACAATCACACAATCACACAATCACACAATCACACAATCACACAATCACACAATCACACAATCACACAATCACACAGTCACACAATCACACAATCACACAATCACACAATCACACAATCACACAATCACACAATCACACTATCACACAATCACAAAATCACACAATCACACAATCACACAATCACAATTACACAATCACACAATCACACAATCACACAATCACACAATCACACAGTCACACAATCACACAATCACACAATCACACAATCACACAATCACACAATCACACAACCACACAATCACACAATCAAACAATCACACAATCACACAATCACACACTCACACAATCACACAATCACAATCACACAATCACACAATCACGCAATCACACAATCACGCAATCATACAATCACACAAGCACACAATCACAATCACGCAATCACACAATCACGATCACACAATTACGAACACAATCACGGTCACACAATCACAGTCACACAATCACACAATCACAATCACGCAATCACACAATCACGATCACACAATCACAATCACACAATCACAATCACACAATCACAATCACACAATCACAATCACACAATCACAATCACACAATCACAATCACACAATCACACAATCACACAATCACACAATCTCACAATCACACAATCACACAATCACACAATCACACAATCACACAATCTCAATCACACAATCACAATCACACAATCACAATCACACAATCACACAATCACACAATCACACAATCTCACAATCACACAATCACACAATCACACAATCACACAATCTCAATTACACAATCACAATTACACAATCACACAATCACACAATCACACAATCACACAATCACACAATCACACAATCACACACTCACACAATCACACAATCACAATCACACAATCACAATTACACAATCACACAGTCACACAATCACACAATCACACAATCACACAATCACACAATTACACACTCACACAATCACACAATCACAATCACACAATCACAATTACACAATCACACAGTCACACAATCACACAATCACAATCACGCAATCACACAATCACGATTACACAATCACGATCACACAATCACAATCACAAAATCACAGAGTCACACAATCACAACGTCACACAATCACACCATCACAATCACGCAATCACACAATCACGATCACACAATCACAATCACAAAATCACACAGTCACACAATCACAAAGTCACACAATCACACAATCACAATCACGCAATCACACAATCACGATCACACAATCACGGTCACACAATCACGGTCACACAATGACGGTCACACAATCACACAATCACACAATCACACAATCACACAATCACACAATCACACAAACACACAATCACACAATCACTCAATGACACAATAAAACACTCACACAATCCCACAGTCACAATCACACAGTCACAATCATACAATCACGGTCACACACTCACGGACACACAATAACGGTCACGCAGTCACACATTCACACAATCACACAATCACACAATCACACAATCACGATCACATAATCACGGTCACACAATCACGATCACACAATCACGATCACACAATCACGATCACACAATTACGATCACACAATCACGGTCACACAATCACAGTCACACAATCACACAATCGCACAATCACACAATCACACAATCACACAATCACACAATCACACAATCACACAATCACAAATTCACACTATCACACAATCACACAATCACACAATCACACAATCACACAATCACACAATCACACAGTCACACATTCACACAATCACACAATCACACAATCACACAATCACACAATCACACAATCACACAATCACACAATCACACAATCACACAGTCACACAATCACACAATCACACAATCACACAATCACACAATCACACAATCACACAATCACACAATCACACAATCACACAATCACACAATCACACAATCACACAACCACACAATCACACAATCACACAATCACACAATCACAATTACACAATCACACAATCACACAATCACACAATCACACAATCACACAGTCACACAATCACACAATCACACAATCACACAATCACACAATCACACAATCACACAATCACACAATCACACAATCACACAATCACACAATCACACAATCACACAATCACACAATCACACAATCACACAATCACACAATCACACAACCACACAATCACACAATCACACAATCACACAATCACAATTACACAATCACACAATCACACAATCACACAATCACACAATCACACAGTCACACAATCACACAATCACACAATCACACAATCACACAATCACACAATCACACAATCACACAACCACACAATCACACAATCACACACTCACACAATCACACAGTCACAAACACACAATCACAATCACACAATCACAATCACACAATCACAATCACACAATCACAATTACACAATCACACAATCACACAATCACACAATCACACAATCACACAATCACACAATCACACAATCACACTATCACACAATCACACAATCACACAATCACACAATCACAATTACACAATCACACAATCACACAATCACACAATCACACAGTCACACAATCACACAATCACACAATCACACAATCACACAATCACACAATCACACAATCACACAATCACACAATCACACAATCACACAATCACACAATCACACAATCACACAGTCACACATTCACACAATCACACAATCACACAATCACACAATCACACAATCACACAATCACACAATCACACAATCACACAATCACACAGTCACACAATCAGACAATCACACAATCACACAATCACACAATCACACAATCACACAATCACACAATCACACAATCACACAATCACACAATCACACAATCACACAATCACACAATCACACAACCACACAATCACACAATCACACAATCACACAATCACAATTACACAATCACACAATCACACAATCACACAATCACACAATCACACAGTCACACAATCACACAATCACACAATCACACAATCACACAATCACACAATCACACAATCACACAATCACACAATCACACAATCACACAATCACACAATCACACAATCACACAACCACACAATCACACAATCACACAATCACACAATCACAATTACACAATCACACAATCACACAATCACACAATCGCACAATCACACAGTCACACAATCACACAATCACACAATCACACAATCACACAATCACACAATCACACAATCACACAATCACACAATCACACAATCACACAATCACACAATCACACAATCACACAATCACACAACCACACAATCACACAATCACACACTCACACAATCACACAGTCACAAACACACAATCACAATCACACAATCACAATCACACAATCACAATCACACAATCACAATTACACAATCACACAATCACACAATCACACAATCACACAATCACACAATCACACAATCTCAATTACACAATCACAATTACACAATCACACAATCACACAATCACACAATCACACAATCACACAATCACACAATCACACAATCACACAATCACACAATCACACAATCACACAATCACACAATCACACACTCACACAATCACACAATCACAATCACACAATCACTATTACACAATCACACAATCACACAATCACACAATCACGCAATCACACAATCACGCAATCATACAATCACACAAGCACACAATCACAATCACGCAATCACACAATCACGATCACACAATTACGAACACAATCACGGTCACACAATCACAGTCACACAATCACACAATCACAATCACGCAATCACACAACCACGATCACACAATCACGATCACACAATCACGATCACACAATCACGGTCACACAATCACGGTCACTCAATCACGGTCACACAATCACGGTCACACAATCACGGTCACACAATCACGGTCACACAATCACACAATCACACAATCACACAATCACACAATCACACAATCACACAATCACACAATCACACAATCACACAATCACACAATCACACTATCACACAATCACACAATCACACAATCACACAATCACAATTACACAATCACACAATCACACAATCACACAATCACACAGTCACACAATCACACAATCACACAATCACACAATCACACAATCACACAATCACACAATCACACAATCACACAATCACACAATCACACAATCACACAGTCACACAATCACACAATCACACAATCACACAATCACACAATCACACAATCACACAATCACACTATCACACAATCACAAAATCACACAATCACACAATCACACAATCACAATTACACAATCACACAATCACACAATCACACAATCACACAATCACACAGTCACACAATCACACAATCACACAATCACACAATCACACAATCACACAATCACACAACCACACAATCACACAATCAAACAATCACACAATCACACAATCACACACTCACACAATCACACAATCACAATCACACAATCACACAATCACGCAATCACACAATCACGCAATCATACAATCACACAAGCACACAATCACAATCACGCAATCACACAATCACGATCACACAATTACGAACACAATCACGGTCACACAATCACAGTCACACAATCACACAATCACAATCACGCAATCACACAATCACGATCACACAATCACAATCACACAATCACAATCACACAATCACAATCACACAATCACAATCACACAATCACAATCACACAATCACAATCACACAATCACAATCACACAATCACAATCACACAATCACAATCACACAATCACAATCACACAATCACAATCACACAATCACAAAGTCACACAATCACACAATCACAATCACGCAATCACACAATCACGATCACACAATCACGGTCACACAATCACGGTCACACAATGACGGTCACACAATCACACAATCACACAATCACACAATCACACAAACACACAATCACACAATCACTCAATCACACAGTCACAATCACACAGTCACAATCATACAATCACGGTCACACAATCACGGTCACACAATAACGGTCACTCAGTCACACATTCACACAATCACACAATCACGATCACACAATCACGGTCACACAATCACGATCACACAATCACGATCACACAATCACGATCACACAATTACGATCACACAATCACGGTCACACACTCACAGTCACACAATCACACAATCGCACAATCACACAATCACACAATCACACAATCACACAATCACACAATCACACAATCACACAATCACACAATCACACAATCACAAAATCACACAATCACACAATCACACTATCACACAATCACACAATCACACAATCACACAATCACACAATCACACAATCACAATTACACAATCACACAATCACACAATCACACAATCACACAATCACACAGTCACACAATCACACAATCACACAATCACACAATCACACAATCACACAATCACACAATCACACAATCACACAATCACACAATCACACAATCACACAATCACACAAGCACACAATCACACAATCACACAATCACACAACCACAATTACACAATCACACAATCACACAATCACACAATCACACAATCACACAATCACACAATCACACACTCACACAATCACACAATCACACAATCACACAATCACACAATCACACAATCACACAATCACACAATCACACAATCACACAATCACACAATCACACAATCACACAATCACACAATCACACAACCACACAATCACACAATCACACAATCACACACTCACACAATCACACAGTCACAAACACACAATCACAATCACACAATCACAATCACACAATCACAATCACACAATCACAATCACACAATCACAATCACACAATCACAATCACACAATCACAATCACACAATCACAATCACACAATCACAATTACACAATCACAGTCACATAATCACAATCACACAATCACAATCACACAATCACAATCTCACAATCACAATCACACAATCACAATCACACAATCACACAATCACACAATCACCCAATCTCACAATCACACATTCACACAATCACACAATCACACAATCACACAATCTCAATTACACAATCACAATTACACAATCACACAATCACACAATCACACAATCACACAATCACACAATCACACAATCACACACTCACACAATCACACAATCACAATCACACAATCACAATCACACAATCACAATTACACAATCACACAATCACGCAATCACACAATCACGCAATCATACAATCACACAAGCACACAATCACAATCACGCAATCACACAATCACGATCACACAATTACGAACACAATCACGGTCACACAATCACAGTCACACAATCACACAATCACAATCACGCAATCACACAATCACGATCACACAATCACAATCACACAATCACAATCACACAATCACAATCACACAATCACAATCACACAATCACAATCACACAATCACAATCACACAATCACAATCACACAATCACAAAGTCACAAAATCACACAATCACAATCACGCAATCACACAATCACGATCACACAATCACGGTCACACAATCACGGTCACACAATCACGGTCACACAATCACACAATCGCACAATCACACAATCACACAATCACACAATCACACAATCACACAATCACACAAACACAAATTCACACTATCACACAATCACACAATCACACAATCACACAATCACACAATCACACAATCACACAATCACACAATCACACTATCACACAATCACACAATCACACAATCACACAATCACACAATCACAATTACACAATCACACAATCACACAATCACACAATCACACAATCACACAATCACACAATCACACAATCACACAATCACACAATCACACAATCACACAATCACACAATCACACAACCACACAATCACACAATCACACAATCGCACAATCACAATTACACAATCACACAATCACACAATCACACAATCACACAATCGCACAATCACACAATCACACAGTCACACAATCACACAATCACACAATCACACAATCACACAATCACACAATCACACAATCACACATTCACGCACTCACACAATCACACAATCACACAATCACACAATCACACAACCACACAATCACACAATCACACATACACTCAATCACACAATCACTGAATCACACAATAACACACTCACACAATCACACTATCACAATCACACAGTCACAATCACACAATCACGGTCACAGAATCACGGTCACACAATAACGGTCACTCAATCACATATTCACACAATCACACAATCACACAATCGCACAATCACGATCACACAATCACGGTCACACAATCACGATCACACAATCACGATCACACAATCACGATAACACAATTACGATCACACAATCACGGTCACACATTCACACAATCACACAATCGCACAATCACACAATCACACAATCACACAATCACACAATCACACAATCACACAATCACATATTCACACAATCACACAATCACACAATCACACAATCACACAATCACACAATCACACAATCAGACAATCACACAATCACACAATCACACAATCACACAATCACACAATCACACAATCACACAATCACACAATCACACAGTCACACAATCACACAATCACACAATCACACAATCACACAATCACACAATCACACAATCACACAATCACACAATCACACAATCACACTATCACACAATCACACAATCACACAATCACACAATCACACAATCACACAATCACACAATCACACAATCACACAATCACACAATCACACAATCACACAATCACACAATCACACAATCACACAATCACACAATCACACAACCACACAATCACACAATCACACAATCACACACTCACACAATCACACAGTCACAAACACACAATCACAATCACACAATCACACACTCACACAATCACACAGTCACAAACACACAATCACAATCACACAATCACAATCACACAATCACAATCACACAATCACAATCACACAATCACACAATCACAATTACACAATCACAGTGACATAATCACAATCACACTATCACAATCACACAATCACAATCACACAATCACAATCACACAATCACAATCACACAATCACAATCACACAATCACAATCACACAATCACAATCACACAATCACAATCACACAATCACAATTACACAATCACAGTCACATAATCACAATCACACAATCACAATCACACAATCACAATCACACAATCACAATCACACAATCACAATCACACAATCACAATCACACAATCACACAATCACACAATCACACAATCTCACAATCACACAATCACACAATCACACAATCACACAATCACACAATCTCAATTACACAATCTCAATTACACAATCACAATTACACAATCACACAATCACACAATCACACAATCACACAATCACACAATCACACAATCACACAGTCACACATTCACACAATCACACAACCACACAATCACACAATCACACAATCACACAATCACAATTACACAATCACACAATCACACAATCACACAATCACACAATCACACAGTCACACAATCACACAATCACACAATCACACAATCACACAATCACACAATCACACAATCAGACAATCACACAATCACACAATCACACAATCACACAATCACACAAGCACACAATCACACAATCACACAATCACACAATCACAATTACACAATCACACAATCACACAATCACACAATCACACAATCACACACTCACACAATCACACAATCACACAATCACACAATCACACAATCACACAATCACACAATCACACAATCACACAATCACACAATCACACAATCACACAATCACACAATCACACAATCACACAATCACACAACCACACAATCACACAATCACACAATCACACACTCACACAATCACACAGTCACAAACACACAATCACAATCACACAATCACAATCACACAATCACAATCACACAATCACAATCACACAATCACAATCACACAATCACAATCACACAATCACAATCACACAATCACAATCACACAATCACAATTACACAATCACAGTCACATAATCACAATCACACAATCACAATCACACAATCACAATCTCACAATCACAATCACACAATCACAATCACACAATCACACAATCACACAATCACCCAATCTCACAATCACACATTCACACAATCACACAATCACACAATCACACAATCTCAATTACACAATCACAAATACACAATCACACAATCACACAATCACACAATCACACAATCACACAATCACACAATCACACAATCACACACTCACACAATCACACAATCACAATCACACAATCACAATCACACAATCACAATTACACAATCACACAATCACGCAATCACACAATCACGCAATCATACAATCACACAAGCACACAATCACAATCACGCAATCACACAATCACGATCACACAATTACGAACACAATCACGGTCACACAATCACAGTCACACAATCACACAATCACAATCACGCAATCACACAATCACGATCACACAATCACAATCACACAATCACAATCACACAATCACAATCACACAATCACAATCACACAATCACAATCACACAATCACAATCACACAATCACAATCACACAATCACAATCACACAATCACAATCACACAATCACAAAGTCACAAAATCACACAATCACAATCACGCAATCACACAATCACGATCACACAGTCACGGTCACACAATCACGGTCACACAATCACACAATCGCACAATCACACAATCACACAATCACACAATCACACAATCACACAATCACACAATCACACAATCACACAATCACAAATTCACACAATCACACAATCACTATTACACAATCACACAATCACACAATCACACAATCACGCAATCACACAATCACACAATCACACAATCACACAATCACACAATCACACACTCACACAATCACACAATCACAATCACACAATCACTATTACACAATCACACAATCACACAATCACACAATCACGCAATCACACAATCACGCAATCATACAATCACACAAGCACACAATCACAATCACGCAATCACACAATCACGATCACACAATTACGAACACAATCACGGTCACACAATCACAGTCACACAATCACACAATCACAATCACGCAATCACACAACCACGATCACACAATCACGATCACACAATCACGATCACACAATCACGGTCACACAATCACGGTCACTCAATCACGGTCACACAATCACGGTCACACAATCACGGTCACACAATCACACAATCACACAATCACACAATCACACAATCACACAATCACACAATCACACAATCACTCTATCACACAATCACACAATCACACAATCACACAATCACAATTACACAATCACACAATCACACAATCACACAATCACACAGTCACACAATCACACAATCACACAATCACACAATCACACAATCACACAATCACACAATCACACAATCACACAATCACACAATCACACAATCACACAGTCACACAATCACACAATCACACAATCACACAATCACACAATCACACAATCACACAATCACACAATCACAAAATCGCACAATCACACAATCACACAATCACAATTACACAATCACACAATCACACAATCACACAATCACACAATCACACAGTCACACAATCACACAATCACACAATCACACAATCACACAATCACACAATCACACAACCACACAATCACACAATCAAACAATCACACAATCACACAATCACACACTCACACAATCACACAATCACAATCACACAATCACACAATCACGCAATCACACAATCACGCAATCATACAATCACACAAGCACACAATCACAATCACGCAATCACACAATCACGATCACACAATTACGAACACAATCACGGTCACACAATCACAGTCACACAATCACACAATCACAATCACGCAATCACACAATCACGATCACACAATCACAATCACACAATCACAATCACACAATCACAATCACACAATCACAATCACACAATCACAATCACACAATCACAATCACACAATCACAATCACACAATCACAATCACACAATCACAATCACACAATCACAATCACACAATCACAAAGTCACACAATCACACAATCACAATCACGCAATCACACAATCACGATCACACAATCACGGTCACACAATCACGGTCACACAATGACGGTCACACAATCACACAATCACACAATCACACAATCACACAAACACACAATCACACAATCACTCAATCACACAGTCACAATCACACAGTCACAATCATACAATCACGGTCACACAATCACGGTCACACAATAACGGTCACTCAGTCACACATTCACACAATCACACAATCACACAATCACGATCACACAATCACACAATCACGATCACACAATCACGATCACACAATCACGATCACACAATTACGATCACACAATCACGGTCACACAATCACAGTCACACAATCACACAATCGCACAATCACACAATCACACAATCACACAATCACACAATCACACAATCACACAATCACACAATCACACAATCACACAATCACACAATCACACAATCACAAAATCACACAATCACACAATCACACAATCACACTATCACACAATCACACAATCACACAATCACACAATCACACAATCACAATTACACAATCACACAATCACACAATCACACAATCACACAATCACACAGTCACACAATCACACAAACACACAATCACACAATCACACAATCACACAATCAGACAGTCACACAATCACACAATCACACAATCACACAATCACACAAGCACACAATCACACAATCACACAATCACACAACCACAATTACACAATCACACAATCACACAATCACACAATCACACAATCACACACTCACACAATCACACAATCACACAATCACACAATCACACAATCACACAATCACACAATCACACAATCACACAATCACACAATCACACAATCACACAATCACACAATCACACAACCACACAATCACACAATCACACAATCACACACTCACACAATCACACAGTCACAAACACACAATCACAATCACACAATCACAATCACACAATCACAATCACACAATCACAATCACACAATCACAATCACACAATCACAATCACACAATCACAATCACACAATCACAATCACACAATCACAATCACACAATCACAATTACACAATCACAGTCACATAATCACAATCACACAATCACAATCACACAATCACAATCTCACAATCACAATCACACAATCACAATCACACAATCACACAATCACACAATCACCCAATCTCACAATCACACATTCACACAATCACACAATCACACAATCACACAATCTCAATTACACAATCACAATTACACAATCACACAATCACACAATCACACAATCACACAATCACACAATCACACAATCACACACTCACACAATCACACAATTACACAATCACACAATCACACAATCACACAATCACACTATCACACAATCACACAATCACACAATCACACAATCACACAATCACAATTACACAATCACACAATCACACAATCACACAGTCACACAATCACACAATCACACAATCACACAATCACACAATCACACAATCACACAATCACACAATCACACAATCACACAATCACACAATCACACAATCACACAATCACACAATCACACAATCACACAACCACACAATCACACAATCACACAATCGCACAATCACAATTACACAATCACACAATCACACAATCACGATCACACAATCACGGTCACACAATCACGATCACACAATCACGATCACACAATCACGATAACACAATTACGATCACACAATCACGGTCACACATTCACACAATCACACAATCGCACAATCACACAATCACACAATCACACAATCACACAATCACACAATCACACAATCACAAATTCACACAATCACACAATCACACAATCACACAATCACACAATCACACAATCAGACAATCACACAATCACACAATCACACAATCACACAATCACACAATCACACAATCACACAATCACACAATCACACAATCACACAATCACACAGTCACACAATCACACAATCACACAATCACACAATCACACAATCACACAATCACACAACCACACAATCACACAATCACACAATCGCACAATCACAATTACACAATCACACAATCACACAATCACACAATCACACAATCACACAATCACACAATCACACAGTCACACAATCACACAATCACACAATCACACAATCACACAATCACACAATCACACAATCACACAATCACACATTCACGCACTCACACAATCACACAATCACACAATCACACAATCACACAACCACACAATCACACAATCACACATACACTCAATCACACAATCACTGAATCACACAATAACACACTCACACAATCACACAGTCACAATCACACAGTCACAATCACACAATCACGGTCACAGAATCACGGTCACACAATAACGGTCACTCAATCACATATTCACACAATCACACAATCACACAATCACGATCACACAATCACGGTCACACAATCACGATCACACAATCACGATCACACAATCACGATAACACAATTACGATCACACAATCACGGTCACACATTCACACAATCACACAATCGCACAATCACACAATCACACAATCACACAATCACACAATCACACAATCACAAATTCACACAATCACACAATCACACAATCACACAATCACACAATCACACAATCAGACAATCACACAATCACACAATCACACAATCACACAATCACACAATCACACAATCACACAATCACACAATCACACAGTCACACAATCACACAATCACACAATCACACAATCACACAATCACACAATCACACAATCACACAATCACACAATCACACAATCACACTATCACACAATCACACAATCACACAATCACACAATCACACAATCACACAATCACACAATCACACAATCACACAATCACACAATCACACAATCACACAATCACACAATCACACAATCACACAATCACACAATCACACAATCACACAACCACACAATCACACAATCACACAATCACACACTCACGCAATCACACAGTCACAAACACACAATCACAATCACACAATCACAATCACACAATCACAATCACACAATCACAATTACACAATCACAATCACACAATCACACAATCACAATTACACAATCACAGTGACATAATCACAATCACACTATCACAATCACACAATCACAATCACACAATCACAATCACACAATCACAATCACACAATCACAATCACACAATCACAATCACACAATCACAATCACACAATCACAATTACACAATCACAGTCACATAATCACAATCACACAATCACAATCACACAATCACAATCACACAATCACAATCACACAATCACAATCACACAATCACAATCACACAATCACAATCACACAATCACACAATCACACAATCACACAACCTCACAATCACACAATCACACAATCACACAATCACACAATCACACAATCTCAATTACACAATCACAATTACACAATCACACAATCACACAATCACACAATCACACAATCACACAATCACACAATCACACAATCACACAGTCACACATTCACACAATCACACAACCACACAATCACACAATCACACAATCACACAATCACAATTACACAATCACACAATCACACAATCACACAATCACACAATCACACAGTCACACAATCACACAATCACACAATCACACAATCACACAATCACACAATCACACAATCAGACAATCACACAATCACACAATCACACAATCACACAATCACACAAGCACACAATCACACAATCACACAATCACACAATCACAATTACACAATCACACAATCACACAATCACACAATCACACAATCACACACTCACACAATCACACAATCACACAATCACACAATCACACAATCACACAATCACACAATCACACAATCACACAATCACACAATCACACAATCACACAATCACACAACCACACAATCACACAACCACACAATCACACAATCACACAATCACACACTCACACAATCACACAGTCACAAACTCACAATCACAATCACACAATCACAATCACACAATCACAATCACACAATCACAATCACACAATCACAATCACACAATCACAATCACACAATCACAATCACACAATCACAATTACACAATCACAGTCACATAATCACAATCACACAATCACAATCACACAATCACAATCTCACAATCACAATCACACAATCACAATCACACAATCACACAATCACACAATCACCCAATCTCACAATCACACATTCACACAATCACACAATCACACAATCACACAATCTCAATTACACAATCACAATTACACAATCACACAATCACACAATCACACAATCACACAATCACACAATCACACAATCACACAATCACACACTCACACAATCACGCAATCACAATCACACAATCACAATCACACAATCACAATTACACAATCACACAATCACGCAATCACACAATCACGCAATCATACAATCACACAAGCACACAATCACAATCACGCAATCACACAATCACGATCACACAATTACGAACACAATCACGGTCACACAATCACAGTCACACAATCACACAATCACAATCACGCAATCACACAATCACGATCACACAATCACACAATCACACAATCACACAATCACACAATCACACAGTCACACAATCACACAATCACACAATCACACAATCACACAATCACACAATCACACAACCACACAATCACACAATCACACAATCGCACAATCACAATTACACAATCACACAATCACACAATCACACAATCACACAATCACACAATCACACAATCACACAATCACACAATCACACAATCACACAATCACACAATCACACAATCAGACAATCACACAATCACACAATCACACAATCACACAATCACACAAGCACACAATCACACAATCACACAATCACACAATCACACAATCACACAATCACACAATCACACAATCACACTATCACACAATCACACAATCACACAATCACACAATCACACAATCACAATTACACAATCACACAATCACACAATCACACAGTCACACAATCACACAATCACACAATCACACAATCACACAATCACACAATCACACAATCACACAATCACACAATCACACAATCACACAATCACACAATCACACAATCACACAATCACACAACCACACAATCACACAATCACACAATCGCACAATCACAATTACACAATCACACAATCACACAATCACACAATCACACAATCACACAATCACACAATCACACAGTCACACAATCACACAATCACACAATCACACAATCACACAATCACACAATCACACAATCACACAATCACACATTCACGCACTCACACAATCACACAATCACACAATCACACAATCACACAACCACACAATCACACAATCACACATACACTCAATCACACAATCACTGAATCACACAATAACACACTCACACAATCACACAGTCACAATCACACAGTCACAATCACACAATCACGGTCACAGAATCACGGTCACACAATAACGGTCACTCAATGACATATTCACACAATCACACAATCACACAATCGCACAATCACGATCACACAATCACGGTCACACAATCACGATCACACAATCACGATCACACAATCACGATAACACAATTACGATCACACAATCACGGTCACACATTCACACAATCACACAATCGCACAATCACACAATCACACAATCACACAATCACACAATCACACAATCACACAATCACAAATTCACACAATCACACAATCACACAATCACACAATCACACAATCACACAATCAGACAATCACACAATCACACAATCACACAATCACACAATCACACAATCACACAATCACACAATCACACAATCACACAGTCACACAATCACACAATCACACAATCACACAATCACACAATCACACAATCACACAATCACACAATCACACAACCACACAATCACACAATCACACAATCGCACAATCACAATTACACAATCACACAATCACACAATCACACAATCACACAATCACACAGTCACACAATCACACAATCACACAATCACACAATCACACAATCACACACTCACACAGTCACAAACACACAATCACAATCACACAATCACAATCACACAATCACAATCACACAATCACAATTACACAATCACACAATCACACAATCACACAATCTCAATTACACAATCACAATTACACAATCACACAATCACACAATCACACAATCACACAATCACACAATCACACAATCACACAATCACACAATCACACAATCACACAATCACACAATCACACACTCACACAATCACACAATCACAATCACACAATCACAATTACACAATCACACAATCACACAATCACGCAATCACACAATCACGCAATCATACAATCACACAAGCACACAATCACAATCACGCAATCACACAATCACGATCACACAATTACGAACACAATCACGGTCACACAATCACAGTCACACAATCACACAATCACAATCACGCAATCACACAACCACGATCACACAATCACGATCACACAATCACGATCACACAATCACGGTCACACAATCACGGTCACTCAATCACGGTCACACAATCACGGTCACACAATCACGGTCACACAATCACACAATCACACAATCACACAATCACACAATCACACAATCACACAATCACACAATCACACAATCACACAATCACACAATCACACAATCACACTATCACACAATCACACAATCACACAATCACACAATCACAATTACACAATCACACAATCACACAATCACACAATCACACAGTCACACAATCACACAATCACACAATCACACAATCACACAATCACACAATCACACAATCACACAATCACACAATCACACAATCACACAATCACACAATCACACAGTCACACAATCACACAATCACACAATCACACAATCACACAATCACACAATCACACAATCACACTATCACACAATCACAAAATCACACAATCACACAATCACACAATCACAATTACACAATCACACAATCACACAATCACACAATCACACAATCACACAGTCACACAATCACACAATCACACAATCACACAATCACACAATCACACAACCACACAATCACACAATCAAACAATCACACAATCACACAATCACACACTCACACAATCACACAATCACAATCACACAATCACACAATCACGCAATCACACAATCACGCAATCATACAATCACACAAGCACACAATCACAATCACGCAATCACACAATCACGATCACACAATTACGAACACAATCACGGTCACACAATCACAGTCACACAATCACACAATCACAATCACGCAATCACACAATCACGATCACACAATCACAATCACACAATCACAATCACACAATCACAATCACACAATCACAATCACACAATCACAATCACACAATCACAATCACACAATCACAATCACACAATCACAATCACACAATCACAATCACACAATCACAATCACACAATCACAATCACACAATCACAATCACACAATCACAATCACACAATCACAATCACACAATCACAATCACACAATCACAATCACAAAGTCACACAATCACACAATCACAATCACGCAATCACACAATCACGATCACACAATCACGGTCACACAATCACGGTCACACAATGACGGTCACACAATCACACAATCACACAATCACACAATCACACAAACACACAATCACACAATCACTCAATCACACAATAACACACTCACACAATCACACAGTCACAATCACACAGTCACAATCATACAATGACGGTCACACAATCACGGTCACACAATAACGGTCACTCAGTCACACATTCACACAATCACACAATCACACAATCACGATCACACAATCACCGTCACACAATCACGATCACACAATCACGATCACACAATCACGATCACACACTTACGATCACACAATCACGGTCACACAATCACAGTCACACAATCACACAATCGCACAATCACACAATCACACAATCACACAATCACACAATCACACAATCACACAATCACAAAATCACACAATCACACAATCACACAATCACACTATCACACAATCACACAATCACACAATCACACAATCACAATTACACAATCATACAAACACACAATCACAATCACACAATCACACAATCACACAATCACACAATCACACAATCACACAATCACACAATCACACAACCACACAATCACACAATAGCACAATCACACACTCACACAATCACACAGTCACAAACACACAATCACAATCACACAATCACAATCACACAATCACAATCACACAATCACAATCACACAATCACAATCACACAATCACAATCACACAATCACAATCACACAATCACAATCACACAATCACAATCACACAATCACAATCACACAATCACAATCACACAATCACAATCACACAATCACAATCACACAATCACAATCACACAATCACAATCACACAATCACAATCACACAATCACAATCACACAATCACAATCACACAATCACAATCACACAATCACAATCACACAATCACAATCACACAATCACAATCACACAATCACAATCACACAATCACAATCACACAATCACAATCACACAATCACAATCACACAATCACAATCACACAATCACAATCACACAATCACAATCACACAATCACAATCACACAATCACAATCACACAATCACAATCACACAATCACAATCACACAATCACAATCACACAATCACAATCACACAATCACAATCACACAATCACAATCACACAATCACAATCACACAATCACAATCACACAATCACAATCACACAATCACAATCACACAATCACAATCACACAATCACAATCACACAATCACAATCACACAATCACAATCACACAATCACAATCACACAATCACAATCACACAATCACAATCACACAATCACAATCACACAATCACAATCACACAATCACAATCACACAATCACAATCACACAATCACGATCACACAATCACGATCACACAATTACGATCACACAATCACGGTCACACAATCACAGTCACACAATCACACAATCGCACAATCACACAATCACACAATCACACAATCACACAATCACACAATCACAAATTCACACTATCACACAATCACACAATCACACAATCACACAATCACACAAACACACAATCACACAATCACACAGTCACACAATCACACAATCACACAATCACACAATCACACAATCACACAATCACACAATCACACAATCACACAATCACACAATCACACAGTCACACAATCACACAATCACACAATCACACAATCACACAATCACACAATCACACAATCACACAATCACACAATCACACAATCACACAATCACACAACCACACAATCACACAATCACACAATCACACAATCACAATTACACAATCACACAATCACACAATCACACAATCACACAATCACACAGTCACACAATCACACAATCACACAATCACACAATCACACAATCACACACTCACACAGTCACAAACACACAATCACAATCACACAATCACAATCACACAATCACAATCACACAATCACAATTACACAATCACACAATCACACAATCACACAATCTCAATTACACAATCACAATTACACAATCACACAATCACACAATCACACAATCACACAATCGCACAATCACACAATCACACAATCACACAATCACACAATCACACAATCACACACTCACACAATCACACAATCACAATCACACAATCACAATTACACAATCACACAATCACACAATCACGCAATCACACAATCACGCAATCATACAATCACACAAGCACACAATCACAATCACGCAATCACACAATCACGATCACACAATTACGAACACAATCACGGTCACACAATCACAGTCACACAATCACACAATCACAATCACGCAATCACACAACCACGATCACACAATCACGATCACACAATCACGATCACACAATCACGGTCACACAATCACGGTCACTCAATCACGGTCACACAATCACGGTCACACAATCACACAATCACACAATCACACAATCACACAATCACACAATCACACAATCACACAATCACACAATCACACTATCACACAATCACACAATCACACAATCACACAATCACAATTACACAATCACACAATCACACAATCACACAATCACACAGTCACACAATCACACAATCACACAATCACACAATCACACAATCACACAATCACACAATCACACAATCACACAATCACACAATCACACAATCACACAATCACACAGTCACACAATCACACAATCACACAATCACACAATCACACAATCACACAATCACACAATCACACTATCACACAATCACAAAATCACACAATCACACAATCACACAATCACAATTACACAATCACACAATCACACAATCACACAATCACACAATCACACAGTCACACAATCACACAATCACACAATCACACAATCACACAATCACACAATCACACAACCACACAATCACACAATCAAACAATCACACAATCACACACTCACACAATCACACAATCACAATCACACAATCACACAATCACGCAATCACACAATCACGCAATCATACAATCACACAAGCACACAATCACAATCACGCAATCACACAATCACGATCACACAATTACGAACACAATCACGGTCACACAATCACAGTCACACAATCACACAATCACAATCACGCAATCACACAATCACGATCACACAATCACAATCACACAATCACAATCACACAATCACAATCACACAATCACAATCACACAATCACACAATCACAATCACACAATCACAATCACACAATCACAATCACACAATCACAATCACACAATCACAATCACAAAGTCACACAATCACACAATCACACAATCACAATCACGCAATCACACAATCACGATCACACAATCACGGTCACACAATCACGGTCACACAATGACGGTCACACAATCACACAATCACACAATCACACAATCACACAAACACACAATCACACAATCACTCAATCACACAATAACACACTCACACAATCACACAGTCACAATCACACAGTCACAATCATACAATGACGGTCACACAATCACGGTCACACAATAACGGTCACTCAGTCACACATTCACACAATCACACAATCACACAATCACGATCACACAATCACGGTCACACAATCACGATCACACAATCACGATCACACAATCACGATCACACAATTACGATCACACAATCACGGTCACACAATCACAGTCACACAATCACACAATCGCACAATCACACAATCACACAATCACACAATCACACAATCACACAATCACTCAATCACACAATCACACAATCACACAATCACACAATCACACAATCATACAATCACACAATCACACAACCACACAATCACACAATCACACAATCACACACTCACACAATCACACAGTCACAATCACACAATCACAATTACACAATCACACAGTCACACAATCACAATCACACAATCACAATTACACAATCACAGTCACATAATCACAATCACACAATCACAATCACACAATCACAATCACACAATCACACAAACACGCAATCACACAATCACTCAATCACACAATCACACACTGACGCAATCACACAGTCACAAACACACAATCACAATCACACAATCACAATCACACAATCACAATCACACAATCACAATCACACAATCACAATCACACAATCACAATTACACAATCACAGTCACATAATCACAATCACACAATCACAATCACACAATCACAATCACACAATCACAATCACACAATCACAATCACACAATCACACAATCACACAATCACACAATCACACAATCACACAATCTCACAATCACACAATCACACAATCACACAATCACACAATCACACAATCTCAATCACACAATCACAATCACACAATCACAATCACACAATCACACAATCACACAATCACACAATCTCACAATCACACAATCACACAATCACACAATCACACAATCACACAATCTCAATTACACAATCACAATTACACAATCACACAATCACACAATCACACAATCACACAATCACACAATCACACAATCACACACTCACACAATCACACAATCACAATCACACAATCACAATTACACAATCACACAGTCACACAATCACACAATCACACAATCACACAATCACACAATTACACACTCACACAATCACACAATCACAATCACACAATCACAATTACACAATCACACAGTCACACAATCACACAATCACAATCACGCAATCACACAATCACGATTACACAATCACGATCACACAATCACAATCACACAATCACAGAGTCACACAATCACAACGTCACACAATCACACCATCACAATCACGCAATCACACAATCACGATCACACAATCACAATCACAAAATCACACAGTCACACAATCACAAAGTCACACAATCACACAATCACAATCACGCAATCACACAATCACGATAACACAATCACGGTCACACAATCACGGTCACACAATGACGGTCACACAATCACACAATCACACAATCACACAATCACACAATCACACAAACACACAATCACACAATCACTCAATGACACAATAAAACACTCACACAATCCCACAGTCACAATCACACAGTCACAATCATACAATCACGGTCACACACTCACGGACACACAATAACGGTCACGCAGTCACACATTCACACAATCACACAATCACACAATCACACAATCACGATCACATAATCACGGTCACACAATCACGATCACACAATCACGATCACACAATCACGATCACACAATTACGATCACACAATCACGGTCACACAATCACAGTCACACAATCACACAATCGCACAATCACACAATCACACAATCACACAATCACACAATCACACAATCACACAATCACAAATTCACACTATCACACAATCACACAATCACACAATCACACAATCACACAATCACACAATCACACAATCACACAATCACACAATCACACAATCACACAATCACACAATCACACAATCACACAACCACACAATCACACAATCACACAATCACACACTCACACAATCACACAGTCACAAACACACAATCACAATCACACAATCACAATCACACAATCACAATCACACAATCACAATCACACAATCACAATCACACAATCACAATCACACAATCACAATCACACAATCACACAAACACGCAATCACACAATCACTCAATCACACAATCACACACTCACGCAATCACACAGTCACAAACACACAATCACAATCACACAATCACAATCACACAATCACAATCACACAATCACAATCACACAATCACAATCACACAATCACAATCACACAATCACAATCACACAATCACAATCACACAATCACAATCACACAATCACAATCACACAATCACAATCACACAATCACAATCACACAATCACAATCACACAATCACAATCACACAATCACAATCACACAATCACAATCACACAATCACAATCACACAATCACAATCACACAATCACAATCACACAATCACAATCACACAATCACAATCACACAATCACAATCACACAATCACAATCACACAATCACAATCACACAATCACAATCACACAATCACAATCACACAATCACAATCACACAATCACAATCACACAATCACAATCACACAATCACAATCACACAATCACAATCACACAATCACAATCACACAATCACAATCACACAATCACAATCACACAATCACAATCACACAATCACAATCACACAATCACAATCACACAATCACAATCACACAATCACAATCACACAATCACAATCACACAATCACAATCACACAATCACAATCACACAATCACAATCACACAATCACAATCACACAATCACAATCACACAATCACAATCACACACCACTCAATCACACAATCACAGACTCACACAATCACACAATCACAATCACACAATGACAATCACACAATGACAATCACACAATCACAATCACACAATCACAATCACACAATCACAATCACACAATCACACAGTCACACAATCACACAATCACAATCACGCAATCACACAATCACGATTACACAATCACGATCACACAATCACAATCACACAATCACACAGTCACACAATCACGAAGTCACACAATCACACAGTCGCAATCACACAGTCACAATCATACAATCACGGTCACACAATCACGGTCACACAATAACGGTCACTCAGTCACACATTCACACAATCACACAATCACACAATCACGATCACACAAACACGGTCACACAATCACGATCACACAATCACGATCACACAATCACGATCACACAATCACGATCACACAATTACGATCACACAATCACGGTCACACAATCACAGTCACACAATCACAGAATCGCACAATCACACAATCACACAATCACACAATCACACAATCACACAATCACAAATTCACACTATCACACAATCACACAATCACACAATCACACAATCACACAATCACACAATCACACAATCACACTATCACACAATCACACAATCACACAATCACACAATCACACAATCACACAATCACACAATCACACAATCACACAATCACACAATCACACAGTCACACAATCACACAATCACACAATCACACAGTCACACAATCACACAATCACACAATCACACAATCACTCAATCACACAATCACACAATCACACAATCACACAATCACACAATCATACAATCACACAATCACACAACCACACAATCACACAATCACACAATCACACACTCACACAATCACACAGTCACAATCACACAATCACAATTACACAATCACACAGTCACACAATCACAATCACACAATCACAATTACACAATCACAGTCACATAATCACAATCACACAATCACAATCACACAATCACAATCACACAATCACACAAACACGCAATCACACAATCACTCAATCACACAATCACACACTCACGCAATCACACAGTCACAAACACACAATCACAATCACACAATCACAATCACACAATCACAATCACACAATCACAAGCACACAATCACAATCACACAATCACAATTACACAACCACAGTCACATAATCACAATCACACAATCACAATCACACAATCACAATCACACAATCACAATCACACAATCACAATCACACAATCACACAATCACACAATCACACAATCACACAATCACACAATCACACAATCTCACAATCACACAATCACACAATCACACAATCACACAATCACACAATCTCAATCACACAATCACAATCACACAATCACAATCACACAATCACACAATCACACAATCACACAATCTCACAATCACACAATCACACAATCACACAATCACACAATCACACAATCTCAATTACACAATCACAATTACACAATCACACAATCACACAATCACACAATCACACAATCACACAATCACACAATCACACACTCACACAATCACACAATCACAATCACACAATCACAATTACACAATCACACAGTCACACAATCACACAATCACACAATCACACAATCACACAATTACACACTCACACAATCACACAATCACAATCACACAATCACAATTACACAATCACACAGTCACACAATCACACAATCACAATCACGCAATCACACAATCACGATTACACAATCACGATCACACAATCACAATCACACAATCACAGAGTCACACAATCACAACGTCACACAATCACACCATCACAATCACGCAATCACACAATCACGATCACACAATCACAATCACAAAATCACACAGTCACACAATCACAAAGTCACACAATCACACAATCACAATCACGCAATCACACAATCACGATAACACAATCACGGTCACACAATCACGGTCACACAATGACGGTCACACAATCACACAATCACACAATCACACAATCACACAATCACACAAACACACAATCACACAATCACTCAATGACACAATAAAACACTCACACAATCCCACAGTCACAATCACACAGTCACAATCATACAATCACGGTCACACACTCACGGACACACAATAACGGTCACGCAGTCACACATTCACACAATCACACAATCACACAATCACACAATCACACAATCACGATCACATAATCACGGTCACACAATCACGATCACACAATCACGATCACACAATCACGATCACACAATTACGATCACACAATCACGGTCACACAATCACAGTCACACAATCACACAATCGCACAATCACACAATCACACAATCACACAATCACACAATCACACAATCACACAATCACAAATTCACACTATCACACAATCACACAATCACACAATCACACAATCACACAATCACACAGTCACACAATCACACAATCACACAATCACACAATCACACAATCACACAATCACACAATCACACAATCACACAATCACACAATCACACAATCACACAATCACACAATCACACAATCACACAATCACACAACCACACAATCACACAATCACACAATCACACAATCACAATTACACAATCACACAATCACACAATCACACAATCACACAATCACACAGTCACACAATCACACAATCACACAATCACACAATCACACAATCACACAATCACACAATCACACAATCACACAATCACACAATCACACAATCACACAATCACACAACCACACAATCACACAATCACACACTCACACAATCACACAGTCACAAACACACAATCACAATCACACAATCACAATCACACAATCACAATCACACAATCACAATTACACAATCACACAATCACACAATCACACAATCACACAATCACACAATCACACAATCACACAATCACACAATCTCAATTACACAATCACAATTACACAATCACACAATCACACAATCACACAATCACACAATCACACAATCACACAATCACACAATCACACAATCACACAATCACACAATCACACAATCACACAATCACACAATCACACACTCACACAATCACACAATCACAATCACACAATCACAATTACACAATCACACAATCACACAATCACGCAATCACACAATCACGCAATCATACAATCACACAAGCACACAATCACAATCACGCAATCACACAATCACGATCACACAATTACGAACACAATCACGGTCACACAATCACAGTCACACAATCACACAATCACAATCACGCAATCACACAACCACGATCACACAATCACGATCACACAATCACGATCACACAATCACGGTCACACAATCACGGTCACTCAATCACGGTCACACAATCACGGTCACACAATCACGGTCACACAATCACACAATCACACAATCACACAATCACACAATCACACAATCACACAATCACACAATCACACTATCACACAATCACACAATCACACAATCACACAATCACAATTACACAATCACACAATCACACAATCACACAATCACACAGTCACACAATCACACAATCACACAATCACACAATCACACAATCACACAATCACACAATCACACAATCACACAATCACACAATCACACAATCACACAATCACACAGTCACACAATCACACAATCACACAATCACACAATCACACAATCACACAATCACACAATCACACTATCACACAATCACAAAATCACACAATCACACAATCACACAATCACAATTACACAATCACACAATCACACAATCACACAATCACACAATCACACAGTCACACAATCACACAATCACACAATCACACAATCACACAATCACACAACCACACAATCACACAATCAAACAATCACACAATCACACAATCACACACTCACACAATCACACAATCACAATCACACAATCACACAATCACGCAATCACACAATCACGCAATCATACAATCACACATGCACACAATCACAATCACGCAATCACACAATCACGATCACACAATTACGAACACAATCACGGTCACACAATCACAGTCACACAATCACACAATCACAATCACGCAATCACACAATCACGATCACACAATCACAATCACACAATCACAATCACACAATCACAATCACACAATCACAATCACACAATCACAATCACACAATCACAATCACACAATCACAATCACACAATCACAATCACACAATCACAATCACACAATCACAAAGTCACACAATCACACAATCACAATCACGCAATCACACAATCACGATCACACAATCACGGTCACACAATCACGGTCACACAATGACGGTCACACAATCACACAATCACACAATCACACAATCACACAAACACACAATCACACAATCACTCAATCACACAATAACACACTCACACAATCACACAGTCACAATCACACAGTCACAATCATACAATCACGGTCACACAATCACGGTCACACAATAACGGTCACTCAGTCACACATTCACACAATCACACAATCACACAATCACGGTCACACAATCACGATCACACAATCACGATCACACAATCACGATCACACAATCACGATCACACAATTACGATCACACAATCACGGTCACACAATCACAGTCACACAATCACACAATCGCACAATCACACAATCACACAATCACACAATCACACAATCACACAATCACACAATCACAAATTCACACTATCACACAATCACACAATCACACAATCACACAATCACACAATCACACAATCACACAATCACACAATCACACAGTCACACATTCACACAATCACACAATCACACAATCACACAATCACACAATCACACAATCACACAATCACACAATCACACAATCACACAGTCACACAATCACACAATCACACAATCACACAATCACACAATCACACAATCACACAATCACACAATCACACAATCACACAATCACACAATCACACAATCACACAATCACACAACCACACAATCACACAATCACACAATCACACAATCACAATTACACAATCACACAATCACACAATCACACAATCACACAATCACACAGTCACACAATCACACAATCACACAATCACACAATCACACAATCACACAATCACACAATCACACAATCACACAATCACACAATCACACAATCACACAATCACACAATCACACAACCACACAATCACACAATCACACAATCACACAATCACAATTACACAATCACACAATCACACAATCACACAATCACACAATCACACAGTCACACAATCACACAATCACACAATCACACAATCACACAATCACACAATCACACAATCACACAATCACACAATCACACAATCACACAACCACACAATCACACAATCACACAATCACACAATCACAATTACACAATCACACAATCACACAATCACACAATCACACAATCACACAGTCACACAATCACACAATCACACAATCACACAATCACACAATCACACAATCACACAATCACACAATCACACAATCACACAATCACACAATCACACAATCACACAACCACACAATCACACAATCACACACTCACACAATCACACAGTCACAAACACACAATCACAATCACACAATCACAATCACACAATCACAATCACACAATCACAATTACACAATCACACAATCACACAATCACACAATCACACAATCTCAATTACACAATCACAATTACACAATCACACAATCACACAATCACACAATCACACAATCACACAATCACACAATCACACAATCACACAATCACACAATCACACAATCACACAATCACACACTCACACAATCACACAATCACAATCACACAATCACAATTACACAATCGCACAATCACACAATCACGCAATCACACAATCACGCAATCATACAATCACACAAGCACACAATCACAATCACGCAATCACACAATCACGATCACACAATTACGAACACAATCACGGTCACACAATCACAGTCACACAATCACACAATCACAATCACGCAATCACACAACCACGATCACACAATCACGATCACACAATCACGATCACACAATCACGGTCACACAATCACGGTCACTCAATCACGGTCACACAATCACGGTCACACAATCACGGTCACACAATCACACAATCACACAATCACACAATCACACAATCACACAATCACACAATCACACAATCACACTATCACACAATCACACAATCACACAATCACACAATCACAATTACACAATCACACAATCACACAATCACACAATCACACAGTCACACAATCACACAATCTCACAATCACACAATCACACAATCACACAATCACACAATCACACAATCACACAATCACACAATCACACAATCACACAATCACACAGTCACACAATCACACAATCACACAATCACACAATCACACAATCACACAATCACACAATCACACTATCACACAATCACAAAATCACACAATCACACAATCACACAATCACAATTACACAATCACACAATCACACAATCACACAATCACACAATCACACAGTCACACAATCACACAATCACACAATCACACAATCACACAAGCACACAACCACACAATCACACAATCAAACAATCACACAATCACACAATCACACACTCACACAATCACACAATCACAATCACACAATCACACAATCACGCAATCACACAATCACGCAATCATACAATCACACAAGCACACAATCACAATCACGCAATCACACAATCACGATCACACAATTACGAACACAATCACGGTCACACAATCACAGTCACACAATCACACAATCACAATCACGCAATCACACAATCACGATCACACAATCACAATCACACAATCACAATCACACAATCACAATCACACAATCACAATCACACAATCACAATCACACAATCACAATCACACAATCACAATCACACAATCACAATCACACAATCACAATCACACAATCACAATCACACAATCACAATCACACAATCACAATCACAATCACACAATCACAATCACACAATCATAAAGTCACACAATCACACAATCACAATCACGCAATCACACAATCACGATCACACAATCACGGTCACACAATCACGGTCACACAATGACGGTCACACAATCACACAATCACACAATCACACAATCACACAAACACACAATCACACAATCACTCAATCACACAATAACACACTCACACAATCACACAGTCACAATCACACAGTCACAATCATACAATCACGGTCACACAATCACGGTCACACAATAACGGTCACTCAGTCACACATTCACACAATCACACAATCACACAATCACGGTCACACAATCACGATCACACAATCACGATCACACAATCACGATCACACAATTACGATCACACAATCAGGGTCACACAATCACAGTCACACAATCACACAATCGCACAATCACACAATCACACAATCACACAATCACACAATCACACAATCACACAATCACAAATTCACACTATCACACAATCACACAATCACACAATCACACAATCACACAATCACACAATCACACAATCACACAATCACACAATCACACAGTCACACAATCACACAATCACACAATCACACAATCACACAATCACACAATCACACAATCACACAATCACACAATCACACAATCACACAACCACACAATCACACAATCACACAATCACACAATCACAATTACACAATCACACAATCACACAATCACACAATCACACAATCACACAGTCACACAATCACACAATCACACAATCACACAATCACACAATCACACAATCACACAATCACACAATCACACAATCACACAATCACACAATCACACAATCACACAACCACACAATCACACAATCACACACTCACACAATCACACAGTCACAAACACACAATCACAATCACACAATCACAATCACACAATCACAATCACACAATCACAATTACACAATCACACAATCACACAATCACACAATCACACAATCACACAATCACACAATCACACAATCTCAATTACACAATCACAATTACACAATCACACAATCACACAATCACACAATCACACAATCACACAATCACACAATCACACAATCACACAATCACACAATCACACAATCACACAATCACACAATCACACACTCACACAATCACACAATCACAATCACACAATCACTATTACACAATCACACAATCACACAATCACACAATCACGCAATCACACAATCACGCAATCATACAATCACACAAGCACACAATCACAATCACGCAATCACACAATCACGATCACACAATTACGAACACAATCACGGTCACAGAATCACAGTCACACAATCACACAATCACAATCACGCAATCACACAACCACGATCACACAATCACGATCACACAATCACGATCACACAATCACGGTCACACAATCACGGTCACTCAATCACGGTCACACAATCACGGTCACACAATCACGGTCACACAATCACACAATCACACAATCACACAATCACACAATCACACAATCACACAATCACACAATCACACAATCACACTATCACACAATCACACAATCACACAATCACACAATCACAATTACACAATCACACAATCACACAATCACACAATCACACAGTCACACAATCACACAATCACACAATCACACAATCACACAATCACACAATCACACAATCACACAATCACACAATCACACAATCACACAGTCACACAATCACACAATCACACAATCACACAATCACACAATCACACAATCACACAATCACACTATCACACAATCACAAAATCACACAATCACACAATCACACAATCACAATTACACAATCACACAATCACACAATCACACAATCACACAATCACACAGTCACACAATCACACAATCACACAATCACACAATCACACAATCACACAATCACACAACCACACAATCAGACAATCAAACAATCACACAATCACACAATCACACACTCACACAATCACACAATCACAATCACACAATCACACAATCACGCAATCACACAATCACGCAATCATACAATCACACAAGCACACAATCACAATCACGCAATCACAATCACACAATCACAATCACACAATCACAATCACACAATCACAAAGTCACACAATCACACAATCACAATCACGCAATCACACAATCACGATCACACAATCACGGTCACACATTCACGGTCACACAATGACGGTCACACAATCACACAATCACACAATCACACAATCACACAAACACACAATCACACAATCACTCAATCACACAGTCACAATCACACAGTCACAATCATACAATCACGGTCACACAATCACGGTCACACAATAACGGTCACTCAGTCACACATTCACACAATCACACAATCACACAATCACGATCACACAATCACGGTCACACAATCACGATCACACAATCACGATCACACAATCACGATCACACAATTACGATCACACAATCACGGTCACACAATCACAGTCACACAATCACACAATCGCACAATCACACAATCACACAATCACACAATCACACAATCACACAATCACACAATCACACAATCACACAATCACACAATCACAAAATCACACAATCACACAATCACACAATCACACTATCACACAATCACACAATCACACAATCACACAATCACAATTACACAATCACACAATCACACAATCACACAATCACACAATCACACAGTCACACAATCACACAATCACACAATCACACAAGCACACAATCACACAATCAGACAATCACACAATCACACAATCACACAATCACACAATCACACAAGCACACAATCACACAATCACACAATCACACAACCACAATTACACAATCACACAATCACACAATCACACAATCACACAATCACACACTCACACAATCACACAATCACACAATCACACAATCACACAATCACACAATCACACAATCACACAATCACACAATCACACAATCACACAATCACACAATCACACAATCACACAATCACACAACCACACAATCACACAATCACACAATCACACACTCATTCAATCACACAGTCACAAACACACAATCACAATCACACAATCACAATCACATAATCACAATCACACAATCACAATCACACAATCACAATCACACAATCACAATCACACAATCACAATCACACAATCACACAATCACACAATCACCCAATCTCACAATCACACATTCACACAATCACACAATCACACAATCACACAATCTCAATTACACAATCACAATAACAGAATCACACAATCACACAATCACACAATCACACAATCACACAATCACACAATCACACACTCACACAATCACACAATCACAATCACACAATCACAATCACACAATCACAATTACACAATCACACAATCACGCAATCACACAATCACGCAATCATACAATCACACAAGCACACAATCACAATCACGCAATCACACAATCACGATCACACAATTACGAACACAATCACGGTCACACAATCACAGTCACACAATCACACAATCACAATCACGCAATCACACAATCACGATCACACAATCACAATCACACAATCACAATCACACAATCACAATCACACAATCACAATCACACAATCACAATCACACAATCACAATCACACAATCACAATCACACAATCACAATCACACAATCACAATCACACAATCACAATCACACAATCACAATCACACAATCACAATCACACAATCACAAAGTCACAAAATCACACAATCACAATCACGCAATCACACAATCACGATCACACAATCACGGTCACACAATCACGGTCACACAATCACACAATCGCACAATCACACAATCACACAATCACACAATCACACAATCACACAATCACAAAATCACAAATTCACACTATCACACAATCACACAATCACACAATCACACAATCACACAATCACACAATCACACAATCACACAATCACACTATCACACAATCACACAATCACACAATCACACAATCACACAATCACAATTACACAATCGCACAATCACACAATCACACAGTCACACAATCACACAATCACACAATCACACAATCACACAATCACAAATTCACACTATCACACAATCACACAATCACACAATCACACAATCACACAATCACACAATCACACAATCACACAATCACACTATCACACAATCACACAATCACACAATCACACAATCACACTATCACACAATCACACAATCACACAATCACACAATCACACAATCACAATTACACAATCACACAATCGCACAATCACACAATCACACAATCACACAGTCACACAATCACACAATCACACAATCACACAATCACACAATCACACAATCACACAATCACACAATCACACAATCACACAATCACACAATCACACAATCACACAATCACACAATCACACAATCACACAATCACACAGTCACACAATCACACAATCACACAATCACACAGTCACACAATCACACAATCACACAATCACACAATCACTCAATCACACAATCACACAATCACACAATCACACAATCACACAATCATACAATCACACAATCACACAACCACACAATCACACAATCACACAATCACACAATCACACACTCACACAATCACACAGTCACAAACACACAATCACAATCACACAATCACAATCACACAATCACAATCACACAATCACAATTACACAATCACAGTCACATAATCACAATCACACAATCACAATCACACAATCACAATCACACAATCACACAAACACGCAATCACACAATCACTCAATCACACAATCACACACTCACGCAATCACACAGTCACAAACACACAATCACAATCACACAATCACAATCACACAATCACAATCACACAATCACAATCACACAATCACAATCACACAATCACAATTACACAATCACAGTCACATAATCACAATCACACAATCACAATCACACAATCACAATCACACAATCACAATCACACAATCACAATCACACAATCACACAATCACACAATCACACAATCTCACAATCACACAATCACACAATCACACAATCACACAATCACACAATCTCAATCACACAATCACAATCACACAATCACAATCACACAATCACACAATCACACAATCACACAATCTCACAATCACACAATCACACAATCACACAATCACACAATCACACAATCTCAATTACACAATCACAATTACACAATCACACAATCACACAATCACACAATCACACAATCACACAATCACACACTCACACAATCACACAATCACAATCACACAATCACAATTACATAATCACACAGTCACACAATCACACAATCACACAATCACACAATCACACAATTACACACTCACACAATCACACAATCACAATCACACAATCACAATTACACAATCACACAGTCACACAATCACACAATCACAATCACGCAATCACACAATCACGATTACACAATCACGATCACACAATCACAATCACACAATCACAGAGTCACACAATCACAACGTCACACAATCACACCATCACAATCACGCAATCACACAATCACGATCACACAATCACAATCACAAAATCACACAGTCACACAATCACAAAGTCACACAATCACACAATCACAATCACGCAATCACACAATCACGATCACACAATCACGGTCACACAATCACGGTCACACAATGACGGTCACACAATCACACAATCACACAATCACACAATCACACAATCACACAAACACACAATCACACAATCACTCAATGACACAATAAAACACTCACACAATCCCACAGTCACAATCACACAGTCACAATCATACAATCACGGTCACACACTCACGGACACACAATAACGGTCACGCAGTCACACATTCACACAATCACACAATCACACAATCACACAATCACGATCACATAATCACGGTCACACAATCACGATCACACAATCACGATCACACAATCACGATCACACAATTACGATCACACAATCACGGTCACACAATCACAGTCACACAATCACACAATCGCACAATCACACAATCACACAATCACACAATCACACAATCACACAATCACACAATCACACAATCACAAATTCACACTATCACACAATCACACAATCACACAATCACACAATCACACAATCACACAATCACACAGTCACACATTCACACAATCACACAATCACACAATCACACAATCACACAATCACACAATCACACAATCACACAATCACACAATCACACAGTCACACAATCACACAATCACACAATCACACAATCACACAATCACACAATCACACAATCACACAATCACACAAGCACACAATCTCAATTACACAATCACAATTACACAATCACACAATCACACAATCACACAATCACACAATCACACAATCACACACTCACACAATCACACAATCACAATCACACAATCACAATTACACAATCACACAATCACACAATCACGCAATCACACAATCACGCAATCATACAATCACACAAGCACACAATCACAATCACGCAATCACACAATCACGATCACACAATTACGAACACAATCACGGTCACACAATCACAGTCACACAATCACGCAATCACAATCACGCAATCACACAACCACGATCACACAATCACGATCACACAATCACGATCACACAATCACGGTCACACAATCACGGTCACTCAATCACGGTCACACAATCACGGTCACACAATCACGGTCACACAATCACACAATCACACAATCACACAATCACACAATCACACAATCACACAATCACACAATCACACAATCACACTATCACACAATCACACAATCACACAATCACACAATCACAATTACACAATCACACAATCACACAATCACACAATCACACAGTCACACAATCACACAATCACACAATCACACAATCACACAATCACACAATCACACAATCACACAATCACACAATCACACAATCACACAATCACACAGTCACACAATCACACAATCACACAATCACACAATCACACAATCACACAATCACACAATCACACTATCACACAATCACAAAATCACACAATCACACAATCACACAATCACAATTACACAATCACACAATCACACAATCACACAATCACACAATCACACAATCACACAGTCACACAATCACACAATCACACAATCACACAATCACACAATCACACAATCACACAACCACACAATCACACAATCAAACAATCACACAATCACACAATCACACACTCACACAATCACACAATCACAATCACACAATCACACAATCACGCAATCACACAATCACGCAATCATACAATCACACAAGCACACAATCACAATCACGCAATCACACAATCACGATCACACAATTACGAACACAATCACGGTCACACAATCACAGTCACACAATCACACAATCACAATCACGCAATCACACAATCACGATCACACAATCACAATCACACAATCACAATCACACAATCACAATCACACAATCACAATCACACAATCACAATCACACAATCACAATCACACAATCACAATCACACAATCACAATCACACAATCACAATCACACAATCACAATCACACAATCACAATCACACAATCACAAAGTCACACAATCACACAATCACAATCACGCAATCACACAATCACGATCACACAATCACACAATCACACACTCACACAATCACACAATCACAATCACACAATCACACAATCACGCAATCACACAATCACGCAATCACACAATCACACAGTCACACAATCACACAATCACACAATCACACAATCACACAATCACACAATCACACAATCACACTATCACACAATCACAAAATCACACAATCACACAATCACACAATCACAATTACACAATCACACAATCACACAATCACACAATCACACAATCACACAGTCACACAATCACACAATCACACAATCACACAATCACACAATCACACAATCACACAATCACGCAATCACACAATCACGCAATCATACAATCACACAAGCACACAATCACAATCACGCAATCACACAATCACGATCACACAATTACGAACACAATCACGGTCACACAATCACAGTCACACAATCACACAATCACAATCACGCAATCACACAATCACGATCACACAATCACAATCACACAATCACAATCACACAATCACAGTCACACAATCACAATCACACAATCACAATCACACAATCACAATCACACAATCACAATCACACAATCACAATCACACAATCACAATCACACAATCACAATCACACAATCACAATCACACAATCACAATCACACAATCACAATCACACAATCACAATCACACAATCACAATCACACAATCACAAAGTCACACAATCACACAATCACAATCACGCAATCACACAATCACGATCACACAATCACGGTCACACAATCACACAATCACACAATCACACAATCACACAAACACACAATCACACAATCACTCAATCACACAATAACACACTCACACAATCACACAGTCACAATCACACAGTCACAATCATACAATCACGGTCACACAATAACGGTCACTCAGTCACACATTCACACAATCACACAATCACACAATCACGGTCACACAATCACGATCACACAATCACGATCACACAATTACGATCACACAATTACGATCACACAATCACGGTCACACAATCACAGTCACACAATCACACAATCGCACAATCACACAATCACACAATCACACAATCACACAATCACACAATCACACAATCACAAATTCACACTATCACACAATCACACAATCACACAATCACACAATCACACAATCACACAATCACACAATCACACAATCACACAATCACACAATCACACAGTCACACATTCACACAATCACACAATCACACAATCACACAATCACACAATCACACAATCACACAATCACACAATCACACAATCACACAATCACACAATCACACAATCACACAATCACACAATCACACAACCACACAATCACACAATCACACAATCACACAATCACAATTACACAATCACACAATCACACAATCACACAATCACACAATCACACAGTCACACAATCACACAATCACACAATCACACAATCACACAATCACACAATCACACAATCACACAATCACACAATCACACAATCACACAATCACACAATCACACAATCACACAATCACACAATCACACAATCACACAATCACACACTCACACAATCACACAATCACAATCACACAATCACTATTACACAATCACACAATCACACAATCACACAATCACGCAATCACACAATCACGCAATCATACAATCACACAAGCACACAATCACAATCACGCAATCACACAATCACGATCACACAATTACGAACACAATCACGGTCACACAATCACAGTCACACAATCACACAATCACAATCACGCAATCACACAACCACGATCACACAATCACGATCACACAATCACGGTCACACAATCACGGTCACTCAATCACGGTCACACAATCACGGTCACACAATCACGGTCACACAATCACACAATCACACAATCACACAATCACACAATCACACAATCACACAATCACACAATCACACTATCACACAATCACACAATCACACAATCACACAATCACAATTACACAATCACACAATCACACAATCACACAATCACACAGTCACACAATCACACAATCACACAATCACACAATCACACAATCACACAATCACACAATCACACAATCACACAATCACACAGTCACACAATCACACAATCACACAATCACACAATCACACAATCACGCAATCACACAATCACACTATCACACAATCACAAAATCACACAATCACACAATCACACAATCACAATTACACAATCACACAATCACGCAATCACACAATCACGCAATCATACAATCACACAAGCACACAATCACAATCACGCAATCACACAATCACGATCACACAATTACGAACACAATCACGGTCACACAATCACAGTCACACAATCACACAATCACAATCACGCAATCACACAATCACGATCACACAATCACAATCACACAATCACAATCACACAATCACAATCACACAATCACAATCACACAATCACAATCACACAATCACAATCACACAATCACAATCACACAATCACAATCACACAATCACAATCACACAATCACAAAGTCACACAATCACACAATCACAATCACGCAATCACACAATCACGATCACACAATCACGGTCACACAATCACGGTCACACAATGACGGTCACACAATCACACAATCACACAATCACACAATCACACAAACACACAATCACACAATCACTCAATCACACAGTCACAATCACACAGTCACAATCATACAATCACGGTCACACAATCACGGTCACACAATAACGGTCACTCAGTCACACATTCACACAATCACACAATCACACAATCACGATCACACAATCACGGTCACACAATCACGATCACACAATCACGATCACACAATCACGATCACACAATTACGATCACACAATCACGGTCACACAATCACAGTCACACAATCACACAATCGCACAATCACACAATCACACAATCACACAATCACACAATCACACAATCACACAATCACACAATCACACAATCACACAATCACAAAATCACACAATCACACAATCACACAATCACACTATCACACAATCACACAATCACACAATCACACAATCACACAATCACAATTACACAATCACACAATCACACAATCACACAATCACACAATCACACAGTCACACAATCACAGAATCACACAATCACACAAGCACACAATCACACAATCAGACAATCACACAATCACACAATCACACAATCACACAATCACACAAGCACACAATCACACAATCACACAATCACACAACCACAATTACACAATCACACAATCACACAATCACACAATCACACAATCACACACTCACACAATCACACAATCACACAATCACACAATCACACAATCACACAATCACACAATCACACAATCACACAATCACACAACCACACAATCACACAATCACACAATCACACACTCATTCAATCACACAGTCACAAACACACAATCACAATCACACAATCACAATCACACAATCACAATCACACAATCACAATCACACAATCACAATCACACAATCACAATCACACAATCACAATCACACAATCACAATCACACAATCACAATCACACAATCACAATCACACAATCACAATTACACAATCACAGTCACATAATCACAATCACACAATCACAATCACACAATCACAATCTCACAATCACAATCACACAATCACAATCACACAATCACACAATCACACAATCACACAATCACCCAATCTCACAATCACACATTCACACAATCACACAATCACACAATCACACAATCTCAATTACACAATCACAATTACACAATCACACAATCACACAATCACACAATCACACAATCACACAATCACACAATCACACACTCACACAATCACACAATCACAATCACACAATCACAATTACACAATCACACAGTCACACAATCACACAATCACACAATCACACAATCACACAATTACACACTCACACAATCACACAATCACAATCACACAATCACAATTACACAATCACACAGTCACACAATCACACAATCACAATCACGCAATCACACAATCACGATTACACAATCACGATCACACAATCACAATCACACAATCACAGAGTCACACAATCACAACGTCACACAATCACACCATCACAATCACGCAATCACACAATCACGATCACACAATCACAATCACAAAATCACACAGTCACACAATCACAAAGTCACACAATCAGACAATCACAATCACGCAATCACACAATCACGATCACACAATCACGGTCACACAATCACGGTCACACAATGACGGTCACACAATCACACAATCACACAATCACACAATCACACAATCACACAAACACACAATCACACAATCACTCAATGACACAATAAAACACTCACACAATCCCACAGTCACAATCACACAGTCACAATCATACAATCACGGTCACACACTCACGGACACACAATAACGGTCACGCAGTCACACATTCACACAATCACACAATCACACAATCACACAATCACGATCACATAATCACGGTCACACAATCACGATCACACAATCACGATCACACAATCACGATCACACAATTACGATCACACAATCACGGTCACACAATCACAGTCACACAATCACACAATCGCACAATCACACAATCACACAATCACACAATCACACAATCACACAGTCACACAATCACACAATCACACAATCACACAATCACACAATCACACAATCACACAATCACACAATCACACAATCACACAATCACACAATCACACAATCACACAATCACACAATCACACAATCACACAACCACACAATCACACAATCACACAATCACACAACCACACAATCACACAATCACACAATCACACAATCACAATTACACAATCACACAATCACACAATCACACAATCACACAATCACACAGTCACACAATCACACAATCACACAATCACACAATCACACAATCACACAATCACACAATCACACAATCACACAATCACACAATCACACAATCACACAATCACACAATCACACAACCACACAATCACACAATCACACACTCACACAATCACACAGTCACAAACACACAATCACAATCACACAATCACAATCACACAATCACAATCACACAATCACAATTACACAATCACACAATCACACAATCACACAATCACACAATCACACAATCACACAATCACACAATCTCAATTACACAATCACAATTACACAATCACACAATCACACAATCACACAATCACACAATCACACAATCACACAATCACACAATCACACAATCACACAATCACACAATCACACAATCACACAATCACACAATCACACAATCACACACTCACACAATCACACAATCACAATCACACAATCACAATTACACAATCACACAATCACACAATCACGCAATCACACAATCACGCAATCATACAATCACACAAGCACACAATCACAATCACGCAATCACACAATCACGATCACACAATTACGAACACAATCACGGTCACACAATCACAGTCACACAATCACACAATCACAATCACGCAATCACACAACCACGATCACACAATCACGATCACACAATCACGATCACACAATCACGGTCACACAATCACGGTCACTCAATCACGGTCACACAATCACGGTCACACAATCACGGTCACACAATCACACAATCACACAATCACACAATCACACAATCACACAATCACACAATCACACAATCACACTATCACACAATCACACAATCACACAATCACACAACCACACAATCACACAATCACACAATCACACACTCATTCAATCACACAGTCACAAACACACAATCACAATCACACAATCACAATCACACAATCACAATCACACAATCACAATCACACAATCACAATTACACAATCACAGTCACATAATCACAATCACACAATCACAATCACACAATCACAATCTCACAATCACAATCACACAATCACAATCACACAATCACACAATCACACAATCACACAATCACACAATCACCCAATCTCACAATCACACATTCACACAATCACACAATCACACAATCACACAATCTCAATTACACAATCACAATTACACAATCACACAATCACACAATCACACAATCACACAATCACACAATCACACAATCACACACTCACACAATCACACAATCACAATCACACAATCACAATTACACAATCACACAGTCACACAATCACACAATCACACAATCACACAATCACACAATTACACACTCACACAATCACACAATCACAATCACACAATCACAATTACACAATCACACAGTCACACAATCACACAATCACAATCACGCAATCACACAATCACGATTACACAATCACGATCACACAATCACAATCACACAATCACAGAGTCACACAATCACAACGTCACACAATCACACCATCACAATCACGCAATCACACAATCACGATCACACAATCACAATCACAAAATCACACAGTCACACAATCACAAAGTCACACAATCAGACAATCACAATCACGCAATCACACAATCACGATCACACAATCACGGTCACACAATCACGGTCACACAATGACGGTCACACAATCACACAATCACACAATCACACAATCACACAATCACACAAACACACAATCACACAATCACTCAATGACACAATAAAACACTCACACAATCCCACAGTCACAATCACACAGTCACAATCATACAATCACGGTCACACACTCACGGACACACAATAACGGTCACGCAGTCACACATTCACACAATCACACAATCACACAATCACACAATCACGATCACATAATCACGGTCACACAATCACGATCACACAATCACGATCACACAATCACGATCACACAATTACGATCACACAATCACGGTCACACAATCACAGTCACACAATCACACAATCGCACAATCACACAATCACACAATCACACAATCACACAATCACACAGTCACACAATCACACAATCACACAATCACACAATCACACAATCACACAATCACACAATCACACAATCACACAATCACACAATCACACAATCACACAATCACACAATCACACAATCACACAATCACACAACCACACAATCACACAATCACACAATCACAATTACACAATCACACAATCACACAATCACACAATCACACAATCACACAGTCACACAATCACACAATCACACAATCACACAATCACACAATCACGAAATCACACAATCACACAATCACACAATCACACAATCACACAATCACACAATCACACAATCACACAATCACACAACCACACAATCACACAATCACACAATCACACAATCACAATTACACAATCACACAATCACACAATCACACAATCACACAATCACACAGTCACACAATCACACAATCACACAATCACACAATCACACAATCACACAATCACACAATCACACAATCACACAATCACACAATCACACAATCACACAATCACACAACCACACAATCACACAATCACACACTCACACAATCACACAGTCACAAACACACAATCACAATCACACAATCACAATCACACAATCACAATCACACAATCACAATTACACAATCACACAATCACACAATCACACAATCACACAATCACACAATCACACAATCACACAATCACACAATCACACAATCACACAATCACACAGTCACACAATCACACAATCACACAATCACACAATCACACAATCACACAATCACACAATCACACAATCACACAATCACACAATCACACAATCACACAATCACAATTACACAATCACACAATCACACAATCACACAATCACACAATCACACAGTCACACAATCACACAATCACACAATCACACAATCACACAATCACACAATCACACAACCACACAATCACACAATCAAACAATCACACAATCACACAATCACACACTCACACAATCACACAATCACAATCACACAATCACACAATCACGCAATCACACAATCACGCAATCATACAATCACACAAGCACACAATCACAATCACGCAATCACACAATCACGATCACACAATTACGAACACAATCACGGTCACACAATCACAGTCACACAATCACACAATCACAATCACGCAATCACACAATCACGATCACACAATCACAATCACACAATCACAATCACACAATCACAATCACACAATCACAATCACACAATCACAATCACACAATCACAATCACACAATCACAATCACACAATCACAATCACACAATCACAATCACACAATCACAATCACACAATCACAATCACACAATCACAATCACACAATCACAATCACACAATCACAAAGTCACACAATCACACAATCACAATCACGCAATCACACAATCACGATCACACAATCACGGTCACACAATCACGGTCACACAATGACGGTCACACAATCACACAATCACACAATCACACAATCACACAAACACACAATCACACAATCACTCAATCACACAGTCACAATCACACAGTCACAATCATACAATCACGGTCACACAATCACGGTCACACAATAACGGTCACTCAGTCACACATTCACACAATCACACAATCACACAATCACGATCACACAATCACGGTCACACAATCACGATCACACAATCACGATCACACAATCACGATCACACAATTACGATCACACAATCACGGTCACACAATTACAGTCACACAATCACACAATCGCACAATCACACAATCACACAATCACACAATCACACAATCACACAATCACACAATCACACAATCACACAATCACACAATCACAAAATCACACAATCACACAATCACACAATCACACTATCACACAATCACACAATCACACAATCACACAATCACACAATCACAATTACACAATCACACAATCACACAATCACACAATCACACAATCACACAGTCACACAATCACACAATCACACAATCACACAAGCACACAATCACACAATCAGACAATCACACAATCACACAATCACGCAATCACACAATCACACAAGCACACAATCACACAATCACACAATCACACAACCACAATTACACAATCACACAATCACACAATCACACAATCACACAATCACACACTCACACAATCACACAATCACACAATCACACAATCACACAATCACACAATCACACAATCACACAATCACACAATCACACAATCACACAATCACACAATCACACAACCACACAATCACACAATCACACAATCACACACTCATTCAATCACACAGTCACAAACACACAATCACAATCACACAATCACAATCACACAATCACAATCACACAATCACAATCACACAATCACAATCACACAATCACAATCACACAATCACAATCACACAATCACAATCACACAATCACAATCACACAATCACAATCACACAATCACAATTACACAATCACAGTCACATAATCACAATCACACAATCACAATCACACAATCACAATCTCACAATCACAATCACACAATCACAATCACACAATCACACAATCACACAATCACCCAATCTCACAATCACACATTCACACAATCACACAATCACACAATCACACAATCTCAATTACACAATCACAATTACACAATCACACAATCACACAATCACACAATCACACAATCACACAATCACACAATCACACACTCACACAATCACACAATCACAATCACACAATCACAATTACACAATCACACAGTCACACAATCACACAATCACACAATCACACAATCACACAATTACACACTCACACAATCACACAATCACAATCACACAATCACAATTACACAATCACACAGTCACACAATCACACAATCACAATCACGCAATCACACAATCACGATTACACAATCACGATCACACAATCACAATCACACGATCACAGAGTCACACAATCACAACGTCACACAATCACACCATCACAATCACGCAATCACACAATCACGATCACACAATCACAATCACAAAATCACACAGTCACACAATCACAAAGTCACACAATCACACAATCACAATCACGCAATCACACAATCACGATCACACAATCACGGTCACACAATCACGGTCACACAATGACGGTCACACAATCACACAATCACACAATCACACAATCACACAATCACACAAACACACAATCACACAATCACTCAATGACACAATAAAACACTCACACAATCCCACAGTCACAATCACACAGTCACAATCATACAATCACGGTCACACACTCACGGACACACAATAACGGTCACGCAGTCACACATTCACACAATCACACAATCACACAATCACACAATCACGATCACATAATCACGGTCACACAATCACGATCACACAATCACGATCACACAATCACGATCACACAATTACGATCACACAATCACGGTCACACAATCACAGTCACACAATCACACAATCGCACAATCACACAATCACACAATCACACAATCACACAATCACACAATCACACAATCACACAATCACAAATTCACACTATCACACAATCACACAATCACACAATCACACAATCACAATTACACAATCACACAATCACACAATCACACAATCACACAATCACACAGTCACACAATCACACAATCACACAATCACACAATCACACAATCACACAATCACACAGTCACACAATCACACAATCACACAATCACACAATCACACAATCACACAATCACACAATCACACAATCACACAATCACACAATCACACAATCACACAATCACACAATCACACAACCACACAATCACACAATCACACAATCACAATTACACAATCACACAATCACACAATCACACAATCACACAATCACACAGTCACACAATCACACAATCACACAATCACACAATCACACAATCACGAAATCACACAATCACACAATCACACAATCACACAATCACACAATCACACAATCACACAATCACACAATCACACAACCACACAATCACACAATCACACAATCACACAATCACAATTACACAATCACACAATCACACAATCACACAGTCACACAATCACACAATCACACAACCACACAATCACACAATCACACACTCACACAATCACACAGTCACAAACACACAATCACAATCACACAATCACAATCACACAATCACAATCACACAATCACAATTACACAATCACACAATCACACAATCACACAATCACACAATCACACAATCACACAATCACACAATCTCAATTACACAATCACAATTACACAATCACACAATCACACAATCACACAATCACACAATCACACAATCACACAATCACACAATCACACAATCACACAATCACACAATCACACAATCACACAATCACACAATCACACAATCACACAATCACACACTCACACAATCACACAATCACAATCACACAATCACAATTACACAATCACACAATCACACAATCACGCAATCACACAATCACGCAATCATACAATCACACAAGCACACAATCACAATCACGCAATCACACAATCACGATCACACAATTACGAACACAATCACGGTCACACAATCACAGTCACACAATCACACAATCACAATCACGCAATCACACAACCACGATCACACAATCACGATCACACAATCACGATCACACAATCACGGTCACACAATCACGGTCACTCAATCACGGTCACACAATCACGGTCACACAATCACGGTCACACAATCACACAATCACACAATCACACAATCACACAATCACACAATCACACAATCACACAATCACACTATCACACAATCACACAATCACACAATCACACAATCACAATTACACAATCACACAATCACACAATCACACAATCACACAGTCACACAATCACACAATCACACAATCACACAATCACACAATCACACAATCACACAATCACACAATCACACAATCACACAATCACACAATCACACAGTCACACAATCACACAATCACACAATCACACAATCACACAATCACACAATCACACAATCACACTATCACACAATCACAAAATCACAAAATCACACAATCACACAATCACACAATCACAATTACACAATCACACAATCACACAATCACACAATCACACAATCACACAGTCACACAATCACACAATCACACAATCACACAATCACACAATCACACAATCACACAACCACACAATCACACAATCAAACAATCACACAATCACACAATCACACACTCACACAATCACACAATCACAATCACACAATCACACAATCACGCAATCACACAATCACGCAATCATACAATCACACAAGCACACAATCACAATCACGCAATCACACAATCACGATCACACAATTACGAACACAATCACGGTCACACAATCACAGTCACACAATCACACAATCACAATCACGCAATCACACAATCACGATCACACAATCACAATCACACAATCACAATCACACAATCACAATCACACAATCACAATCACACAATCACAATCACACAATCACAATCACACAATCACAATCACACAATCACAATCACACAATCACAATCACACAATCACAATCACACAATCACAATCACACAATCACAATCACACAATCACAAAGTCACACAATCACACAATCACAATCACGCAATCACACAATCACGATCACACAATCACGGTCACACAATCACGGTCACACAATGACGGTCACACAATCACACAATCACACAATCACACAATCACACACTCACACAATCACACAATCACAATCACACAATCACAATTACACAATCACACAATCACACAATCACGCAATCACACAATCACGCAATCATACAATCACACAAGCACACAATCACAATCACGCAATCACACAATCACGATCACACAATTACGAACACAATCACGGTCACACAATCACAGTCACACAATCACACAATCACAATCACGCAATCACACAACCACGATCACACAATCACGATCACACAATCACGATCACACAATCACGGTCACACAATCACGGTCACTCAATCACGGTCACACAATCACGGTCACACAATCACGGTCACACAATCACACAATCACACAATCACACAATCACACAATCACACAATCACACAATCACACAATCACACTATCACACAATCACACAATCACACAATCACACAATCACAATTACACAATCACACAATCACACAATCACACAATCACACAGTCACACAATCACACAATCACACAATCACACAATCACACAATCACACAATCACACAATCACACAATCACACAATCACACAATCACACAATCACACAGTCACACAATCACACAATCACACAATCACACAATCACACAATCACACAATCACACAATCACACTATCACACAATCACAAAATCACAAAATCACACAATCACACAATCACACAATCACAATTACACAATCACACAATCACACAATCACACAATCACACAATCACACAGTCACACAATCACACAATCACACAATCACACAATCACACAATCACACAATCACACAACCACACAATCACACAATCAAACAATCACACAATCACACAATCACACACTCACACAATCACACAATCACAATCACACAATCACACAATCACGCAATCACACAATCACGCAATCATACAATCACACAAGCACACAATCACAATCACGCAATCACACAATCACGATCACACAATTACGAACACAATCACGGTCACACAATCACAGTCACACAATCACACAATCACAATCACGCAATCACACAATCACGATCACACAATCACAATCACACAATCACAATCACACAATCACAATCACACAATCACAATCACACAATCACAATCACACAATCACAATCACACAATCACAATCACACAATCACAATCACACAATCACAATCACACAATCACAATCACACAATCACAATCACACAATCACAAAGTCACACAATCACACAATCACAATCACGCAATCACACAATCACGATCACACAATCACGGTCACACAATCACGGTCACACAATGACGGTCACACAATCACACAATCACACAATCACACAATCACACAAACACACAATCACACAATCACTCAATCACACAATAACACACTCACACAATCACACAGTCACAATCACACAGTCACAATCATACAATCACGGTCACACAATCACGGTCACACAATCACGGTCACACAATAACGGTCACTCAGTCACACATTCACACAATCACACAATCACACAATCACGGTCACACAATCACGATCACACAATCACGATCACACAATCACGATCACACAATTACGATCACACAATCACGGTCACACAATCACAGTCACACAATCACACAATCGCACAATCACACAATCACACAATCACACAATCACACAATCACACAATCACACAATCACAAATTCACACTATCACACAATCACACAATCACACAATCACACAATCACACAATCACACAATCACACAATCACACAATCACACAGTCACACATTCACACAATCACACAATCACACAATCACACAATCACACAATCACACAATCACACAATCACACAATCACACAATCACACAGTCACACAATCACACAATCACACAATCACACAATCACACAATCACACAATCACACAATCACACAATCATACAATCACACAATCACACAATCACACAATCACACAATCACACAACCACACAATCACACAATCACACAATCACACAATCACAATTACACAATCACACAATCACACAATCACACAATCACACAATCACACAGTCACACAATCACACAATCACACAATCACACAATCACACAATCACACAATCACACAATCACACAATCACACAATCACACAATCACACAATCACACAATCACACAATCACACAATCACACAATCACACAACCACACAATCACACAATCACACAATCACACAATCACAATTACACAATCACACAATCACACAATCACACAATCACACAATCACACAGTCACACAATCACACAATCACACAATCACACAATCACACAATCACGCAATCACACAATCACACAATCACACAATCACACAATCACACAATCACACAATCACACAATCACACAATCACACAACCACACAATCACACAATCACACACTCACACAATCACACAGTCACAAACACACAATCACAATCACACAATCACAATCACACAATCACAATCACACAATCACAATTACACAATCACACAATCACACAATCACACAATCACACAATCACACAATCACACAATCACACAATCACACAATCTCAATTACACAATCACAATTACACAATCACACAATCACACAATCACACAATCACACAATCACACAATCACACAATCACACAATCACACAATCACACAATCACACACTCACACAATCACACAATCACAATCACACAATCACTATTACACAATCACACAATCACACAATCACACAATCACGCAATCACACAATCACGCAATCATACAATCACACAAGCACACAATCACAATCACGCAATCACACAATCACGATCACACAATTACGAACACAATCACGGTCACACAATCACAGTCACACAATCACACAATCACAATCACGCAATCACACAACCACGATCACACAATCACGATCACACAATCACGATCACACAATCACGGTCACACAATCACGGTCACTCAATCACGGTCACACAATCACGGTCACACAATCACGGTCACACAATCACACAATCACACAATCACACAATCACACAATCACACAATCACACAATCACACAATCACACTATCACACAATCACACAATCACACAATCACACAATCACAATTACACAATCACACAATCACACAATCACACAATCACACAGTCACACAATCACACAATCACACAATCACACAATCACACAATCACACAATCACACAATCACACAATCACACAATCACACAATCACACAGTCACACAATCACACAATCACACAATCACACAATCACACAATCACACAATCACACTATCACACAATCACAAAATCACACAATCACACAATCACACAATCACAATTACACAATCACACAATCACACAATCACACAATCACACAATCACACAATCACACAGTCACACAATCACACAATCACACAATCACACAATCAAACAATCAAACAATCACACAATCACACAATCACACACTCACACAATCACACAATCACAATCACACAATCACACAATCACGCAATCACACAATCACCCAATCATACAATCACACAAGCACACAATCACAATCACGCAATCACACAATCACGATCACACAATTACGAACACAATCACGGTCACACAATCACAGTCACACAATCACACAATCACAATCACGCAATCACACAATCACGATCACACAATCACAATCACACAATCACAATCACACAATCACAATCACACAATCACAATCACACAATCACAATCACACAATCACAATCACACAATCACAATCACACAATCACAATCACACAATCACAATCACACAATCACAATCACACAATCACAAAGTCACACAATCACACAATCACAATCACGCAATCACACAATCACGATCACACAATCACGGTCACACAATCACGGTCACACAATGACGGTCACACAATCACACAATCACACAATCACACAATCACACAAACACACAATCACACAATCACTCAATCACACAGTCACAATCACAAAATCACACAATCACACAATCACACAATCACAATTACACAATCACACAATCACACAATCACACAATCACACAATCACACAGTCACACAATCACACAATCACACAATCACACAATCACACAATCACACAATCACACAACCACACAATCACACAATCAAACAATCACACAATCACACAATCACACACTCACACAATCACACAATCACAATCACACAATCACACAATCACGCAATCACACAATCACGCAATCATACAATCACACAAGCACACAATCACAATCACGCAATCACACAATCACGATCACACAATTACGAACACAATCACGGTCACACAATCACAGTCACACAATCACACAATCACAATCACGCAATCACACAATCACGATCACACAATCACAATCACACAATCACAATCACACAATCACAATCACACAATCACAATCACACAATCACAATCACACAATCACAATCACACAATCACAATCACACAATCACAATCACAATCACACAATCACAATCACACAATCACAATCACACAATCACAAAGTCACACAATCACACAATCACAATCACGCAATCACACAATCACGATCACACAATCACGGTCACACAATCACGGTCACACAATGACGGTCACACAATCACACAATCACACAATCACACAATCACACAAACACACAATCACACAATCACTCAATCACACAGTCACAATCACACAGTCACAATCATACAATCACGGTCACACAATCACGGTCACACAATAACGGTCACTCAGTCACACATTCACACAATCACACAATCACACAATCACGATCACACAATCACGGTCACACAATCACGATCACACAATCACGATCACACAATCACGATCACACAATTACGATCACACAATCACGGTCACACAATCACAGTCACACAATCACACAATCGCACAATCACACAATCACACAATCACACAATCACACAATCACACAATCACACAATCACACAATCACACAATCACACAATCACAAAATCACACAATCACACAATCACACAATCACACTATCACACAATCACACAATCACACAATCACACAATCACACAATCACAATTACACAATCACACAATCACACAATCACACAATCACACAATCACACAGTCACACAATCACACAATCACACAATCACACAAGCACACAATCACACAATCAGACAATCACACAATCACACAATCACACAATCACACAATCACACAAGCACACAATCACACAATCACACAATCACACAACCACAATTACACAATCACACAATCACACAATCACACACTCACACAATCACACAATCACACAATCACACAATCACACAATCACACAATCACACAATCACACAATCACACAATCACACAATCACACAATCACACAATCACACAATCACACAATCACACAATCACACAACCACACAATCACACAATCACACAATCACACACTCATTCAATCACACAGTCACAAACACACAATCACAATCACACAATCACAATCACACAATCACAATCACACAATCACAATCACACAATCACAATCACACAATCACAATCACACGATCACAATCACACAATCACAATTACACAATCACAGTCACATAATCACAATCACACAATCACAATCACACAATCACAATCTCACAATCACAATCACACAATCACAATCACACAATCACACAATCACACAATCACCCAATCTCACAATCACACATTCACACAATCACACAATCACACAATCACACAATCTCAATTACACAATCACAATTACACAATCACACAATCACACAATCACACAATCACACAATCACACAATCACACAATCACACACTCACACAATCACACAATCACAATCACACAATTACAATCACACAATCACAATTACACAATCACACAATCACGCAATCACACAATCACGCAATCATACAATCACACAAGCACACAATCACAATCACGCAATCACACAATCACGATCGCACAATTACGAACACAATCACGGTCACACAATCACAGTCACACAATCACACAATCACAATCACGCAATCACACAATCACGATCACACAATCACAATCACACAATCACAATCACACAATCACAATCACACAATCACAATCACACAATCACAATCACACAATCACAATCACACAATCACAATCACACAATCACAATCACACCATCACAATCACACAATCACAATCACACAATCACAATCACACAATCACAATCACACAATCACAATCACACAATCACAAAGTCACAAAATCACACAATCACAATCACGCAATCACACAATCACGATCACACAATCACGGTCACACAATCACGGTCACACAATCACACAATCGCACAATCACACAATCACACAATCACACAATCACACAATCACACAATCACACAATCACAAATTCACACTATCACACAATCACACAATCACACAATCACACAATCACACAATCACACACTCATTCAATCACACAGTCACAAACACACAATCACAATCACACAATCACAATCACACAATCACAATCACACAATCACAATCACACAATCACAATCACACAATCACAATCACACGATCACAATCACACAATCACAATTACACAATCACAGTCACATAATCACAATCACACAATCACAATCACACAATCACAATCTCACAATCACAATCACACAATCACAATCACACAATCACACAATCACACAATCACCCAATCTCACAATCACACATTCACACAATCACACAATCACACAATCACACAATCTCAATTACACAATCACAATTACACAATCACACAATCACACAATCACACAATCACACAATCACACAATCACACAATCACACACTCACACAATCACACAATCACAATCACACAATTACAATCACACAATCACAATTACACAATCACACAATCACGCAATCACACAATCACGCAATCATACAATCACACAAGCACACAATCACAATCACGCAATCACACAATCACGATCGCACAATTACGAACACAATCACGGTCACACAATCACAGTCACACAATCACACAATCACAATCACGCAATCACACAATCACGATCACACAATCACAATCACACAATCACAATCACACAATCACAATCACACAATCACAATCACACAATCACAATCACACAATCACAATCACACAATCACAATCACACAATCACAATCACACCATCACAATCACACAATCACAATCACACAATCACAATCACACAATCACAATCACACAATCACAAAGTCACAAAATCACACAATCACAATCACGCAATCACACAATCACGATCACACAATCACGGTCACACAATCACGGTCACACAATCACACAATCGCACAATCACACAATCACACAATCACACAATCACACAATCACACAATCACACAATCACAAATTCACACTATCACACAATCACACAATCACACAATCACACAATCACACAATCAAACAATCACACAATCACACTATCACACAATCACACAATCACACAATCACACAATCACACAATCACAATTACACAATCACACAATCACACAATCACACAATCACACAATCACACAATCACACAATCACACAATCACACAATCACACAATCACACAATCACACAATCACACAACCACACAATCACACAATCACACAATCGCACAATCACAATTACACAATCACACAATCACACAATCACACAATCACACAATCGCACAATCACACAATCACACAGTCACACAATCACACAATCACACAATCACACAATCACACAATCACACAATCACACAATCACACAATCACACATTCACGCACTCACACAATCACACAATCACACAATCACACAATCACACAACCACACAATCACACAATCACACATACACTCAATCACACAATCACTGAATCACACAATAACACACTCACACAATCACACAGTCACAATCACACAGTCACAATCACACAATCACGGTCACAGAATCACGGTCACACAATAACGGTCACTCAATCACATATTCACACAATCACACAATCACACAATCGCACAATCACGATCACACAATCACGGTCACACAATCACGATCACACAATCACGATCACACAATCACGATAACACAATTACGATCACACAATCACGGTCACACATTCACACAATCACACAATCGCACAATCACACAATCACACAATCACACAATCACACAATCACACAATCACACAATCACACAATCACAAATTCACACAATCACACAATCACACAACCACACAATCACACAATCACACAATCACACACTCACACAATCACACAGTCACAAACACACAATCACAATCACACAATCACAATCACACAATCACAATCACACAATCACAATCACACAATCACAATCACACAATCACAATCACACAATCACAATCACACAATCACAATTACACAATCACAGTCACATAATCACAATCACACAATCACAATCACACAATCACAATCTCACAATCACAATCACACAATCACAATCACACAATCACACAATCACACAATCACCCAATCTCACAATCACACATTCACACAATCACACAATCACACAATCACACAATCTCAATTACACAATCACAATTACACAATCACACAATCACGCAATCACACAATCACACAATCACACAATCACACACTCACACAATCACACTATCACAATCACACAATCACAATCACACAATCACAATTACACAATCACACAATCACGCAATCACACAATCACGCAATCATACAATCACACAAGCACACAATCACAATCACGCAATCACACAATCACGATCACACAATTACGAACACAATCACGGTCACACAATCACAGTCACACAATCACACAATCACAATCACGCAATCACACAATCACGATCACACAATCACAATCACACAATCACAATCACACAATCACAATCACACACTCACAATCACACAATCACAATCACACAATCACAATCACACAATCACAAAGTCACAAAATCACACAATCACAATCACGCAATCACACAATCACGATCACACAATCACGGTCACACAATCACACAATCGCACAATCACACAATCACACAATCACACAATCACACAATCACACAATCACACAATCACACAATCACAAATTCACACTATCACACAATCACACAATCACACAATCACACAATCACACAATCACACAATCACACAATCACACAATCACACAATCACACTATCACACAATCACACAATCACACAATCACACAATCACACAATCACAATTACACAATCACACAATCACACAATCACACAGTCACACAATCACACAATCACACAATCACACAATCACACAATCACACAATCACACAATCACACAATCACACAATCACACAATCACACAATCACACAATCACACAACCACACAATCACACAATCACACAATCGCACAATCACAATTACACAATCACACAATCACACAATCACACAATCACACAATCACACAATCACACAATCACACAATCACACAATCACACAATCACAAATTCACACAATCACACAATCACACAATCACACAATCACACAATCACACAATCAGACAATCACACAATCACACAATCACACAATCACACAATCACACAATCACACAGTCACACAATCACACAATCACACAATCACACAATCACACAATCACACAATCACACAATCACACAATCACACAATCACACAATCACACTATCACACAATCACACAATCACACAATCACACAATCACACAATCACACAATCACACAATCACACAATCACACAATCACACAATCACACAATCACACAATCACACAATCACACAATCACACAATCACACAATCACACAACCACACAATCACACAATCACACAATCACACACTCCCACAATCACACAGTCACAAACACACAATCACAATCACACAATCACAATCACACAATCACAATCACACAATCACAATCACACAATCACAATCACACAATCACAATCACACAATCACAATCACACAATCACACAATCACAATTACACAATCACAGTGACATAATCACAATCACACTATCACAATCACACAATCACAATCACACAATCACAATCACACAATCACAATCACACAATCACAATCACACAATCACAATCACACAATCACAATCACACAATCACAATTACACAATCACAGTCACATAATCACAATCACACAATCACAATCACACAATCACAATCACACAATCACAATCACACAATCACAATCACGCAATCACAATCACACAATCACAATCACACAATCACAATCACACAATCACAATCACACAATCACACAATCACACAATCACACAATCTCACAATCACACAATCACACAATCACACAATCACACAATCACACAGTCTCAATTACACAATCACAATTACACAATCACACAATCACACAATCACACAATCACACAATCACACAATCACACAATCACACAGTCACACATTCACACAATCACACAACCACACAATCACACAATCACACAATCACACAATCACAATTACACAATCACACAATCACACAATCACACAATCACACAATCACACAGTCACACAATCACACAATCACACAATCACACAATCACACAATCCCACAATCACACAATCAGACAATCACACAATCACACAATCACACAATCACACAATCACACAAGCACACAATCACACAATCACACAATCACACAATCACAATTACACAATCACACAATCACACAATCACACAATCACACAATCACACACTCACACAAGCACACAATCACACAATCACACAATCACACAATCACACAATCACACAATCACACAATCACACAATCACACAATCACACAATCACACAATCACACAATCACACAATCACACTATCACACAATCACACAATCACACAATCACACAATCACACAATCACAATTACACAATCACACAATCACACAATCACACAATCACACAATCACACAATCACACAATCACACAATCACACAATCACACAATCACACAATCACACAATCACACAACCACACAATCACACAATCACACAATCGCACAATCACAATTACACAATCACACAATCACACAATCACACAATCACACAATCGCACAATCACACAATCACACAGTCACACAATCACACAATCACACAATCACACAATCACACAATCACACAATCACACAATCACACAATCACACATTCACGCACTCACACAATCACACAATCACACAATCACACAATCCCACAACCACACAATCACACAATCACACATACACTCAATCACACAATCACTGAATCACACAATAACACACTCACACAATCACACAGTCACAATCACACAGTCACAATCACACAATCACGGTCACAGAATCACGGTCACACAATAACGGTCACTCAATCACATATTCACACAATCACACAATCACACAATCGCACAATCACGATCACACAATCACGGTCACACAATCACGATCACACAATCACGATCACACAATCACGATAACACAATTACGATCACACAATCACGGTCACACATTCACACAATCACACAATCGCACAATCACACAATCACACAATCACACAATCACACAATCACACAATCACACAATCACACAATCACACAATCACAAATTCACACAATCACACAATCACACAATCACACAATCACACAATCACACAATCAGACAATCACACAATCACACAATCACACAATCACACAATCACACAATCACACAGTCACACAATCACACAATCACACAATCACACAATCACACAATCACACAATCACACAATCACACAATCACACAATCACACAATCACACTATCACACAATCACACAATCACACAATCACACAATCACACAATCACACAATCACACAATCACACAATCACACAATCACACAATCACACAATCACACAATCACACAATCACACAATCACACAATCACACAATCACACAACCACACAATCACACAATCACACAATCACACACTCCCACAATCACACAGTCACAAACACACAATCACAATCACACAATCACAATCACACAATCACAATCACACAATCACAATCACACAATCACAATCACACAATCACACAATCACAATTACACAATCACAGTGACATAATCACAATCACACTATCACAATCACACAATCACAATCACACAATCACAATCACACAATCACAATCACACAATCACAATCACACAATCACAATCACACAATCACAATTACACAATCACAGTCACATAATCACAATCACACAATCACAATCACACAATCACAATCACACAATCACAATCACACAATCACAATCACACAATCACAATCACACAATCACAATCACACAATCACAATCACACAATCACACAATCACACAATCACACAATCTCACAATCACACAATCACACAATCACACAATCACACAATCACACAATCACACAATCACACAGTCTCAATTACACAATCACAATTACACAATCACACAATCACACAATCACACAATCACACAGTCTCAATTACACAATCACAATTACACAATCACACAATCACACAATCACACAATCACACAATCACACAATCACACAATCACACAGTCACACATTCACACAATCACACAACCACACAATCACACAATCACACAATCACACAATCACAATTACACAATCACACAATCACACAATCACACAATCACACAATCACACAGTCACACAATCACACAATCACACAATCACACAATCACACAATCACACAATCACACAATCACACAATCACACAATCACAATTACACAATCACACAATCACACAATCACACAATCACACAATCACACAATCACACACTCACACAATCACACAATCACACAATCACACAATCACACAATCACACAATCACACAATCACACAATCACACAATCACACAATCACACAATCACACAATCACACAATCACACAATCACACAACCACACAATCACACAATCACACAATCACACACTCACACAATCACACAGTCACAAACACACAATCACAATCACACAATCACAATCACACAATCACAATCACACAATCACAATCACACAATCACAATCACACAATCACAATCACACAATCACAATCACACAATCACAATCACACAATCACAATTACACAATCACAGTCACATAATCACAATCACACAATCACAATCACACAATCACAATCTCACAATCACAATCACACAATCACAATCACACAATCACACAATCACACAATCACCCAATCTCACAATCACACATTCACACAATCACACAATCACACAATCACACAATCTCAATTACACAATCACAATTACACAATCACACAATCACACAATCACACAATCACACAATCACACAATCACACAATCACACACTCACACAATCACACTATCACAATCACACAATCACAATCACACAATCACAATTACACAATCACACAATCACGCAATCACACAATCACGCAATCATACAATCACACAAGCACACAATCACAATCACGCAATCACACAATCACGATCACACAATTACGAACACAATCACGGTCACACAATCACAGTCACACAATCACACAATCACAATCACGCAATCACACAATCACGATCACACAATCACAATCACACAATCACAATCACACAATCACAATCACACACTCACAATCACACAATCACAATCACACAATCACAATCACACAATCACAAAGTCACAATATCACACAATCACAATCACGCAATCACACAATCACGATCACACAATCACGGTCACACAATCACGGTCACACAATCACACAATCGCACAATCACACAATCACACAATCACACAATCACACAATCACACAATCACACAATCACACAATCACAAATTCACACTATCACACAATCACACAATCACACAATCACACAATCACACAATCACACAATCACACAATCACACAATCACACTATCACACAATCACACAATCACACAATCACACAATCACACAATCACAATTACACAATCACACAATCACACAATCACACAGTCACACAATCACACAATCACACAATCACACAATCACACAATCACACAATCACACAATCACACAATCACACAATCACACAATCACACAATCACACAATCACACAACCACACAATCACACAATCACACAATCGCACAATCACAATTACACAATCACACAATCACACAATCACACAATCACACAATCACACAATCACACAATCACACAGTCACACAATCACACAATCACACAATCACACAATCACACAATCACACAATCACACAATCACACAATCACACATTCACGCACTCACACAATCACACAATCACACAATCACACAATCACACAACCACACAATCACACAATCACACATACACTCAATCACACAATCACTGAATCACACAATAACACACTCACACAATCACACAGTCACAATCACACAGTCACAATCACACAATCACGGTCACAGAATCACGGTCACACAATAACGGTCACTCAATCACATATTCACACAATCACACAATCACACAATCGCACAATCACGATCACACAATCACGGTCACACAATCACGATCACACAATCACGATCACACAATTACGATCACACAATCACGGTCACACATTCACACAATCACACAATCGCACAATCACACAATCACACAATCACACAATCACACAATCACACAATCACACAATCACAAATTCACACAATCACACAATCACACAATCACACAATCACACAATCACACAATCAGACAATCACACAATCACACAATCACACAATCACACAATCACACAATCACACAATCACACAATCACACAATCACACAATCACACAATCACACAGTCACACAATCACACAATCACACAATCACACAATCACACAATCACACAATCACACAATCACACAGTCACACAATCACACAATCACACAATCACACAATCACACAATCACACAATCACACAATCACACAATCACACATTCACGCACTCACACAATCACACAATCACACAATCACACAATCACACAACCACACAATCACACAATCACACATACACTCAATCACACAATCACTGAATCACACAATAACACACTCACACAATCACACAGTCACAATCACACAGTCACAATCACACAATCACGGTCACAGAATCACGGTCACACAATAACGGTCACTCAATCACATATTCACACAATCACACAATCACACAATCGCACAATCACGATCACACAATCACGGTCACACAATCACGATCACACAATCACGATCACACAATTACGATCACACAATCACGGTCACACATTCACACAATCACACAATCGCACAATCACACAATCACACAATCACACAATCACACAATCACACAATCACAAATTCACACAATCACACAATCACACAATCACACAATCACACAATCACACAATCAGACAATCACACAATCACACAATCACACAATCACACAATCACACAATCACACAATCACACAATCACACAATCACACAAGCACACAATCACACAATCACACAATCACACAATCACAATTACACAATCACACAATCACACAATCACACAATCACACAATCACACACTCACACAATCACACAATCACACAATCACACAATCACACAATCACACAATCACACAATCACACAATCACACAATCACACAATCACACAATCACACAATCACACAATCACACAATCACACAACCACACAATCACACAATCACACAATCACACACTCACACAATCACACAGTCACAAACACACAATCACAATCACACAATCACAATCACACAATCACAATCACACAATCACAATCACACAATCACACAATCACAATCACACAATCACAATCACACAATCACAATCACACAATCACAATTACACAATCACAGTCACATAATCACAATCACACAATCACAATCACACAATCACAATCTCACAATCACAATCACACAATCACAATCACACAATCACACAATCACACAATCACCCAATCTCACAATCACACATTCACACAATCACACAATCACACAATCACACAATCTCAATTACACAATCACAATTACACAATCACACAATCACACAATCACACAATCACACAATCACACAATCACACACTCACACAATCACACTATCACAATCACACAATCACAATCACACAATCACAATTACACAATCACACAATCACGCAATCACACAATCACGCAATCATACAATCACACAAGCACACAATCACAATCACGCAATCACACAATCACGATCACACAATTACGAACACAATCACGGTCACACAATCACAGTCACACAATCACACAATCACAATCACGCAATCACACAATCACGATCACACAATCACAATCACACAATCACAATCACACAATCACAATCACACACTCACAATCACACAATCACAATCACACAATCACAATCACACAATCACAAAGTCACAAAATCACACAATCACAATCACGCAATCACACAATCACGATCACACAATCACGGTCACACAATCACGGTCACACAATCACACAATCGCACAATCACACAATCACACAATCACACAATCACACAATCACACAATCACACAATCACACAATCACACAATCACAAATTCACACTATCACACAATCACACAATCACACAATCACACAATCACACAATCACACAATCACACAATCACACAATCACACTATCACACAATCACACAATCACACAATCACACAATCACACAATCACAATTACACAATCACACAATCACACAATCACACAGTCACACAATCACACAATCACACAATCACACAATCACACAATCACACAATCACACAATCACACAATCACACAATCACACAATCACACAATCACACAATCACACAACCACACAATCACACAATCACACAATCGCACAATCACAATTACACAATCACACAATCACACAATCACACAATCACACAATCACACAATCACACAATCACACAGTCACACAATCACACAATCACACAATCACACAATCACACAATCACACAATCACACAATCACACAATCACACATTCACGCACTCACACAATCACACAATCACACAATCACACAATCACACAACCACACAATCACACAATCACACATACACTCAATCACACAATCACTGAATCACACAAGAACACACTCACACAATCACACAGTCACAATCACACAGTCACAATCACACAATCACGGTCACAGAATCACGGTCACACAATAACGGTCACTCAATCACATATTCACACAATCACACAATCACACAATCGCACAATCACGATCACACAATCACGGTCACACAATCACGATCACACAATCACGATCACACAATTACGATCACACAATCACGGTCACACATTCACACAATCACACAATCGCACAATCACACAATCACACAATCACACAATCACACAATCACACAATCACACAATCACAAATTCACACAATCACACAATCACACAATCACACAATCACACAATCACACAATCAGACAATCACACAATCACACAATCACACAATCACACAATCACACAATCACACAATCACACAATCACACAATCACACAATCACACAATCACACAGTCACACAATCACACAATCACACAATCACACAATCACACAATCACACAATCACACAATCACACAATCACACAATCACACAATCACACTATCACACAATCACACAATCACACAATCACACAATCACACAATCACACAATCACACAATCACACAATCACACAATCACACAATCACACAATCACACAATCACACAATCACACAATCACACAATCACACAATCACACAATCACACAATCACACAACCACACAATCACACAATCACACAATCACACACTCACACAATCACACAGTCACAAACACACAATCACACAATCACACAATCACACAGTCACACAATCACACAATCACACAGTCACACAATCACACAATCACACAATCACACAATCAGACAATCACACAATCACACAATCACACAATCACACAATCACACAAGCACACAATCACACAATCACACAATCACACAATCACAATTACACAATCACACAATCACACAATCACACAATCACACAATCACACACTCACACAATCACACAATCACACAATCGCACAATCACAATTACACAATCACACAATCACACAATCACACAATCACACAATCACACAATCGCACAATCACACAATCACACAGTCACACAATCACACAATCACACAATCACACAATCACACAATCACACAATCACACAATCACACAATCACACAATCACACAATCACACAATCACACAAGCACACAATCACACAATCACACAATCACACAACCACAATTACACAATCACACAATCACACAATCACACAATCACACAATCACACACTCACACAATCACACAATCACACAATCACACAATCACACAATCACACAATCACACAATCACACAATCACACAATCACACAATCACACAATCACACAATCACACAATCACACAATCAGACAATCACACAATCACACAATCACACAATCACACAATCACACAATCACACAATCACACAATCACACAATCACACAATCACACAATCACACAGTCACACAATCACACAATCACACAATCACACAATCACACAATCACACAATCACACAATCACACAGTCACACAATCACACAATCACACAATCACACAATCACACAATCACACAATCACACAATCACACAATCACACATTCACGCACTCACACAATCACACAATCACACAATCACACAATCACACAATCACACAATCACACAATCACACAATCACACAGTCACACAATCACACAATCACACAATCACACAATCACACAATCACACAATCACACAATCACACAGTCACACAATCACACAATCACACAATCACACAATCACACAATCACACAATCACACAATCACACAATCACACATTCACGCACTCACACAATCACACAATCACACAATCACACAATCACACAACCACACAATCACACAATCACACATACACTCAATCACACAATCACTGAATCACACAATAACACACTCACACAATCACACAGTCACAATCACACAGTCACAATCACACAATCACGGTCACAGAATCACGGTCACACAATAACGGTCACTCAATCACATATTCACACAATCACACAATCACACAATCGCACAATCACGATCACACAATCACGGTCACACAATCACGATCACACAATCACGATCACACAATTACGATCACACAATCACGGTCACACATTCACACAATCACACAATCGCACAATCACACAATCACACAATCACACAATCACACAATCACACAATCACAAATTCACACAATCACACAATCACACAATCACACAATCACACAATCACACAATCAGACAATCACACAATCACACAATCACACAATCACACAATCACACAATCACACAATCACACAATCACACAATCACACAAGCACACAATCACACAATCACACAATCACACAATCACAATTACACAATCACACAATCACACAATCACACAATCACACAATCACACACTCACACAATCACACAATCACACAATCACACAATCACACAATCACACAATCACACAATCACACAATCACACAATCACACAATCACACAATCACACAATCACACAATCACACAATCACACAACCACACAATCACACAATCACACAATCACACACTCACACAATCACACAGTCACAAACACACAATCACAATCACACAATCACAATCACACAATCACAATCACACAATCACAATCACACAATCACACAATCACAATCACACAATCACAATCACACAATCACAATCACACAATCACAATTACACAATCACAGTCACATAATCACAATCACACAATCACAATCACACAATCACAATCTCACAATCACAATCACACAATCACAATCACACAATCACACAATCACACAATCACCCAATCTCACAATCACACATTCACACAATCACACAATCACACAATCACACAATCTCAATTACACAATCACAATTACACAATCACACAATCACACAATCACACAATCACACAATCACACAATCACACACTCACACAATCACACTATCACAATCACACAATCACAATCACACAATCACAATTACACAATCACACAATCACGCAATCACACAATCACGCAATCATACAATCACACAAGCACACAATCACAATCACGCAATCACACAATCACGATCACACAATTACGAACACAATCACGGTCACACAATCACAGTCACACAATCACACAATCACAATCACGCAATCACACAATCACGATCACACAATCACAATCACACAATCACAATCACACAATCACAATCACACACTCACAATCACACAATCACAATCACACAATCACAATCACACAATCACAAAGTCACAAAATCACACAATCACAATCACGCAATCACACAATCACGATCACACAATCACGGTCACACAATCACGGTCACACAATCACACAATCGCACAATCACACAATCACACAATCACACAATCACACAATCACACAATCACACAATCACACAATCACACAATCACAAATTCACACTATCACACAATCACACAATCACACAATCACACAATCACACAATCACACAATCACACAATCACACAATCACACTATCACACAATCACACAATCACACAATCACACAATCACACAATCACAATTACACAATCACACAATCACACAATCACACAGTCACACAATCACACAATCACACAATCACACAATCACACAATCACACAATCACACAATCACACAATCACACAATCACACAATCACACAATCACACAATCACACAACCACACAATCACACAATCACACAATCGCACAATCACAATTACACAATCACACAATCACACAATCACACAATCACACAATCACACAATCACACAATCACACAGTCACACAATCACACAATCACACAATCACACAATCACACAATCACACAATCACACAATCACACAATCACACATTCACGCACTCACACAATCACACAATCACACAATCACACAATCACACAACCACACAATCACACAATCACACATACACTCAATCACACAATCACTGAATCACACAAGAACACACTCACACAATCACACAGTCACAATCACACAGTCACAATCACACAATCACGGTCACAGAATCACGGTCACACAATAACGGTCACTCAATCACATATTCACACAATCACACAATCACACAATCGCACAATCACGATCACACAATCACGGTCACACAATCACGATCACACAATCACGATCACACAATTACGATCACACAATCACGGTCACACATTCACACAATCACACAATCGCACAATCACACAATCACACAATCACACAATCACACAATCACACAATCACACAATCACAAATTCACACAATCACACAATCACACAATCACACAATCACACAATCACACAATCAGACAATCACACAATCACACAATCACACAATCACACAATCACACAATCACACAATCACACAATCACACAATCACACAATCACACAATCACACAGTCACACAATCACACAATCACACAATCACACAATCACACAATCACACAATCACACAATCACACAATCACACAATCACACAATCACACTATCACACAATCACACAATCACACAATCACACAATCACACAATCACACAATCACACAATCACACAATCACACAATCACACAATCACACAATCACACAATCACACAATCACACAATCACACAATCACACAATCACACAATCACACAATCACACAACCACACAATCACACAATCACACAATCACACACTCACACAATCACACAGTCACAAACACACAATCACACAATCACACAATCACACAGTCACACAATCACACAATCACACAGTCACACAATCACACAATCACACAATCACACAATCAGACAATCACACAATCACACAATCACACAATCACACAATCACACAAGCACACAATCACACAATCACACAATCACACAATCACAATTACACAATCACACAATCACACAATCACACAATCACACAATCACACACTCACACAATCACACAATCACACAATCGCACAATCACAATTACACAATCACACAATCACACAATCACACAATCACACAATCACACAATCGCACAATCACACAATCACACAGTCACACAATCACACAATCACACAATCACACAATCACACAATCACACAATCACACAATCACACAATCACACAATCACACAATCACACAATCACACAAGCACACAATCACACAATCACACAATCACACAACCACAATTACACAATCACACAATCACACAATCACACAATCACACAATCACACACTCACACAATCACACAATCACACAATCACACAATCACACAATCACACAATCACACAATCACACAATCACACAATCACACAATCACACAATCACACAATCACACAATCACACAATCACACAACCACACAATCACACAATCACACAATCACACACTCATTCAATCACACAGTCACAAACACACAATCACAATCACACAATCACAATCACACAATCACAATCACACAATCACAATCACACAATCACAATCACACAATCACAATCACACAATCACAATCACACAATCACAATCACACAATCACAATTACACAATCACAGTCACATAATCACAATCACACAATCACAATCACACAATCACAATCTCACAATCACAATCACACAATCACAATCACACAATCACACAATCACACAATCACCCAATCTCACAATCACACATTCACACAATCACACAATCACACAATCACACAATCTCAATTACACAATCACAATTACACAATCACACAATCACACAATCACACAATCACACAATCACACAATCACACACTCACACAATCACACAATCACAATCACACAATTACAATCACACAATCACAATTACACAATCACACAATCACGCAATCACACAATCACGCAATCATACAATCACACAAGCACACAATCACAATCACGCAATCACACAATCACGATCGCACAATTACGAACACAATCACGGTCACACAATCACAGTCACACAATCACACAATCACAATCACAATCACGCAATCACACAATCACGATCACACAATCACAATCACACAATCACAATCACACAATCACAATCACACAATCACAATCACACAATCACAATCACACAATCACAATCACACAATCACAATCACACAATCACAATCACACAATCACAATCACACAATCACAATCACACAATCACAATCACACAATCACAATCACACAATCACACAATCACAATCACGCAATCACACAATCACGATCACACAATCACGGTCACACAATCACGGTCACACAATCACACAATCGCACAATCACACAATCACACAATCACACAATCACACAATCACACAATCACACAATCACACAATCACAAATTCACACTATCACACAATCACACAATCACACAATCACACAATCACACAATCACACAATCACACTATCACACAATCACACAATCACACAATCACACAATCACACAATCACAATTACACAATCACACAATCACACAATCACACAATCACACAATCACACAATCACACAATCACACAATCACACAATCACACAATCACACAATCACACAATCACACAACCACACAATCACACAATCACACAATCGCACAATCACAATTACACAATCACACAATCACACAATCACACAATCACACAATCGCACAATCACACAATCACACAGTCACACAATCACACAATCACACAATCACACAATCACACAATCACACAATCACACAATCACACAATCACACATTCACGCACTCACACAATCACACAATCACACAATCACACAATCACACAACCACACAATCACACAATCACACATACACTCAATCACACAATCACTGAATCACACAATAACACACTCACACAATCACACAGTCACAATCACACAGTCACAATCACACAATCACGGTCACAGAATCACGGTCACACAATAACGGTCACTCAATCACATATTCACACAATCACACAATCACACAATCGCACAATCACGATCACACAATCACGGTCACACAATCACGATCACACAATCACGATCACACAATCACGATAACACAATTACGATCACACAATCACGGTCACACATTCACACAATCACACAATCGCACAATCACACAATCACACAATCACACAATCACACAATCACACAATCACACAATCACAAATTCACACAATCACACAATCACACAATCACACAATCACACAATCACACAATCAGACAATCACACAATCACACAATCACACAATCACACAATCACACAATCACACAGTCACACAATCACACAATCACACAATCACACAATCACACAATCACACAATCACACAATCACACAATCACACAATCACACAATCACACTATCACACAATCACACAATCACACAATCACACAATCACACAATCACACAATCACACAATCACACAATCACACAATCACACAATCACACAATCACACAATCACACAATCACACAATCACACAATCACACAATCACACAATCACACAACCACACAATCACACAATCACACAATCACACACTCACACAATCACACAGTCACAAACACACAATCACAATCACACAATCACAATCACACAATCACAATCACACAATCACAATCACACAATCACACAATCACAATTACACAATCACAGTGACATAATCACAATCACACTATCACAATCACACAATCACAATCACACAATCACAATCACACAATCACAATCACACAATCACAATCACACAATCACAATCACACAATCACAATTACACAATCACAGTCACATAATCACAATCACACAATCACAATCACACAATCACAATCACACAATCACAATCACACAATCACAATCACACAATCACAATCACACAATCACAATCACACAATCACACAATCACACAATCACACAATCTCACAATCACACAATCACACAATCACACAATCACACAATCACACAGTCTCAATTACACAATCACAATTACACAATCACACAATCACACAATCACACAATCACACAATCACACAATCACACAATCACACAGTCACACATTCACACAATCACACAACCACACAATCACACAATCACACAATCACACAATCACAATTACACAATCACACAATCACACAATCACACAATCACACAATCACACAGTCACACAATCACACAATCACACAATCACACAATCACACAATCACACAATCACACAATCAGACAATCACACAATCACACAATCACACAATCACACAATCACACAAGCACACAATCACACAATCACACAATCACACAATCACAATTACACAATCACACAATCACACAATCACACAATCACACAATCACACACTCACACAATCACACAATCACACAATCACACAATCACACAATCACACAATCACACAATCACACAATCACACAATCACACAATCACACAATCACACAATCACACAATCACACAATCACACAACCACACAATCACACAATCACACAATCACACACTCACACAATCACACAGTCACAAACACACAATCACAATCACACAATCACAATCACACAATCACAATCACACAATCACAAACACACAATCACACAATCACAATCACACAATCACAATCACACAATCACAATCACACAATCACAATCACACAATCACAATCACACAATCACACAATCACAATCACACAATCACAATCACACAATCACAATCACACAATCACAATTACACAATCACAGTCACATAATCACAATCACACAATCACAATCACACAATCACAATCTCACAATCACAATCACACAATCACAATCACACAATCACACAATCACACAATCACCCAATCTCACAATCACACATTCACACAATCACACAATCACACAATCACACAATCTCAATTACACAATCACAATTACACAATCACACAATCACACAATCACACAATCACACAATCACACAATCACACACTCACACAATCACACAATCACAATCACACAATCACAATTACACAATCACACAATCACGCAATCACACAATCACGCAATCATACAATCACACAAGCACACAATCACAATCACGCAATCACACAATCACGATCACACAATTACGAACACAATCACGGTCACACAATCACAGTCACACAATCACACAATCACAATCACGCAATCACACAATCACGATCACACAATCACAATCACACAATCACAATCACACAATCACAATCACACAATCACAATCACACAATCACAATCACACAATCACAATCACACAATCACAATCACACAATCACAAAGTCACAAAATCACACAATCACAAAGTCACAAAATCACACAATCACAATCACGCAATCACACAATCACGATCACACAATCACGGTCACACAATCACGGTCACACAATCACACAATCGCACAATCACACAATCACACAATCACACAATCACACAATCACACAATCACACAATCACACAATCACACAATCACACAATCACAAATTCACACTATCACACAATCACACAATCACACAATCACACAATCACACAATCACACAATCACACAATCACACAATCACACTATCACACAATCACACAATCACACAATCACACTATCACACAATCACACAATCACACAATCACACAATCACACAGTCACACAATCACACAATCACACAATCACACAATCACACAATCACACAATCACACAATCACACAGTCACACAATCACACAATCACACAATCACACAATCACACAATCACACAATCACACAATCACACAATCACACAGTCACACAATCACACAATCACACAATCACACAATCACACAATCACACAATCACACAATCACACAATCACACATTCACGCACTCACACAATCACACAATCACACAATCACACAATCACACAACCACACAATCACACAATCACACATACACTCAATCACACAATCACTGAATCACACAATAACACACTCACACAATCACACAGTCACAATCACACAGTCACAATCACACAATCACGGTCACAGAATCACGGTCACACAATAACGGTCACTCAATCACATATTCACACAATCACACAATCACACAATCGCACAATCACGATCACACAATCACGGTCACACAATCACGATCACACAATCACGATCACACAATTACGATCACACAATCACGGTCACACATTCACACAATCACACAATCGCACAATCACACAATCACACAATCACACAATCACACAATCACACAATCACACAATCACAAATTCACACAATCACACAATCACACAATCACACAATCACACAATCACACAATCAGACAATCACACAATCACACAATCACACAATCACACAATCACACAATCACACAATCACACAATCACACAATCACACAATCACACAATCACACAGTCACACAATCACACAATCACACAATCACACAATCACACAATCACACAATCACACAATCACACAGTCACACAATCACACAATCACACAATCACACAATCACACAATCACACAATCACACAATCACACAATCACACATTCACGCACTCACACAATCACACAATCACACAATCACACAATCACACAACCACACAATCACACAATCACACATACACTCAATCACACAATCACTGAATCACACAATAACACACTCACACAATCACACAGTCACAATCACACAGTCACAATCACACAATCACGGTCACAGAATCACGGTCACACAATAACGGTCACTCAATCACATATTCACACAATCACACAATCACACAATCGCACAATCACGATCACACAATCACGGTCACACAATCACGATCACACAATCACGATCACACAATTACGATCACACAATCACGGTCACACATTCACACAATCACACAATCGCACAATCACACAATCACACAATCACACAATCACACAATCACACAATCACACAATCACACAATCACAAATTCACACAATCACACAATCACACAATCACACAATCACACAATCACACAATCAGACAATCACACAATCACACAATCACACAATCACACAATCACACAATCACACAATCACACAATCACACAATCACACAAGCACACAATCACACAATCACACAATCACACAATCACAATTACACAATCACACAATCACACAATCACACAATCACACAATCACACACTCACACAATCACACAATCACACAATCACACAATCACACAATCACACAATCACACAATCACACAATCACACAATCACACAATCACACAATCACACAATCACACAATCACACAACCACACAATCACACAATCACACAATCACACACTCACACAATCACACAGTCACAAACACACAATCACAATCACACAATCACAATCACACAATCACAATCACACAATCACAATCACACAATCACAATCACACAATCACAATCACACAATCACAATCACACAATCACAATCACACAATCACAATCACACAATCACAATTACACAATCACAGTCACATAATCACAATCACACAATCACAATCACACAATCACAATCTCACAATCACAATCACACAATCACAATCACACAATCACACAATCACACAATCACCCAATCTCACAATCACACATTCACACAATCACACAATCACACAATCACACAATCTCAATTACACAATCACAATTACACAATCACACAATCACACAATCACACAATCACACAATCACACACTCACACAATCACACTATCACAATCACACAATCACAATCACACAATCACAATTACACAATCACACAATCACGCAATCACACAATCACGCAATCATACAATCACACAAGCACACAATCACAATCACGCAATCACACAATCACGATCACACAATTACGAACACAATCACGGTCACACAATCACAGTCACACAATCACACAATCACAATCACGCAATCACACAATCACGATCACACAATCACAATCACACAATCACAATCACACAATCACAATCACACACTCACAATCACACAATCACAATCACACAATCACAATCACACAATCACAAAGTCACAAAATCACACAATCACAATCACGCAATCACACAATCACGATCACACAATCACGGTCACACAATCACGGTCACACAATCACACAATCGCACAATCACACAATCACACAATCACACAATCACACAATCACACAATCACACAATCACACAATCACAAATTCACACTATCACACAATCACACAATCACACAATCACACAATCACACAATCACACAATCACACAATCACACAATCACACAATCACACAACCACACAATCACACAATCACACAATCGCACAATCACAATTACACAATCACACAATCACACAATCACACAATCACACAATCACACACTCACACAATCACACAGTCACAAACACACAATCACACAATCACACAATCACACAGTCACACAATCACACAATCACACAGTCACACAATCACACAATCACACAATCACACAATCAGACAATCACACAATCACACAATCACACAATCACACAATCACACAAGCACACAATCACACAATCACACAATCACACAATCACAATTACACAATCACACAATCACACAATCACACAATCACACAATCACACACTCACACAATCACACAATCACACAATCGCACAATCACAATTACACAATCACACAATCACACAATCACACAATCACACAATCACACAATCGCACAATCACACAATCACACAGTCACACAATCACACAATCACACAATCACACAATCACACAATCACACAATCACACAATCACATAATCACACAATCACACAATCACACAATCACACAAGCACACAATCACACAATCACACAATCACACAACCACAATTACACAATCACACAATCACACAATCACACAATCACACAATCACACACTCACACAATCACACAATCACACAATCACACAATCACACAATCACACAATCACACAATCACACAATCACACAATCACACAATCACACAATCACACAATCACACAATCACACAATCACACAATCACACAACCACACAATCACACAATCACACAATCACACACTCATTCAATCACACAGTCACAAACACACAATCACAATCACACAATCACAATCACACAATCACAATCACACAATCACAATCACACAATCACAATCACACAATCACAATCACACAATCACAATCACACAATCACAATCACACAATCACAATCACACAATCACAATTACACAATCACAGTCACATAATCACAATCACACAATCACAATCACACAATCACAATCTCACAATCACAATCACACAATCACAATCACACAATCACACAATCACACAATCACCCAATCTCACAATCACACATTCACACAATCACACAATCACACAATCACACAATCTCAATTACACAATCACAATTACACAATCACACAATCACACAATCACACAATCACACAATCACACAATCACACACTCACACAATCACACAATCACAATCACACAATTACAATCACACAATCACAATTACACAATCACACAATCACGCAATCACACAATCACGCAATCATACAATCACACAAGCACACAATCACAATCACGCAATCACACAATCACGATCGCACAATTACGAACACAATCACGGTCACACAATCACAGTCACACAATCACACAATCACAATCACAATCACGCAATCACACAATCACGATCACACAATCACAATCACACAATCACAATCACACAATCACAATCACACAATCACAATCACACAATCACAATCACACAATCACAATCACACAATCACAATCACACAATCACAATCACACAATCACAATCACACAATCACAATCACACAATCACACAATCACAATCACGCAATCACACAATCACGATCACACAATCACGGTCACACAATCACGGTCACACAATCACACAATCGCACAATCACACAATCACACAATCACACAATCACACAATCACACAATCACACAATCACACAATCACAAATTCACACTATCACACAATCACACAATCACACAATCACACAATCACACAATCACACAATCACACTATCACACAATCACACAATCACACAATCACACAATCACACAATCACAATTACACAATCACACAATCACACAATCACACAATCACACAATCACACAATCACACAATCACACAATCACACAATCACACAATCACACAATCACACAATCACACAACCACACAATCACACAATCACACAATCGCACAATCACAATTACACAATCACACAATCACACAATCACACAATCACACAATCGCACAATCACACAATCACACAGTCACACAATCACACAATCACACAATCACACAATCACACAATCACACAATCACACAATCACACAATCACACATTCACGCACTCACACAATCACACAATCACACAATCACACAATCACACAACCACACAATCACACAATCACACATACACTCAATCACACAATCACTGAATCACACAATAACAAACTCACACAATCACACAATCACACAATCACACAATCACACAATCACACAATCACACAATCACACTATCACACAATCACACAATCACACAATCACACAATCACACAATCACACAATCACACAATCACACAATCACACAATCACACAATCACACAATCACACAATCACACAATCACACAATCACACAATCACACAATCACACAATCACACAATCACACAACCACACAATCACACAATCACACAATCACACACTCACACAATCACACAGTCACAAACACACAATCACAATCACACAATCACAATCACACAATCACAATCACACAATCACAATCACACAATCACACAATCACAATTACACAATCACAGTGACATAATCACAATCACACTATCACAATCACACAATCACAATCACACAATCACAATCACACAATCACAATCACACAATCACAATCACACAATCACAATCACACAATCACAATCACACAATCACAATCACACAATCACAATTACACAATCACAGTCACATAATCACAATCACACAATCACAATCACACAATCACAATCACACAATCACAATCACACAATCACAATCACACAATCACAATCACACAATCACAATCACACAATCACACAATCACACAATCACACAATCTCACAATCACACAATCACACAATCACACAATCACACAATCACACAGTCTCAATTACACAATCACAATTACACAATCACACAATCACACAATCACACAATCACACAATCACACAATCACACAATCACACAGTCACACATTCACACAATCACACAACCACACAATCACACAATCACACAATCACACAATCACAATTACACAATCACACAATCACACAATCACACAATCACACAATCACACAGTCACACAATCACACAATCACACAATCACACAATCACACAATCACACAATCACACAATCAGACAATCACACAATCACACAATCACACAATCACACAATCACACAAGCACACAATCACACAATCACACAATCACACAATCACAATTACACAATCACACAATCACACAATCACACAATCACACAATCACACACTCACACAATCACACAATCACACAATCACACAATCACACAATCACACAATCACACAATCACACAATCACACAATCACACAATCACACAATCACACAATCACACAATCACACAATCACACAACCACACAATCACACAATCACACAATCACACACTCACACAATCACACAGTCACAAACACACAATCACAATCACACAATCACAATCACACAATCACAATCACACAATCACAATCACACAATCACAATCACACAATCACAATCACACAATCACAATCACACAATCACAATCACACAATCACAATTACACAATCACAGTCACATAATCACAATCACACAATCACAATCACACAATCACAATCTCACAATCACAATCACACAATCACAATCACACAATCACACAATCACACAATCACCCAATCTCACAATCACACATTCACACAATCACACAATCACACAATCACACAATCTCAATTACACAATCACAATTACACAATCACACAATCACACAATCACACAATCACACAATCACACAATCACACAATCACACACTCACACAATCACACAATCACAATCACACAATCACAATCACACAATCACAATTACACAATCACACAATCACGCAATCACACAATCACGCAATCATACAATCACACAAGCACACAATCACAATCACGCAATCACACAATCACGATCACACAATTACGAACACAATCACGGTCACACAATCACAGTCACACAATCACACAATCACAATCACGCAATCACACAATCACGATCACACAATCACAATCACACAATCACAATCACACAATCACAATCACACAATCACAATCACACAATCACAATCACACAATCACAATCACACAATCACAAAGTCACAAAATCACACAATCACAATCACGCAATCACACAATCACGATCACACAATCACGGTCACACAATCACAATCACACAATCGCACAATCACACAATCACACAATCACACAATCACACAATCACACAATCACACAATCACACAATCACACAATCACACAATCACAAATTCACACTATCACACAATCACACAATCACACAATCACACAATCACACAATCACACAATCACACAATCACACAATCACACTATCACACAATCACACAATCACACAATCACACAATCACACAATCACAATTACACAATCACACAATCACACAATCACACAGTCACACAATCACACAATCACACAATCACACAATCACACAATCACACAATCACACAATCACACAATCACACAATCACACAATCACACAATCACACAATCACACAATCACACAACCACACAATCACACAATCACACAATCGCACAATCACAATTACACAATCACACAATCACACAATCACACAATCACACAATCACACAATCACACAATCACACAGTCACACAATCACACAATCACACAATCACACAATCACACAATCACACAATCACACAATCACACAATCACACATTCACGCACTCACACAATCACACAATCACACAATCACACAATCACACAACCACACAATCACACAATCACACAGTCACTGAATCACACAATAACACACTCACACAATCACACAGTCACAATCACACAGACACAATCACACAATCACGGTCACAGAATCACGGTCACACAATAACGGTCACTCAATCACATATTCACACAATCACACAATCACACAATCGCACAATCACGATCACACAATCACGGTCACACAATCACGATCACACAATCACGATCACACAATCACGATAACACAATTACGATCACACAATCACGGTCACACATTCACACAATCACACAATCGCACAATCACACAATCACACAATCACACAATCACACAATCACACAATCACACAATCACAAATTCACACAATCACACAATCACACAATCACACAATCACACAATCACACAATCAGACAATCACACAATCACACAATCACACAATCACACAATCACACAATCACACAATCACACAATCACACAATCACACAATCACACAGTCACACAATCACACAATCACACAATCACACAATCACACAATCACACAATCACACAATCACACAATCACACAATCACACTATCACACAATCACACAATCACACAATCACACAATCACACAATCACACAATCACACAATCACACAATCACACAATCACACAATCACACAATCACACAATCACACAATCACACAATCACACAATCACACAATCACACAATCACACAACCACACAATCACACAATCACACAATCACACACTCACACAATCACACAGTCACAAACACACAATCACACAATCACACAATCACAAAGTCACACAATCACACAATCACACAGTCACACAATCACACAATCACACAATCACACAATCAGACAATCACACAATCACACAATCACACAATCACACAATCACACAAGCACACAATCACACAATCACACAATCACACAATCACAATTACACAATCACACAATCACACAATCACACAATCACACAATCACACACTCACACAATCACACAATCACACAATCACACAATCACACAATCACACAATCACACAATCACACAATCACACAATCACACAATCACACAATCACACAATCACACAATCACACAATCACACAATCACACAACCACACAATCACACAATCACACAATCACACACTCACACAATCACACAGTCACAAACACACAATCACAATCACACAATCACAATCACACAATCACAATCACACAATCACAATCACACAATCACAATCACACAATCACAATCACACAATCACAATCACACAATCACAATCACACAATCACAATTACACAATCACAGTCACATAATCAAAATCACACAATCACAATCACACAATCACAATCTCACAATCACAATCACACAATCACAATCACACAATCACACAATCACACAATCACCCAATCTCACAATCACACATTCACACAATCACACAATCACACAATCACACAATCTCAATTACACAATCACACAATCACACAATCACACAATCACACAATCACACAATCACACAATCACACACTCACACAATCACACAATCACAATCACACAATCACAATCACACAATCACAATTACACAATCACACAATCACGCAATCACACAATCACGCAATCATACAATCACACAAGCACACAATCACAATCACGCAATCACACAATCACGATCACACAATTACGAACACAATCACGGTCACACAATCACAGTCACACAATCACACAATCACAATCACGCAATCACACAATCACGATCACACAATCACAATCACACAATCACAATCACACAATCACAATCACACAATCACAATCACACAATCACAATCACACAATCACAATCACACAATCACAAAGTCACAAAATCACACAATCACAATCACGCAATCACACAATCACGATCACACAATCACGGTCACACAATCACGGTCACACAATCACACAATCGCACAATCACACAATCACACAATCACACAATCACACAATCACACAATCACACAATCACAAATTCACACTATCACACAATCACACAATCACACAATCACACAATCACACAATCACACAATCACACAATCACACAATCACACTATCACACAATCACACAATCACACAATCACACAATCACACAATCACAATTACACAATCACACAATCACACAATCACACAGTCACACAATCACACAATCACACAATCACACAATCACACAATCACACAATCACACAATCACACAATCACACAATCACACAATCACACAATCACACAATCACACAATCACACAACCACACAATCACACAATCACACAATCGCACAATCACAATTACACAATCACACAATCACACAATCACACAATCACACAATCACACAATCACACAATCACACAGTCACACAATCACACAATCACACAATCACACAATCACACAATCACACAATCACACAATCACACATTCACGCACTCACACAATCACACAATCACACAATCACACAATCACACAACCACACAATCACACAATCACACATACACTCAATCACACAATCACTGAATCACACAATAACACACTCACACAATCACACAGTCACAATCACACAGTCACAATCACACAATCACGGTCACAGAATCACGGTCACACAATAACGGTCACTCAATGACATATTCACACAATCACACAATCACACAATCGCACAATCACGATCACACAATCACGGTCACACAATCACGATCACACAATCACGATCACACAATCACGATAACACAATTACGATCACACAATCACGGTCACACATTCACACAATCACACAATCGCACAATCACACAATCACACAATCACACAATCACACAATCACACAATCACACAATCACAAATTCACACAATCACACAATCACACAATCACACAATCACACAATCACACAGTCAGACAATCACACAATCACACAATCACACAATCACACAATCACACAATCACACAATCACACAATCACACAATCACACAGTCACACAATCACACAATCACACAATCACACAATCACACAATCACACAATCACACAATCACACAATCACACAATCACACAATCACACAATCACACTATCACACAATCACACAATCACACAATCACACAATCACACAATCACACAATCACACAATCACACAATCACACAATCACACAATCACACAATCACACAATCACACAATCACACAATCACACAATCACACAATCACACAAACACACAATCACACAACCACACAATCACACAATCACACAATCACACACTCACACAATCACACAGTCACAAACACACAATCACAATCACACAATCACAATCACACAATCACAATCACACAATCACAATTACACAATCACAATCACACAATCACACAATCACAATTACACAATCACAGTGACATAATCACAATCACACTATCACAATCACACAATCACAATCACACAATCACAATCACACAATCACAATCACACAATCACAATCACACAATCACAATCACACAATCACAATCACACAATCACAATTACACAATCACAGTCACATAATCACAATCACACAATCACAATCACACAATCACAATCACACAATCACAATCACACAATCACAATCACACAATCACAATCACACAATCACAATCACACAATCACACAATCACACAATCACACAATCTCACAATCACACAATCACACAATCACACAATCACACAATCACACAATCACACAATCTCAATTACACAATCACAATTACACAATCACACAATCACACAATCACACAATCACACAATCACACAATCACACAATCACACAATCACACAGTCACACATTCACACAATCACACAATCACACAATCACACAATCACACAATCACACAATCACACAATCACACAACCACACAATCACACAATCACACAATCACACAATCACAATTACACAATCACACAATCACACAATCACACAATCACACAATCACACAATCACACAATCACACAATCACACAATCACACAATCACACAATCACACAATCACACAACCACACAATCACACAATCACACAATCACACACTCACACAATCACACAGTCACAAACACACAATCACACAATCACACAATCACACAGTCACACAATCACACAATCACACAGTCACACAATCACACAATCACACAATCACACAATCAGACAATCACACAATCACACAATCACACAATCACACAATCACACAAGCACACAATCACACAATCACACAATCACACAATCACAATTACACAATCACACAATCACACAATCACACAATCACACAATCACACACTCACACAATCACACAATCACACAATCACACAATCACACAATCACACAATCACACAATCACACAATCACACAATCACACAATCACACAATCACACAATCACACAATCACACAACCACACAATCACACAATCACACAATCACACACTCACACAATCACACAGTCACAAACACACAATCACAATCACACAATCACAATCACACAATCACAATCACACAATCACAATCACACAATCACAATCACACAATCACAATCACACAATCACAATCACACAATCACAATTACACAATCACAGTCACATAATCACAATCACACAATCACAATCACACAATCACAATCTCACAATCACAATCACACAATCACAATCACACAATCACACAATCACACAATCACCCAATCTCACAATCACACATTCACACAATCACACAATCACACAATCACACAATCTCAATTACACAATCACAATTACACAATCACACAATCACACAATCACACAATCACACAATCACACAATCACACAATCACACAATCACACAATCACACACTCACACAATCACACAATCACACAATCACAATCACACAATCACAATCACACAATCACAATTACACAATCACACAATCACGCAATCACACAATCACGCAATCATACAATCACACAAGCACACAATCACAATCACGCAATCACACAATCACGATCACACAATTACGAACACAATCACGGTCACACAATCACAGTCACACAATCACACAATCACAATCACGCAATCACACAATCACGATCACACAATCACAATCACACAATCACAATCACACAATCACAATCACACAATCACAATCACACAATCACAATCACACAATCACAATCACACAATCACAATCACACAATCACAAAGTCACAAAATCACACAATCACAATCACGCAATCACACAATCACGATCACACAATCACGGTCACACAATCACGGTCACACAATCACACAATCGCACAATCACACAATCACACAATCACACAATCACACAATCACACAATCACACAATCACAAATTCACACTATCACACAATCACACAATCACACAATCACACAATCACACAATCACACAATCACACAATCACACAATCACACAATCACACAACCACACAATCACACAATCACACAATCGCACAATCACAATTACACAATCACACAATCACACAATCACACAATCACACAATCACACAATCACACAATCACACAGTCACACAATCACACAATCACACAATCACACAATCACACAATCACACAATCACACAATCACACAATCACACATTCACGCACTCACACAATCACACAATCACACAATCACACAATCACACAACCACACAATCACACAATCACACATACACTCAATCACACAATCACTGAATCACACAATAACACACTCACACAATCACACAGTCACAATCACACAGTCACAATCACACAATCACGGTCACAGAATCACGGTCACACAATAACGGTCACTCAATGACATATTCACACAATCACACAATCACACAATCGCACAATCACGATCACACAATCACGGTCACACAATCACGATCACACAATCACGATCACACAATCACGATAACACAATTACGATCACACAATCACGGTCACACATTCACACAATCACACAATCGCACAATCACACAATCACACAATCACACAATCACACAATCACACAATCACACAATCACAAATTCACACAATCACACAATCACACAATCACACAATCACACAATCACACAATCAGACAATCACACAATCACACAATCACACAATCACACAATCACACAATCACACAATCACACAATCACACAATCACACAGTCACACAATCACACAATCACACAATCACACAATCACACAATCACACAATCACACAATCACACAATCACACAATCACACAATCACACAATCACACTATCACACAATCACACAATCACACAATCACACAATCACACAATCACACAATCACACAATCACACAATCACACAATCACACAATCACACAATCACACAATCACACAATCACACAATCACACAATCACACAACCACACAATCACACAATCACACAATCACACACTCACACAATCACACAGTCACAAACACACAATCACAATCACACAATCACAATCACACAATCACAATCACACAATCACAATTACACAATCACAATCACACAATCACACAATCACAATTACACAATCACAGTGACATAATCACAATCACACTATCACAATCACACAATCACAATCACACAATCACAATCACACAATCACAATCACACAATCACAATCACACAATCACAATCACACAATCACAATTACACAATCACAGTCACATAATCACAATCACACAATCACAATCACACAATCACAATCACACAATCACAATCACACAATCACACAATCACACAATCACACAATCTCACAATCACACAATCACACAATCACACAATCACACAATCACACAATCTCAATTACACAATCACAATTACACAATCACACAATCACACAATCACACAATCACACAATCACACAGTCACACATTCACACAATCACACAATCACACAATCACACAATCACACAATCACACAATCACACAATCACACAACCACACAATCACACAATCACACAATCACACAATCACAATTACACAATCACACAATCACACAATCACACAATCACACAATCACACAGTCACACAATCACACAATCACACAATCACACAATCACACAATCACACAATCACACAATCACACAATCACACAATCACACAATCACACAATCACACAATCACACAACCACACAATCACACAATCACACAATCACACAGTCACAAACACACAATCACAATCACACAATCACAATCACACAATCACAATTACACAATCACACAATCACACACTCACACAATCACACAGTCACAAACACACAATCACAATCACACAATCACAATCACACAATCACAATCACACAATCACAATCACACAATCACAATTACACAATCACACAGTCACACAATCACACAATCACACAATCTCAATTACACAATCACAATTACACAATCACACAATCACACAATCACACAATCACACAATCACACAATCACACAATCACACAATCACACAATCACACAATCACACAATCACACACTCACACAATCACACAATCACAATCACACAATCACAATTACACAATCACACAATCACACAATCACGCAATCACACAATCACGCAATCATACAATCACACAAGCACACAATCACAATCACGCAATCACACAATCACGATCACACAATTACGAACACAATCACGGTCACACAATCACAGTCACACAATCACACAATCTCACAATCACACAATCACACAATCACACAATCACACAATCACACAATCACACAATCTCAATTACACAATCACAATTACACAATCACACAATCACACAATCACACAATCACACAATCACACAATCACACAATCACACAATCACACAATCACACAATCACACAATCACACAGTCACACATTCACACAGTCACACAATCACACAATCACACAATCACACAATCACACAATCACACAATCACACAACCACACAATCACACAATCACACAATCACACAATCACAATTACACAATCACACAATCACACAATCACACAATCACACAATCACACAATCACACAGTCACACAATCACACAATCACACAATCACACAATCACACAATCACACAATCACACAATCACACAATCACACAATCACACAATCACACAATCACACAATCACACAACCACACAGTCACACAATCACACAATCACACAGTCACAAACACACAATCACAATCACACAATCACAATCACACAATCACAATCACACAATCACAATCACACAATCACAATCACACAATCACAATTACACAATCACACAATCACACACTCACACAATCACACAGTCACAAGCACACAATCACAATCACACAATCACAATCACACAATCACAATCACACAATCACAATTACACAATCACACAATCACACAATCACACAATCTCAATTACACAATCACAATTACACAATCACACAATCACACAATCACACAATCACACAATCATACAATCACACAATCACACAATCACACAATCACACAATCACACAATCACACACTCACACAATCACACAATCACAATCACACAATCACAATTACACAATCACACAATCACACAATCACGCAATCACACAATCACGCAATCATACAATCACACAATCACACAATCACAATCACGCAATCACACAACCACGATCACACAATCACGATCACACAATCACGATCACACAATCACGGTCACACAATCACGGTCACTCAATCACGGTCACACAATCACGGTCACACAATCACGGTCACACAATCACACAATCACACAATCACACAATCACACAATCACACAATCACACAATCACACTATCACACAATCACACAATCACACAATCACACAATCACACAATCACACAATCACAATTACACAATCACACAATCACACAATCACACAATCACACAGTCACACAATCACACAATCACACAATCACACAATCACACAATCACACAATCACACAATCACACAATCACACAATCACACAATCACACAATCACACAATCACACAATCACACAATCACACAATCACACAATCACACAATCACACAATCACACAATCACACTATCACACAATCACAAAATCACACAATCACACAATCACACAATCACAATTACACAATCACACAATCACACAATCACACAATCACACAATCACACAGTCACACAATCACACAATCACACAATCACACAATCACACAATCACACAATCACACAACCACACAATCACACAATCACACAATCACACAATCACACAATCACAATCACGCAATCACACAATCACGATCACACAATCACAATCACACAATCACAATCACACAATCACAATCACACAATCACAATCACACAATCACAATCACACAATCACAATCACACAATCACAATTACACAATCACAGTCACATTATCACAATCACACAATCACAATCACACAATCACAATCACACAATCACAATCACACAATCACAATCACACAATCACACAATCACACAATCACACAATCTCACAATCACACATTCACACAATCACACAATCACACAATCACACAATCTCAATTACACAATCACAATTACACAATCACACAATCACACAATCACACAATCACACAATCACACAATCACACAATCACACAATCACACACTCACACAATCACACAATCACAATCACACAATCACAATCACACAATCACAATTACACAATCACACAATCACGCAATCACACAATCACGCAATCATACAATCACACAAGCACACAAGCACACAATCACAATCACGCAATCACACAATCACGATCACACAATTACGAACACAATCGCGGTCACACAATCACAGTCAAACAATCACACAACCACAATCACGCAATCACACAATCACGATCACACAATCACAATCACACAATCACAATCACACAATCACAATCACACAATCACAATCACACAATCACAATCACACAATCACAAAGTCACAAAATCACACAATCACAATCACGCAATCACACAATCACGATCACACAATCACGGTCACACAATCAGGGTCACACAATCACACAATCGCACAATCACACAATCACACAATCACACAATCACACAATCACACAATCACACAATCACAAATTCACACTATCACACAATCACACAATCACACAATCACACAATCACACAATCACACAATCACACAATCACACAATCGCACAATCACAATTACACAATCACACAATCACACAATCACACAATCACACAATCACACAATCACACAATCACACAATCACACAGTCACACAATCACACAATCACACAATCACACAATCACACAATCACACAATCACACAATCACACAATCACACAATCACACATTCACGCAATCACACAATCACACAATCACACAATCACACAATCACACAACCACACAATCACACAATCACGCAATCACACACTCACGCATTCACACAGTCACAAACACACAATCACAATCACACAATCACAATCACACAATCACAATCACACAATCACAATTACACAATCACAGTCACATAATCACAATCACACAATCACAATCACACAATCACAATCACACAATCACAATCACACAATCACAATCACACAATCACAATCACACAATCACAATCACACAATCACACAATCACACAATCACACAATCTCACAATCACACAATCACACAATCACACAATCACACAATCACACAATCTCAATTACACAATCACAATTACACAATCACACAATCAGACAATCACACAATCACAATTACAAAATCACAATCACACAATCACAATCACACAATCACAATCACACAATCACACAATCACAATCACACAATCACAATCACACAATCACACAATCACCTAACCACACAATCACACAATCACACAACCACACAATCACACAATCACACAATCACAATCACACAATCACAATTACACAATCACAATTACACAATCACAATTACACAATCACACCGTCACACAATCACACAATCACAATCACGCAATCACACAATCACGATTACACAATCACGATCACACAATCACACAAACACACACTCACACAATCACACAATCACAATCACACAATCACAATCACACAATCACAATTACACAATCACACAATCACACAATCACGCAATCACACAATCACGCAATCATACAATCACACAAGCACACAATCACAATCACGCAATCACACAATCACGATCACACAATTACGAACACAATCACGGTCACACAATCACAGTCACACAATCACACAATCACAATCACGCAATCACACAATCACGAACACAATCACAATCACACAATCACAATCACACAATCACAATCACACAATCACAATCACACAATCACAATCACACAATCACAATCACACAATCACAAAGTCACAAAATCACACAATCACAATCACGCAATCACACAATCACGATCACACAATCACGGTCACACAATCACGGTCACACAATCACACAATCACACAATCGCACAATCACGATCACACAATCACGGTCACACAATCACGATCACACAATCACGATGACATAATCACGATAACACAATTACGATCACACAATCACGGTCACACATTCACACAATCACACAATCGCACAATCACACAATCACACAATCACACGATCACACAATCACACAATCACAAATTCACACAATCACACAATCACACAATCACACAATCACACAATCACACAATCACACAATCACACAATCACACAATCACACAATCACACAATCACACAGTCACACAATCACACAGTCACACAATCACACAATCACACAATCACACAATCACACAATCACACAATCACACAATCACACAATCACACAATCACACAATCACACTATCACACAATCACACAATCACACAATCACACAATCACACAATCACACAGTCACACAATCACACAGTCACACAATCACACAATCACACAATCACACAATCACACAATCACACAATCACACAATCACACAATCACACAATCACACAATCACACAATCACACAATCACACAATCACACAACCACACAATCACACAATCACACAATCACACACTCACACAATCACACAGTCACAAACACACAATCACAATCACACAATCACAATCACACAATCACAATCACACAATCACAATGACACAATCACAATCACACAATCACAATCACACAATCACAATCACACAATCACAATCACACAATCACAAAGTCACACAATCACACAATCACAATCACGCAATCGCACAATCACGATCACACAATCACGATCACACAATCACGGTCAGACAATGACGGTCACACAATCACACAATCACACAATCACACAATCACACAATCACACAAACACACAGTCACTCAATCACACAATAACACACTCACACAATCACACAGTCACAATCACACAGTCACAATCATACAATCACGGTCACACAATAACGGTCACTCAGTCACACATTCACACAATCACACAATCACACAATCACGATCACACTCACGGTCACACAATCACGATCACACAATCACGATCACACAATCACGATCACACAATTACGATCACACAATCACGGTCACACAATCACAGTCACACAATCACACAATCGCACAATCACACGATCACACTATCACACAATCACACAACCACACAATCACACAATCACACAATCACACAATCACACAATCACACAATCACACAATCACACAATCACACAATCACACAGTCACACAATCACACAATCACACTATCACACAATCACACAATCACACAATCACACAATCACACAATCACACATTCACGCAATCACACAATCACACAATCACACAATCACACAATCACACAACCACACAATCACACAATCACACAATCACACACTCACGCAATCATACAGTCACAAACACACAATCACAATCACACAATCACAATCACACAATCACAATCACACAATCACAATTACACAATCACAGTCACATAATCACAATCACACAATCACAATCACACAATCACAATCACACAATCACAATCACACAATCACAATCACACAATCACAATCACACAATCACAATCACACAATCACAATCACACAATCACACAATCAAACAATCACACAATCACACAATCTCACAATCACACAATCACACAATCACACAATCACACAATCACGCAATCTCAATTACACAATCACAATTACACAATCACACAATCACACAATCACACAATCACACAATCACACAATCACACAATCACACAATCACACAATCACAATTACAAAATCACAATCACACAATCACAATCACACAATCACAATCACACAATCACAATCACACAATCACAATCACACAATCACACAATCACAATCACACAATCACACAATCACCTAACCACACAATCACACAATCACACAACCACACAATCACACAATCACACAATCACAATCACACAATCACAATTACACAATCACAATTACACAATCACACCGTCACACAATCACACAATCACAATCACGCAATCACACAATAACGATTACACAATCACGATCACACAATCACAATCACACAATCACAGAGTCACACAATCACAACGTCACACAATCACACCATCACAATCACGCAATCACACAATCACGATCACACAATCGAGGTCACACAATCACGGTCACACAATGACGGTCACACAATCACACAATCACACAATCACACATACACACAATCACACAATCACTGAATCACAGAATAACACACTCACACAATCACACAGTCACAATCACACAGTCACAATCACACAATCACGGTCACAGAATCACGGTCACACAATAACGGTCACTCAATCACATATTTACACAATCACACAATCACACAATCGCACAATCACGATCACACAATCACGGTCACACAATCACGATCACACAATCACGATCACACAATCACAATAACACAATTACGATCACACAATCACGGTCACACATTCACACAATCACACAATCGCACAATCACACAATCACACAATCACACAATCACACAATCACACAATCACAAATTCACACAATCACACATTCACACAATCACACAATCACACAATCACACAATCAGACAATCACACAATCACACAATCACACAATCACACAATCACACAATCACACAATCACACAATCACACAGTCACACAATCACACAATCACACAACCACACAATCACACAATCACACAATCACACAATCACACAATCACACAATCACACAATCACACTATCACACAATCACACAATCACACAATCACACAATCACACAATCACACAATCACACAATCACACAGTCACACAATCACACAATCACACAATCACACAATCACACAATCACACAATCACACAATCACACAATCACACAATCACACAATCACACAATCACACAATCACACAATCACACAATCACACAATCACACAATCACACACTCACACAATCACACAGTCACAAACACACAATCACAATCACACAATCACACAGTCACAAACACACAATCACAATCACACAATCACAATCACACAATCACAATCACAATCACACAATCACAATCACACAATCACAATCACACAATCACAATCACACAATCACAATCACACAATCACAATCACACAATCACAATCACACAATCACAATCACACAATCACAATCACACAATCACAATCACACAATCACACAATCACACAATCTCACAATCACACAATCACACAATCACACAATCACACAATCACACAATCACACAATCACAAGTACACAATCACAATTACACAATCACACAATCACACAATCACTCAATCACACAATCACACACTCACACAATCACACAATCACAATCACACAATGACAATCTCACAATCACAATCACAGAATCACAATCACACAATCACAATCACACAATCACACAATCTCACAATCATACAATCACACAATCACACAACCACACAATCACACAATCACACAATCACACACTCACACAATCACACAGTCACAAACACACAATCACAATCACACAATCACAATCACACAATCACACAATCACAATCACTCAATCGCACAATCACGATCACACAATCACGATCACACAATCACACAATCACAATCACTCAATCGCACAATCACGATCACACAATCACGATCACACAATCACGGTCACACAATGACGGTCCCACAATCACACAATCACACAATCACACAATCACACAAACACACAATCACACAATCACTCAATCACACAATAACACACTCACACAATCACACAGTCACAATCACACAGTCACAATCATACAATCACGGTCACACAATCACGGTCACACAATCACGGTCACACAATCACGGTCACACAATAACGGTCACACAATCTCACAATCACACAGTCACACAGTCACACAATCACACAATCACACAATCACACAATCACACAATCACACAATCACACAATCACAAAATCACACAACCACACAATCCCACAATCACACAATCACACAATCACAATTACACAATCACACAATCACACAATCACACAGTCACACAATCACACAATCACACAATCACACAATCACACAATCACACAATCACACAATCACACAATCACACAATCACACAATCACACAATCACACAATCACACAATCACACAATCACACAATCACACAATCACACAATCACACAACCACACAATCACACAATCACACAATCACACACTCACACAATCACACAGTCACAAACACACAATCACAATCACACAATCACAATCACACAATCACAATCACACAATCACAATTACACAATCACACAATCACACAATCTCAATTACACAATCACAATTACACATTCACACAATCACACAATCACACAATCACACAATCACACAATCACACAATCACACAATCACACACTCACACAATCACACAATCACAATCACACAATCACAATTACACAATCACACAATCACACAATCACGCAATCACACAATCACGCAATCATACAATCACACAAGCACACAATCACAATCACGCAATCACACAATCACGATCACACAATTACGAACACAATCACGGTCACACAATCACAGTCACACAATCACACAATCACACACTCACACAATCACACAATCACAATCACACAATGACAATCACACAATCACAATCACACAATCACAATCACACAATCACAATCACACAATCACACAATCACACAGTCACACAATCACACAATCACAATCACGCAATCACACAATCACGACTACACAATCACGATCACACAATCACAATCACACAATCACACAGTCACACAATCACAAAGTCACACAATCACACAATCACAATCACGCAATCACACAATCACGATCACACAATCACGGTCACACAATCACGGTCACACAATGACGGTCACACAATCACACAATCACACAATCACACAATCACACAAACACACAATCACACAATCGCACAATCACACAATCACACAATCACACAATCACACAATCACACAATCACACAATCACAAATTCACACTATCACACAATCACACAATCACACAATCACACAATCACACAATCACACAATCACACAATCACACAATCACACAATCACACAATCACACTATCACACAATCACACAATCACACAATCACACAATCACACAATCACAATTACACAATCACACAATCACACAATCACACAATCACACAGTCACACAATCACACAATCACACAATCACACAATCACACAATCACACAATCACACAATCACACAATCACACAATCACACAATCACACACTCACACAATCACACAGTCACAAACACACAATCACAATCACACAATCACAATCACACAATCACAATCACACAATCACAATCACACAACCACAATCACACAATCACAATCACACAATCACAAAGTCACACAATCACACAATCACAATCACGCAATCACACAATCACGATCACACAATCACGGTCACACAATCACGGTCACACAATGACGGTCACACAATCACACAATCACACAATCACACAATCACACAATCACACAAACACACAATCACACAATCACTCAATCACACAATAACCCACTCACACAATCACACAGTCACAATCACACAGTCACAATCATACAATCACGGCCACACAATCACGGTCACACAATAACGGTCACTCAGTCACACATTCACACAATCACACAATCACACAATCACGATCACACAATCACGGTCACACAATCACGATCACACAATCACGATCACACAATCACGATCACACAATCACGATCACACAATTACGGTCACACAATCACGGTCACACAATGACGGTCACACAATCACACAATCACACAATCACACAATCACACAATCACACAATCACACAATCACACAATCACACAATCACACTATCACACAATCACACAATCACACAATCACACAATCACACAATCACAATTACACAATCACACAATCACACAATCACACAATCACACAGTCACACAATCACACAATCACACAATCACACAATCACACAATCACACAATCACACAATCACACAATCACACAATCACACAATCACACACTCACGCAATCACACAGTCACAAACACACAATCACAATCACACAATCACAATCAAACAATCACAATTACACAATCACAGTCACATAATCACAATCACACAATCACAATCACACAATCACAATCACACAATCACAATCACACAATCACAATCACACAATCACACAATCACACAATCACACAAACTCACAATCATACAATCACACAATCACACAACCACACAATCACACAATCACACAATCACACACTCACACAATCACACAGTCACAAACACACAATCACAATCACACAATCACAATCACACAATCACAATCACACAATCACAATCACACAATCACAATTACACAATCACAGTCACATAATCACAATCACACAATCACAATCACACAATCACAATCACACAATCACAATCACACAATCACAATCACACAATCACAATCACACAATCACAATCACACAATCACAATCACACAATCACAATCACACAATCACAATCACACAATCACAATCACACAATCACACAATCACAATCACTCAATCGCACAATCACGATCACACAATCACGATCACACAATCACGGTCACACAATGACGGTCTCACAATCACACAATCACACAATCACACAATCACACAAACACACAATCACACAATCACTCAATCACACAATAACACACTCACACAATCACACAGTCACAATCACACAGTCACAATCATACAATCACGGTCACACAATCACGGTCACACAATCACGGTCACACAATAACGGTCACACAATCACACAATCACACAGTCACACAGTCACACAATCACACAATCACACAATCACACAATCACACAATCACACAATCACACAATCACACAATCACACAATCACACAATCACACAATCACACAATCACACAATCACACAACCACACAATCACACAATCACACAATCACACAATCACACAATCACACAATCACACAATCACACAATCACACAATGACACAATCACACAATCACACAATCACACAATCACACAATCACACAATCATACAATCACACAATCACACAACCACACAATCACACAATCACACAATCACACACTCACACAATCACACAGTCACAGACACACAATCACAATCACACAGTCACAATCACACAATCACAATCACACAATCACAATCACACAATCACAAAGTCACACAATCACAAAGTCACACAATCACAAAGTCACACAATCACAATTACACAATCACAGTCACATAATCACAATCACACAATCACAATCACACAATCACAATCACACAATCACAATCACACAATCACAATCACACAATCACAATCACACAATCACAATCACACAATCACAATCACACAATCACAATCACACAATCACAATCACACAATCACAATCACACAATCACAATCACACAATCACAATCACACAATCACAATCACACAATCACACAATCACAATCACTCAATCGCACAATCACGATCACACAATCACGATCACACAATCACGGTCACACAATGACGGTCTCACAATCACACAATCACACAATCACACAATCACACAAACACACAATCACACAATCACTCAATCACACAATAACACACTCACACAATCACACAGTCACAATCACACAGTCACAATCATACAATCACGGTCACACAATCACGGTCACACAATCACGGTCACACAATAACGGTCACACAATCACACAATCACACAGTCACACAGTCACACAATCACACAATCACACAATCACACAATCACACAATCACACAATCACACAATCACACAATCACACAATCACACAATCACACAATCACACAATCACACAATCACACAATCACACAATCACACAATCACACAATCACACAACCACACAATCACACAATCACACAATCACACAATCACACAATCACACAATCACACAATCACACAATCACACAATGACACAATCACACAATCACACAATCACACAATCACACAATCACACAATCACACAATCACACAATCACACAATCACACAATCACACAATCACACAACCACACAATCACACAATCACACAATCACACAATCACACAATCACACAATCACACAATCACACAATCACACAATGACACAATCACACAATCACACAATCACACAATCACACAATCACACAATCATACAATCACACAATCACACAACCACACAATCACACAATCACACAATCACACACTCACACAATCACACAGTCACAGACACACAATCACAATCACACAATCACAATCACACAATCACAATCACACAATCACAATCACACAATCACAATCACACAATCACAAAGTCACACAATCACAAAGTCACACAATCACAAAGTCACACAATCACACAATCACAATCACGCAATCACACAATCACGATCACACAATCACGGTCACACAATCACGGTCACACAATCACACAATCACACAATCACACAATCACACAATCACACAGTCACAATCACACAGTCACAATCATACAATCACGGTCACACAATCACGGTCACACAATCACGGTCACACAATAACGGTCACACAATCACACAATCACACAGTCACACAGTCACACAATCACACAATCACACAATCACACAATCACACAATCACACAATCACACAATCACACAATCACACAATCACACAATCACACAATCACACAATCACACAATCACACAACCACACAATCACACAATCACACAATCACACAATCACACAATCACACAATCACACAATGACACAATCACACAATCACACAATCACACAATCACACAATCACACAATCATACAATCACACAATCACACAACCACACAATCACACAATCACACAATCACACACTCACACAATCACACAGTCACAGACACACAATCACAATCACACAATCACAATCACACAATCACAATCACACAATCACAATCACACAATCACAAAGTCACACAATCACAAAGTCACACAATCACACAATCACAATCACGCAATCACACAATCACGATCACACAATCACGGTCACACAATCACGGTCACACAATGACGGTCACACAATCACACAATCACACAATCACACAATCACACAATCACACAAACACACAATCACACAATCACTCAATCACACAATAACCCACTCACACAATCACACAGTCACAATCACACAGTCACAATCATACAATCACGGTCACACAATCACGGTCACACAATAACGGTCACTCAGTCACACATTCACACAATCACACAATCACACAATCACGATCACACAATCACGGTCACACAATCACGATCACACAATCACGATCACACAATCACGGTCACACAATCACAATCACACAATCACAATTACACAATCACACAATCACACAATCTCAATTACACAATCACAATTACACATTCACACAATCACACAATCACACAATCACACAATCACACAATCACACAATCACACAATCACACAATCACACAATCACAATCACACAATCACAATCACACAATCACAATTACACAATCACAATCACACAATCACAATCACACAATCACAATTACACAATGACAGTCACATAATCACAATCACACAATCACAATCACACAATCACAATCACACAATCACAATCACACAATCACAATCACACAATCACAATCACACAATCACACAATCACACAATCACACAATCTCACAATCATACAATCACACAATCACACAATCACACAATCACACAATCACACAATCACACAATCACACAACCACACAATCACACAATCACACAATCACACAATCACACAATCACACAATCACACAATCACACAATCACACAATGACACAATCACACAATCACACAATCACATAATCACACAATCACACAATCATACAATCACACAATCACACAACCACACAATCACACAATCACACAATCACACACTCACACAATCACACAGTCACAAACACACAATCACAATCACACAATCACAATCACACAATCACAATCACACAATCACAATCACACAATCACAATCACACAATCACAAAGTCACACAATCACACAATCACAATCACGCAATCACACAATCACGATCACACAATCACGGTCACACAATCACGGTCACACAATGACGGTCACACTATCACACAATCACACAATCACACAATCACACAATCACACAATCACACAATCACACAATCACACAATCACACAATCACACAATCACACAATCACACAATCACACAATCACACAATCACACAATCACACAACCACACAATCACACAATCACACAATCACACAATCACACAATCACACAATCACACAATCACACAATCACACAATCACACAATGACACAATCACACAATCACACAATCACACAATCACACAATCACACAATCATACAATCACACAATCACACAACCACACAATCACACAATCACACAATCACACACTCACACAATCACACAGTCACAGACACACAATCACAATCACACAATCACAATCACACAATCACAATCACACAATCACAATCACACAATCACAATCACACAATCACAAAGTCACACAATCACAAAGTCACACAATCACAATTACACAATCACAGTCACATAATCACAATCACACAATCACAATCACACAATCACAATCACACAATCACAATCACACAATCACAATCACACAATCACAATCACACAATCACAATCACACAATCACAATCACACAATCACAATCACACAATCACAATCACACAATCACAATCACACAATCACAATCACACAATCACACAATCACAATCACTCAATCGCACAATCACGATCACACAATCACGATCACACAATCACGGTCACACAATGACGGTCTCACAATCACACAATCACACAATCACACAATCACACAAACACACAATCACACAATCACTCAATCACACAATAACACACTCACACAATCACACAGTCACAATCACACAGTCACAATCATACAATCACGGTCACACAATCACGGTCACACAATCACGGTCACACAATCACGGTCACACAATAACGGTCACACAATCACACAATCACACAGTCACACAGTCACACAATCACACAATCACACAATCACACAATCACACAATCACACAATCACACAATCACACAATCACACAATCACACAATCACACAATCACACAATCACACAATCACACAATCACACAATCACACAATCACACAATCACACAACCACACAATCACACAATCACACAATCACACAATCACACAATCACACAATCACACAATCACACAATCACACAATCACACAATCACACAATGACACAATCACACAATCACACAATCACACAATCACACAATCACACAATCATACAATCACACAATCACACAACCACACAATCACACAATCACACAATCACACACTCACACAATCACACAGTCACAGACACACAATCACAATCACACAATCACAATCACACAATCACAATCACACAATCACAATCACACAATCACAATCACACAATCACAATCACACAATCACAAAGTCACACAATCACAAAGTCACACAATCACAAAGTCACACAATCACAAAGTCACACAATCACAAAGTCACACAATCACACAATCACAATCACGCAATCACACAATCACGATCACACAATCACGGTCACACAATCACGGTCACACAATGACGGTCACACAATCACACAATCACACAATCACACAATCACACAATCACACAATCACACAGTCACAATCACACAGTCACAATCATACAATCACGGTCACACAATCACGGTCACACAATCACGGTCACACAATAACGGTCACACAATCACACAATCACACAGTCACACAGTCACACAATCACACAATCACACAATCACACAATCACACAATCACACAATCACACAATCACACAATCACACAATCACACAATCACACAATCACACAATCACACAATCACACAACCACACAATCACACAATCACACAATCACACAATCACACAATCACACAATCACACAATCACACAATCACACAATGACACAATCACACAATCACACAATCACACAATCACACAATCACACAATCATACAATCACACAATCACACAACCACACAATCACACAATCACACAATCACACACTCACACAATCACACAGTCACAGACACACAATCACAATCACACAATCACAATCACACAATCACAATCACACAATCACAATCACACAATCACAATCACACAATCACAAAGTCACACAATCACAAAGTCACACAATCACACAATCACAATCACGCAATCACACAATCACGATCACACAATCACGGTCACACAATCACGGTCACACAATGACGGTCACACAATCACACAATCACACAATCACACAATCACACAATCACACAAACACACAATCACACAATCACTCAATCACACAATAACCCACTCACACAATCACACAGTCACAATCACACAGTCACAATCATACAATCACGGTCACACAATCACGGTCACACAATAACGGTCACTTAGTCACACATTCACACAATCACACAATCACACAATCACGATCACACAATCACGGTCACACAATCACGATCACACAATCACGATCACACAATCACGGTCACACAATCACAGTCACACAATCACACAATCGCACAATCACACAATCACGCAATCACACAATCACACAATCACACAATCACACAATCACACAATCACAAATTCACACTATCACACAATCACACAATCACACAATCACACAATCACACAATCACACAATCACACTATCACACAATCACACAATCACACAATCACAATTACACAATCACACAATCACACAATCACACAATCACACAATCACACAATCACACAATCACACAATCACACAATCACACAATCACACAATCACACAATCACACAATCACACAATCACACAATCACACAATCACACAATCACACAATCACACAATCACACAATCACACAATCACACAATCACAAAATCACACAACCACACAATCCCACAATCACACAATCACACAATCACAATTACACAATCACACAATCACACAATCACACAGTCACACAATCACACAATCACACAATCACACAATCACACAATCACACAATCACACAATCACACAATCACACAATCACACAATCACACAATCACACAATCACACAATCACACAATCACACAATCACACAATCACACAATCACACAACCACACAATCACACAATCACACAATCACACACTCACACAATCACACAGTCACAAACACACAATCACAATCACACAATCACAATCACACAATCACAATCACACAATCACAATTACACAATCACACAATCACACAATCTCAATTACACAATCACAATTACACATTCACACAATCACACAATCACACAATCACACAATCACACAATCACAATCACACAATCACAATCACACAATCACAATTACACAATCACAATCACACAATCACAATCACACAATCACAATTACACAATGACAGTCACATAATCACAATCACACAATCACAATCACACAATCACAATCACACAATCACAATCACACAATCACAATCACACAATCACAATCACACAATCACAATCACACAATCACAATCACACAATCACAACCACACAATCACACAATCACACAATCACACAATCTCACAATCATACAATCACACAATCACACAATCACACAATCACACAATCACACAATCACACAATCACACAACCACACAATCACACAATCACACAATCACACAATCACACAATCACACAATCACACAATCACACAATCACACAATGACACAATCACACAATCACACAATCACATAATCACACAATCACACAATCATACAATCACACAATCACACAACCACACAATCACACAATCACACAATCACACACTCACACAATCACACAGTCACAAACACACAATCACAATCACACAATCACAATCACACAATCACAATCACACAATCACAATCACACAATCACAAAGTCACACAATCACACAATCACAATCACGCAATCACACAATCACGATCACACAATCACGGTCACACAATCACGGTCACACAATGACGGTCACACAATCACACAATCACACAATCACACAATCACACAATCACACAAACACACAATCACACAATCACTCAATCACACAATAACCCACTCACACAATCACACAGTCACAATCACTCAGTCACAATCATACAATCACGGTCACACAATCACGGTCACACAATAACGGTCACTCAGTCACACATTCACACAATCACACAATCACACAATCACGATCACACAATCACGGTCACACAATCACGATCACACAATCACGATCACACAATCACGATCACACAATCACGATCACACAATTACGATCACACAATCACGGTCACACAATCACAGTCACACAATCACACAATCGCACAATCACACAATCACGCAATCACACAATCACACAATCACACAATCACACAATCACACAATCACAAATTCACACTATCACACAATCACACAATCACACAATCACACAATCACACAATCACACAATCACACTATCACACAATCACACAATCACACAATCACACAATCACACAATCACACAATCACACAATCACACACTCACACAATCACACAATCACAATCACACAATGACAATCACACAATCACAATCACACAATCACAATCACACAATCACAATCACAAAATCACACAATCACACAGTCACACAATCACACAATCACAATCACGCAATCACACAATCACGACTACACAATCACGATCACACAATCACAATCACACAATCACACAGTCACACAATCACAAAGTCACACAATCACACAATCACAATCACGCAATCACACAATCACGATCACACAATCACGGTCACACAATCACGGTCACACAATGACGGTCACACAATCACACAATCACACAATCACACAATCACACAAACACACAATCACACAATCGCACAATCACACAATCACACAATCACACAATCACACAATCACACAATCACACAATCACACAATCACAAATTCACACTATCACACAATCACACAATCACACAATCACACAATCACACAATCACACAATCACACAATCACACAATCACACAATCACACAATCACAAATTCACACTATCACGCAATCACACAATCACGATCACACAATCACGGTCACACAATCACGGTCACACAATGACGGTCACACAATCACACAATCACACAATCACACAATCACACAATCACACAAACACACAATCACACAATCACTCAATCACACAATAACCCACTCACACAATCACACAGTCACAATCACACAGTCACAATCATACAATCACGGTCACACAATCACGGTCACACAATAACGGTCACTCAGTCACACATTCACACAATCACACAATCACACAATCACGATCACACAATCACGGTCACACAATCACGATCACACAATCACGATCACACAATCACGATCACACAATCACGATCACACAATTACGATCACACAATCACGGTCACACAATCACAGTCACACAATCACACAATCGCACAATCACACAATCACGCAATCACACAATCACACAATCACACAATCACACAATCACACAATCACAAATTCACACTATCACACAATCACACAATCACACAATCACACAATCACACAATCACACAATCACACTATCACACAATCACACAATCACACAATCACACAATCACACAATCACACAATCACACAATCACACAATCACACACTCACACAATCACACAATCACAATCACACAATGACAATCACACAATCACAATCACACAATCACAATCACACAATCACAATCACACAATCACATAATCACACAGTCACACAATCACACAATCACAATCACGCAATCACACAATCACGACTACATAATCACGATCACACAATCACAATCACACAATCACACAGTCACACAATCACAAAGTCACACAATCACACAATCACAATCACGCAATCACACAATCACGATCACACAATCACGGTCACACAATCACGGTCACACAATGACGGTCACACAATCACACAATCACACAATCACACAATCACACAAACACACAATCACACAATCGCACAATCACACAATCACACAATCACACAATCACACAATCACACAATCACACAATCACACAATCACAAATTCACACTATCACACAATCACACAATCACACAATCACACAATCACACAATCACACAATCACACAATCACACAATCACACAATCACACTATCACACAATCACACAATCACACAATCACACAATCACACAATCACAATTACACAATCACACAATCACACAATCACACAATCACACAGTCACACAATCACACAATCACACAATCACACAATCACACAATCACACAATCACACAATCACACAATCACACAATCACACAATCACACACTCACACAATCACACAGTCACAAACACACAATCACAATCACACAATCACAATCACACAATCACAATCACACAATCACAATCACACAATCACAAAGTCACACAATCACACAATCACAATCACGCAATCACACAATCACGATCACACAATCACGGTCACACAATCACGGTCACACAATGACGGTCACACAATCACACAATCACACAATCACACAATCACACAATCACACAAACACACAATCACACAATCACTCAATCACACAATAACCCACTCACACAATCACACAGTCACAATCACACAGTCACAATCATACAATCACGGTCACACAATCACGGTCACACAATAACGGTCACTCAGTCACACATTCACACAATCACACAATCACACAATCACGATCACACAATCACGGTCACACAATCACGATCACACAATCACGATCACACAATCACGATCACACAATCACGATCACACAATTACGGTCACACAATCACGGTCACACAATGACGGTCACACAATCACACAATCACACAATCACACAATCACACAATCACACAATCACAATTACACAATCACACAATCACACAATCACACAATCACACAGTCACACAATCACACAATCACACAATCACACAATCACACAATCACACAATCACACAATCACACAATCACACAATCACACAATCACACAATCACACACTCACGCAATCACACAGTCACAAACACACAATCACAATCACACAATCACAATCAAACAATCACAATTACACAATCACAGTCACATAATCACAATCACACAATCACAATCACACAATCACAATCACACAATCACAATCACACAATCACAATCACACAATCACACAATCACACAATCACACAATCTCACAATCATACAATCACACAATCACACAACCACACAATCACACAATCACACAATCACACACTCACACAATCACACAGTCACAAACACACAATCACAATCACACAATCACAATCACACAATCACAATCACACAATCACAATCACACAATCACAATTACACAATCACAGTCACATAATCACAATCACACAATCACAATCATACAATCACAATCACAAAATCACACAATCACACAGTCACACAATCACACAATCACAATCACGCAATCACACAATCACGACTACACAATCACGATCACACAATCACAATCACACAATCACACAGTCACACAATCACAAAGTCACACAATCACACAATCACAATCACGCAATCACACAATCACGATCACACAATCACGGTCACACAATCACGGTCACACAATGACGGTCACACAATCACACAATCACACAATCACACAATCACACAAACACACAATCACACAATCGCACAATCACACAATCACACAATCACACAATCACACAATCACACAATCACACAATCACACAATCACAAATTCACACTATCACACAATCACACAATCACACAATCACACAATCACACAATCACACAATCACACAATCACACAATCACACAATCACACTATCACACAATCACACAATCACACAATCACACAATCACACAATCACAATTACACAATCACACAATCACACAATCACACAATCACACAGTCACACAATCACACAATCACACAATCACACAATCACACAATCACACAATCACACAATCACACAATCACACAATCACACACTCACACAATCACACAGTCACAAACACACAATCACAATCACACAATCACAATCACACAATCACAATCACACAATCACAATCACACAATCACACAATCACACAATCACACAATCACACAATCACACAATGACACAATCACACAATCACACAATCACATAATCACACAATCACACAATCATACAATCACACAATCACACAACCACACAGTCACACAATCACACAATCACACACTCACACAATCACACAGTCACAAACACACAATCACAATCACACAATCACAATCACACAATCACAATCACACAATCACAATCACACAATCACAAAGTCACACAATCACACAATCACAATCACGCAATCACACAATCACGATCACACAATCACGGTCACACAATCACGGTCACACAATGACGGTCACACAATCACACAATCACACAATCACACAATCACACAATCACACAAACACACAATCACACAATCACTCAATCACACAATAACCCACTCACACAATCACACAGTCACAATCACACAGTCACAATCATACAATCACGGTCACACAATCACGGTCACACAATAACGGTCACTCAGTCACACATTCACACAATCACACAATCACACAATCACGATCACACAATCACGGTCACACAATCACGATCACACAATCACGATCACACAATCACGATCACACAATCACGATCACACAATTACGATCACACAATCACGGTCACACAATCACAGTCACACAATCACACAATCGCACAATCACACAATCACGCAATCACACAATCACACAATCACACAATCACACAATCACACAATCACAAATTCACACTATCACACAATCACACAATCACACAATCACACAATCACACAATCACACAATCACACTATCACACAATCACACAATCACACAATCACACAATCACACAATCACACAATCACACAATCACACAATCACACACTCACACAATCACACAATCACAATCACACAATGACAATCACACAATCACAATCACACAATCACAATCACACAATCACAATCACACAATCACATAATCACACAGTCACACAATCACACAATCACAATCACGCAATCACACAATCACGACTACATAATCACGATCACACAATCACAATCACACAATCACACAGTCACACAATCACAAAGTCACACAATCACACAATCACAATCACGCAATCACACAATCACGATCACACAATCACGGTCACACAATCACGGTCACACAATGACGGTCACACAATCACACAATCACACAATCACACAATCACACAAACACACAATCACACAATCGCACAATCACACAATCACACAATCACACAATCACACAATCACACAATCACACAATCACACAATCACAAATTCACACTATCACACAATCACACAATCACACAATCACACAATCACACAATCACACAATCACACAATCACACAATCACACAATCACACTATCACACAATCACACAATCACACAATCACACAATCACACAATCACAATTACACAATCACACAATCACACAATCACACAATCACACAGTCACACAATCACACAATCACACAATCACACAATCACACAATCACACAATCACACAATCACACAATCACACAATCACACAATCACACAATCACACACTCACACAATCACACAGTCACAAACACACAATCACAATCACACAATCACAATCACACAATCACAATCACACAATCACAATCACACAATCACAAAGTCACACAATCACACAATCACAATCACGCAATCACACAATCACGATCACACAATCACGGTCACACAATCACGGTCACACAATGACGGTCACACAATCACACAATCACACAATCACACAATCACACAATCACACAAACACACAATCACACAATCACTCAATCACACAATAACCCACTCACACAATCACACAGTCACAATCACACAGTCACAATCATACAATCACGGTCACACAATCACGGTCACACAATAACGGTCACTCAGTCACACATTCACACAATCACACAATCACACAATCACGATCACACAATCACGGTCACACAATCACGATCACACAATCACGATCACACAATCACGATCACACAATCACGATCACACAATTACGGTCACACAATCACGGTCACACAATGACGGTCACACAATCACACAATCACACAATCACACAATCACACAATCACACAATCACAATTACACAATCACACAATCACACAATCACACAATCACACAGTCACACAATCACACAATCACACAATCACACAATCACACAATCACACAATCACACAATCACACAATCACACAATCACACAATCACACAATCACACACTCACGCAATCACACAGTCACAAACACACAATCACAATCACACAATCACAATCAAACAATCACAATTACACAATCACAGTCACATAATCACAATCACACAATCACAATCACACAATCACAATCACACAATCACAATCACACAATCACAATCACACAATCACACAATCACACAATCACACAATCTCACAATCATACAATCACACAATCACACAACCACACAATCACACAATCACACAATCACACACTCACACAATCACACAGTCACAAACACACAATCACAATCACACAATCACAATCACACAATCACAATCACACAATCACAATCACACAATCACAATTACACAATCACAGTCACATAATCACAATCACACAATCACAATCATACAATCACAATCACACAATCACAATCACACAATCACAATCACACAATCACAATCACACAATCACAATCACACAATCACAATCACACAATCACACAATCACAATCACTCAATCGCACAATCACGATCACACAATCACGATCACACAATCACGGTCACACAATGACGGTCTCACAATCACACAATCACACAATCACACAATCACACAAACACACAATCACACAATCACTCAATCACACAATAACACACTCACACAATCACACAGTCACAATCACACAGTCACAATCATACAATCACGGTCACACAATCACGGTCACACAATCACGGTCACACAATAACGGTCACACAATCACACAATCACACAGTCACACAGTCACACAATCACACAATCACACAATCACACAATCACACAATCACACAATCACACAATCACACAATCACACAATCACACAATCACACAATCACACAATCACACAACCACACAATCACACAATCACACAATCACACAATCACACAATCACACAATCACACAATCACACAATCACACAATGACACAATCACACAATCACACAATCACACAATCACACAATCACACAATCATACAATCACACAATCACACAACCACACAATCACACAATCACACAATCACACACTCACACAATCACACAGTCACAGACACACAATCACAATCACACAATCACAATCACACAATCACAATCACACAATCACAATCACACAATCACAAAGTCACACAATCACAAAGTCACACAATCACACAATCACAATCACGCAATCACACAATCACGGTCACACAATCACGGTCACACAATCACGGTCACACAATGACGGTCACACAATCACACAATCACACAATCACACAATCACACAATCACACAAACACACAATCACACAATCACTCAATCACACAATAACCCACTCACACAATCACACAGTCACAATCACACAGTCACAATCATACAATCACGGTCACACAATCACGGTCACACAATAACGGTCACTCAGTCACACATTCACACAATCACACAATCACACAATCACGATCACACAATCACGGTCACACAATCACGATCACACAATCACGATCACACAATCACGGTCACACAATCACAGTCACACAATCACACAATCGCACAATCACACAATCACGCAATCACACAATCACACAATCACACAATCACACAATCACACAATCACAAATTCACACTATCACACAATCACACAATCACACAATCACACAATCACACAATCACACAATCACACTATCACACAATCACACAATCACACAATCACAATTACACAATCACACAATCACACAATCACACAATCACACAATCACACAATCACACAATCACACAATCACACAATCACACAATCACACAATCACACAATCACACAATCACACAATCACACAATCACACAATCACACAATCACACAATCACAAAATCACACAACCACACAATCCCACAATCACACAATCACACAATCACAATTACACAATCACACAATCACACAATCACACAGTCACACAATCACACAATCACACAATCACACAATCACACAATGACACAATCACACAATCACACAATCACACAATCACACAATCACACAATCACACAATCACACAATCACACAATCACACAATCACACAATCACACAATCACACAATCACACAACCACACAATCACACAATCACACAATCACACACTCACACAATCACACAGTCACAAACACACAATCACAATCACACAATCACAATCACACAATCACAATCACACAATCACAATTACACAATCACACAATCACACAATCTCAATTACACAATCACAATTACACATTCACACAATCACACAATCACACAATCACACAATCACACAATCACACAATCACAATCACACAATCACAATCACACAATCACAATTACACAATCACAATCACACAATCACAATCACACAATCACAATTACACAATGACAGTCACATAATCACAATCACACAATCACAATCACACAATCACAATCACACAATCACAATCACACAATCACAATCACACAATCACAATCACACAATCACACAATCACACAATCACACAATCTCACAATCATACAATCACACAATCACACAATCACACAATCACACAATCACACAATCACACAATCACACAACCACACAATCACACAATCACACAATCACACAATCACACAATCACACAATCACACAATCACACAATCACACAATCACACAATCACACAATGACACAATCACACAATCACACAATCACATAATCACACAATCACACAATCATACAATCACACAATCACACAACCACACAATCACACAATCACACACTCACACAATCACACAGTCACAAACACACAATCACAATCACACAATCACAATCACACAATCACAATCACACAATCACAATCACACAATCACAATCACACAATCACAAAGTCACACAATCACACAATCACAATCACGCAATCACACAATCACGATCACACAATCACGGTCACACAATCACGGTCACACAATGACGGTCACACAATCACACAATCACACAATCACACAATCACACAATCACACAAACACACAATCACACAACCACTCAATCACACAATAACCCACTCACACAATCACACAGTCACAATCACACAGTCACAATCATACAATCACGGTCACACAATCACGGTCACACAATAACGGTCACACAATCACGATCACACAATCACGATCACACAATCACGATCACACAATTACGATCACACAATCACGGTCACACAATCACAGTCACACAATCACACAATCGCACAATCACACAATCACGCAATCACACAATCACACAATCACACAATCACACAATCACACAATCACAAATTCACACTATCACACAATCACACAATCACACAATCACACAATCACACAATCACACAATCACACTATCACACAATCACACAATCACACAATCACACAATCACACAATCACACAATCACACAATCACACAATCACACAATCACACAATCACACAATCACACAATCACACAATCACACAATCACACAATCACACAATCACACAATCACACAATCACACAATCACACAATCACACAATCACACAATCACACAATCACACAATCACACAATCACAAAATCACACAACCACACAATCCCACAATCACACAATCACACAATCACAATTACACAATCACACAATCACACAATCACACAGTCACACAATCACACAATCACACAATCACACAATCACACAATCACACAATCACACAATCACACAATCACACAATCACACAATCACACAATCACACAATCACACAATCACACAATCACACAATCACACAATCACACAATCACACAACCACACAATCACACAATCACACAATCACACACTCACACAATCACACAGTCACAAACACACAATCACAATCACACAATCACAATCACACAATCACAATCACACAATCACAATTACACAATCACACAATCACACAATCTCAATTACACAATCACAATTACACATTCACACAATCACACAATCACACAATCACACAATCACACAATCACACAATCACACACTCACACAATCACACAATCACAATCACACAATCACAATTACACAATCACACAATCACACAATCACGCAATCACACAATCACGCAATCATACAATCACACACGCACACAATCACAATCACGCAATCACACAATCACGATCACACAATTACGAACACAATCACGGTCACACAATCACAGTCACACAATCACACAATCACACACTCACACAATCACACAATCACAATCACACAATGACAATCACACAATCACAATCACACAATCACAATCACACAATCACAATCACACAATCACACAATCACACAGTCACACAATCACACAATCACAATCACGCAATCACACAATCACGATCACACAATCACGGTCACACAATCACGGTCACACAATGACGGTCACACAATCACACAATCACACAATCACACAATCACACAAACACACAATCACACAATCACTCAATGACACAATAACACACTCACACAATCACACAGTCACAATCCCACAGTCACAATCATACAATCACGGTCACACAATCACGGACACACAATAACGGTCGCTCAGTCACACATTCACACAATCACACCATCACACAATCACGATCACACAATCACGGTCACACAATCACGATCACACAATCACGATCACACAATCACGATCACACAATTACGATCACACAATCACGGTCACACAATCACAGTCACACAATCACACAATCGCACAATCACACAATCACACAATCACACAATCACACAATCACACAATCACACAATCACACAATCACACAATCACAAATTCACACTATCACACAATCACACAATCACACAATCACACAATCACACAATCACACAATCACACAATCACACAATCACACAATCACACAATCACACAATCACACTATCACACAATCACACAATCACACAATCACACAATCACACAATCACAATTACACAATCACACAATCACACAATCACACAATCACACAGTCACACAATCACACAATCACACAATCACACAATCACACAATCACACAATCACACAATCACACAATCACACAATCACACAATCACACACTCACGCAATCACACAGTCACAAACACACAATCACAATCACACAATCACAATCACACAATCACAATCACACAATCACAATTACACAATGACAGTCACATAATCACAATCACACAATCACAATCACACAATCACAATCACACAATCACAATCACACAATCCCAATCACACAATCACAATCACACAATCACACAATCACACAATCACACAATCACACAATCTCACAATCATACAATCACACAATCACACAATCACACAACCACACAATCACACAATCACACACTCACACAATCACACAGTCACAAACACACAATCACAATCACACAATCACAATCACACAATCACAATCACACAATCACAATCTCACAATCACAATTACACGATCACAGTCACATAATCACAATCACACAATCACAATCACACAATCACAATCACACAATCACAATCACACAATCACAATCACACAATCACAATCACACAATCACAATCACACAATCACAAAGTCACACAATCACAAAGTCACACAATCACAAAGTCACACAATCACACAATCACAATCACGCAATCGCACAATCACGATCACACAATCACGATCACACAATCACGGTCACACAATGACGGTCACACAATCACAAAGTCACACAATCACACAGTCACAATCACGCAATCACACAATCACGATCACACAATCACGGTCACACAATCACGGTCACACAATCACGGTCACACAATCACACAATCACACAATCACACAATCACACAAACACACAATCACACAATCACTCAATCACACAATAACACACTCACACAATCACACAGTCACAATCACACAGTCACAAGCATACAATCACGGTCACACAATCACGGTCACACAATAACGGTCACTCAGTCACACATTCACACAATCACACAATCACACAATCACGATCACACAATCACGGTCACACAACCACGATCACACAATCACGATCACACAATCGCGATCACACAATTACGATCACACAATCACGGTCACACAATCACAGTCACACAATCACACAATCGCAGAATCACACAATCACACAATCACACAATCACACAATCACACAGTCACAAATTCACACTATCACACAATCACCCAATCACACAATCACACAATCACACAATCGCACAATCACACAATCACACAATCACACAATCACACTATCACACAATCACACAATCACACAATCACACAATCACACAATCACAATTACACAATCACACAATCACACAATCACACAATCACACAGTCACACAGTCACACAATCACACAATCACACAATCACACAATCACACAATCACACAATCACACAATCACACAATCACACAATCACACAATCACACAATCACACAATCACACAATCACACAACCACACAACCACACAATCACACAATCACACAATCACACAATCACACAATCACACAATCACACAATCACACAATCACACAATCACACAATGACACAATCACACAATCACACAATCACACAATCACACAATCACACAATCACACAATCACACAATCATACAATCACACAATCACACAACCACACAATCACACAATCACACAATCACACACTCACACAATCACACAGTCACAAACACACAATCACAATCACACAATCACAATCACACAATCACAATCACACAATCACAATCACACAATCACAATCACACAATCACAATCACACAATCACAAAGTCACACAATCACACAATCACGCAATCACACAATCACGATCACACAATCACGGTCACACAGTCACGGTCACACAATGACGGTCACACAATCACACAATCACACAATCACACAATCACATAATCTCACAAACACACAATCACACAATCACTCAATCACACAATAACACACTCACACAATCACACAGTCACAATCACACAGTCACAATCATACAATCACGGTCACACAATCACGGTCACACAATAACGGTCACTCAGTCACACATTCACACAATCACACAATCACACAATCACGATCACACAATCACGGTCACACAATCACGATCACACAATCACGATCACACAATCACGATCACACAATTACGATCACACAATCACGGTCACACAATCACAGTCACACAATCACACAATCGCACAATCACACAATCACGCAATCACACAATCACACAATCACACAATCACACAATCACAAATTCACACTATCACACAATCACACAATCACACAATCACACAATCACACAATCACACAATCACACAATCACACAATCACACAATCACACAATCACACAATCACACAATCACACAATCACACAATCACACAATCACACAATCACACAATCACACAATCACACAATCACAAAATCACACAACCACACAATCACACAATCACACAATCACACAATCACACAATCACAATTACACAATCACACAATCACACAATCACACAGTCACACAATCACACAATCACACAATCACACAATCACACAATCACACAATCACACAATCACACAATCACACAATCACACAATCACACAATCACACAATCACACAATCACACAATCACACAATCACACAACCACACAATCACACAATCACACAATCACACACTCACACAATCACACAGTCACAAACACACAATCACAATCACACAATCACAATCACACAATCACAATCACACAATCACAATCACACAATCACAATTACACAATCACACAATCACACAACCACACAATCACACAATCTCAATTACACAATCACAATTACACAATCACACAATCACACAATCACACAATCACACAATCACACAATCACACAATCACACAATCACACAATCACACAATCACACAATCACACAATCACACACTCACACAATCACACAATCACAATCACCCAATCACAATCACACAATCACAATTACACAATCACACAATCACACAATCACGCAATCACACAATCACGCAATCACACAATCACACAATCACACAATCACACAATCATACAATCACACAATCACACAACCACACAATCACACAATCACACAATCACACACTCACACAATCACACAGCCACAAACACACAATCACAATCACACAATCACAATCACAAAGTCACACAATCACACAATCACAATCACGCAATCACACAATCACGATCACACAATCACGGTAACACAATCACGGTCACACAATGACGGTCACACAATCACACAATCACACAATCACACAATCACACAAACACACAATCACACAATCACTCAATCACACAATAGCACACTCACACATTCACACAGTCACAATCACACAGTCACAATCATACAATCACGGTCACACAATCACGGTCACACAATAACGGTCACTCAGTCACACATTCACACAATCACACAATCACACAATCACGATCACACAATCACGGTCACACAATCACGATCACACAATCACGATCACACAATCACGATCACACAATTACGATCACACAATCACGGTCACACAATCACAGTCACACAATCATACAATCGCACAATCACACAATCACACAATCACACAATCACACAATCACACAATCACACAATCACACAATCACACAATCACAATTACACAATCACACAATCACACAATCATACAATCACACAAGCACACAATCACAATTACACAATCACACAATCACACAATCATACAATCACACAAGCACACAATCACACAATCACACAATCACACAATCACAATTACACAATCACACAATCACACAATCATACAATCACACAAGCACACAATCACAATCACGCAATCACACAATCACGATCACACAATTACGAACACAATCACGGTCACACAATCACAGTCACACAATCACACAATCACAATCACGCAATCACACAACCACGATCACACAATCACGATCACACAATCACGATCACACTATCACGGTCACACAATCACGGTCACTCAATCACGGTCACACAATCACGGTCACACAGTCACGGTCACACAATCACACAATCACACAATCACACAATCACACAATCACACAATCACACAATCACACAATCACACAATCACACAATCACACTATCACACAATCACACAATCACACAATCACACAATCACACAATCACACAATCACACAATCACACAATCACACACTCACACAATCACACAAGCACAATCACACAATGACAATCACACAATCACAATCACACAATCACAATCACACAATCACAATCACACAATCACACAATCACACAGTCACACAATCACACAATCACAATCACGCAATCACACAATCACGACTACACAATCACGATCACACAATCACAATCACACAATCACACAGTCACACAATCACAAAGTCACACAATCACACAATCCCAATCACGCAATCACACAATCACGATCACACAATCACGGTCACACAATCACGGTCACACAATGACGGTCACACAATCACACAATCACACAATCACACAATCACACAAACACACAATCACACAATCACTCAATGACACAATAACACACTCACACAATCACACAGTCACAATCACACAGTCACAATCATACAATCACGGTCACACAATCACGGACACACAATAACGTTCACTCAGTCACACATTCACACAATCACACAATCACACAATCACACAATCACGATCACACAATCACGGTCACACAATCACGATCACACAATCACGATCACACAATCACGATCACACAATTCCGATCACACAATCACGGTCACACAATCACAGTCACACAATCACACAATCGCACTATCACACAATCACACAATCACACAATCACACAATCACACACTCACACAATCACACAAGCACAATCACACAATGACAATCACACAATGACAATCACACAATCACAATCACACAATCACAATCACACAATCACACAATCACACAGTCACACAATCACACAATCACAATCACGCAATCACACAATCACACAATCACACAATCACACAGTCACACAATCACACAATCACACAATCACACAATCACACAATCACACAATCACACAATCACACAATCACACAATCACACAATCACACAATCACACAATCACACAATCACACTATCACAAAATCACACAATCACACAATCACACAATCACACAATCACACAATCATACAATCACACAATCACACAACCACACAATCACACAATCACACAATCACACACTCACACAATCACACAGCCACAAACACACAATCAAAATCACACAATCACAATCACAAACTCACACAATCACACAATCACAATCACGCAATCACACAATCACGATCACACAATCACGGTCACACAATCACGGTCACACAATGACGGTCACACAATCACACAATCACACAATCACACAATCACACAAACACACAATCACACAATCACTCAATCACACAATAGCACACTCACACATTCACACAGTCACAATCACACAGTCACAATCATACAATCACGGTCACACAATCACGGTCACACAATAACGGTCACTCAGTCACACATTCACACAATCACACAATCACGATCACACAATCACGGTCACACAATCACGATCACACAATCACGATCACACAATCACGATCACACAATTACGATCACACAATCACGGTCACACAATCACAGTCACACAATCACACAATCGCACAAGCACACAATCACACAATCACACAATCACACAATCACACAATCACACAATCACACAATCACACTATCACACAATCACACAATCACACAATCACACAGTCACAATCGCAATTACACAATCACACAATCACACAATCACACAATCACACAATCACACAATCACACAGTCACACAATCACACAATCACAATCACACAATCACAATCACACAATCACAATCACACAATCACAATCACACAATCACAATCACACAATCACAATTACACAATCACAGTCACATAATCACAATCACACAATCACAATCACACAATCACAATTACACAATCACACAATCACACAACCACACAATCACACAATCTCAATTACACAATCACAATTACACAATCACACAATCACACAATCACACAAACACACAATCACACAATCACACAATCACACAATCACACAATCACACAATCACACAATCACACTATCACACAATCACACAATCACACAATCACAATTACACAATCACAATCACACAATCACAATCACACAATCACAATCACACAATCACGATCACACAATCACGATCACACAATCACAATCACACAATCACACAATCACAATCACACAATCACGATCACACAATCACGATCACACAATTACGATCACACAATCACGGTCACACAATCACAGTCACACAATCACACAATCGCACAATCACACAATCACACAATCACACAATCACACAATCACACAATCACACAATCACACAATCACACAATCACACAATCACAAAATCACACAACCACACAATCACACAATCACACAATCACACAATCACACAATCACAATTACACAATCACACAATCACATAATCATACAATCACACAAGCACACAATCACAATCACGCAATCACACAATCACGATCACACAATTACGAACACAATCACGGTCACACAATCACAGTCACACAATCACACAATCACAATCACGCAATCACACAACCACGATCACACAATCACGATCACACAATCACGATCACACTATCACGGTCACACAATCACGGTCACTCAATCACGGTCACACAATCACGGTCACACAGTCACGGTCACACAATCACACAATCACACAATCACACAATCACACAATCACACAATCACACAATCACACAATCACACAATCACACAATCACACACTCACACAATCACACAAGCACAATCACACAATGACAATCACACAATGACAATCACACAATCACAATCACACAATCACAATCACACAATCACACAATCACACAGTCACACAATCACACAATCACAATCACGCAATCACACAATCACGACTACACAATCACGATCACACAATCACAATCACACAATCACACAGTCACACAATCACAAAGTCACACAATCACACAATCCCAATCACGCAATCACACAATCACGATCACACAATCACGGTCACACAATCACGGTCACACAATGACGGTCACACAATCACACAATCACACAATCACACAATCACACAAACACACAATCACACAATCACTCAATGACACAATAACACACTCACACAATCACACAGTCACAATCACACAGTCACAATCATACAATCACGGTCACACAATCACGGACACACAATAACGGTCACTCAGTCACACATTCACACAATCACACAATCACACAATCACACAATCACGATCACACAATCACGGTCACACAATCACGATCACACAATCACGATCACACAATCACGATCACACAATTCCGATCACACAATCACGGTCACACAATCACAGTCACACAATCACACAATCGCACTATCACACAATCACACAATCACACAATCACACAATCACACAATCACACAATCACACAATCACACAGTCACACAGTCACACAATCACACAATCACACAATCACACAATCACACAATCACACAATCACACAATCACACAATCACACAATCACACAACCACACAATCACACAATCACACAATCACACAATCACACAATCACACAATCACACAATCACACAATCATACAATCACACAATCACACAGCCACAAACACACAATCACAATCACACAATCACAATCACACAATCACAATCACACAATCACAATCACACAATCACAATCACACAATCACAATCACACAATCACAATCACACAATCACAATCACACAATCACAATCACACAATCACAATCACACAATCACAATCACACAATCACAATCACACAATCACAAAGTCACACAATCACACAATCACAATCACGCAATCACACAATCACGATCACACAATCACGGTCACACAATCACGGTCACACAATGACGGTCACACAATCACACAATCACACAATCACACAATCACACAAACACACAATCACAAAATCACTCAATCACACAATAGCACACTCACACATTCACACAGTCACAATCACACAGTCACAATCATACAATCACGGTCACACAATCACGGTCACACAATAACCGTCACTCAGTCACACATTCACACAATCACACAATCACACAATCACGATCACACAATCACGGTCACACAATCACGATCACACAATCACGATCACACAATCACGATCACACAATTACGATCACACAATCACGGTCACACAATCACAGTCACACAATCACACAATCGCACAATCACACAATCACACAATCACACAATCACACAATCACACAATCACACAATCACACAATCACAAATTCACACTATCACACAATCACACAATCACACAATCACACAATCACACAATCACACAATCACACAATCACACTATCACACAATCACACAATCACACAATCACACAGTCACAATCACAATTACACAATCACACAATCACACAATCACACAATCACACAATCACACAATCACACAATCACACAGTCACACAATCACACAATCACAATCACACAATCACAATCACACAATCACAATCACACAATCACAATCACACAATCACAATTACACAATCACAGTCACATAATCACAATCACACACCCACACAATCACACAGTCACAAACACACAATCACAATCACACAATCACAATCACACAATCACAATCACACAATCACAATTACACAATCACAGTCACATAATCACAATCACACAATCACAATCACACAATCACAATCACACAATCACAATCACACAATCACAATCACACAATCACACAATCACACAATAACGCAATCTCACAATTACACAATCACACAATCACACAATCACACAATCACACAATCTCAATTACACAATCACAATTACACAATCACACAATCACACAATCACACAATCACACAATCACACAATCATACAATCACACAATCACACAATCACACAATCACACACTCACACAATCACACAATCACAATCACACAATCACAATTACACAATCACACAAGCACACAATCACACAATCACACAAGCACACAATCACACAATCACACCATCACACAATCACACAATCACACAATCACACAATCACACAATCACACAATCACACAACCACACAATCACACAATCACACAATCACACACTCACACAATCACACAGTCACAAACACACAATCACAATCACACAATCACAATCCCACAATCACAATCACACAATCACAATCACAATCACACAATCACAATCACACAATCACAATCACACAATCACACAATCACACAATCACACAATCACACAATCACACAATCACACAATCACACAATCACACAATCACACAATCACACAATCACACAATCACACAATCACACAATCACACAATCACAAAATCACACAACCACACAATCACACAATCACACAATCACACAATCACAATTACACAATCACACAATCACACAGTCACAAACACACAATCACACAACCACACAATCACACAATCACACAATCACACAATCACACAATCACACAATCACACAATCACACAATCACACAATCACACAATCACACAATCACACAATCACACAATCACACAATCACACAACCACACAATCACACAATCACACAATCACACACTCACACAATCACACAGTCACAAACACACAATCACAATCACACAATCACAATCACACAATCACAATTACACAATCACACAATCACACAATCACACAATCACACAATCTCAATTACACAATCACAATTACACATTCACACAATCACACAATCACACAATCACACAATCACACAATCACACAATCACACACTCACACAATCACACAATCACAATCACACAATCACAATTACACAATCACACAATCACACAATCACGCAATCACACAATCACGCAATCATACAATCACACAAGCACACAATCACAATCACGCAATCACACAATCACGATCACACAATTACGAACACAATCACGGTCACACAATCACAGTCACACAATCACACAATCACAATCACGCAATCACACAACCACGATCACACAATCACGATCACACAATCACGATCACACTATCACGGTCACACAATCACGGTCACTCAATCACGGTCACACAATCACGGTCACACAGTCACGGTCACACAATCACACAATCACACAATCACACAATCACACAATCACACAATCACACAATCACACAATCACACAATCACACTATCACACAATCACACAATCACACAATCACACAATCACACAATCACAATTACACAATCACACAATCACACAATCACACAATCACACAATCACAATTACACAATCACACAATCACACAATCACACAATCACACAATCACACAGTCACACAGTCACACAATCACACAATCACACAATCACACAATCACACAATCACACAATCACACAATCACACAATCACACAATCACACAATCACACAATCACACAATCACACAATCACACAGTCACACAATCACAAGTACACAATCACAATTACACAATCACACAATCACACAATCACTCAATCACACAATCACACACTCACACAATCACACAATCACAATCACACAATGACAATCACACAATCACAATCACACAATCACAATCACACAATCACAATCACACAATCACAATCACACAATCACAGTCACATAATCACAATCACACAATCACAATCACACAATCACAATCACACAATCACAATCACACAATCACAATCACACAATCACAAAGTCACACAATCACAAAGTCACACAATCACACAATCACAATCACGCAATCACACAATCACGATCACACAATCACGGTCACACAATCACGGTCACACAATGACGGTCACACAATCACACAATCACACAATCACACAATCACACAAACACACAATCACACAATCACTCAATCACACAATAACACACTCACACAATCACACAGTCACGATCACACAGTCACAATCATACAATCACGGTCACACAATCACGGTCACACAATAACGGTCACTCAGTCACACATTCACACAATCACACAATCACACAATCACGATCACACAATCACGGTCACACAATCACGATCACACAATCACGATCACACAATCACGATCACACAATTACGATCACACAATCACGGTCACACAATCACAGTCACACAATCACAATTACACAACCACACAATCACACAATCACACAATCACACAATCACACAATCACACAATCACACAATCACACAATCACACAATCACACTATCACACAATCACACAATCACACAATCACACAATCACACAATCACAAGTACACAATCACAATTACACAATCACACAATCCCACAATCACTCAACCACACAATCACACACTCACACAATCACACAATCACAATCACACAATGACAATCACACAATCACAATCACACAATCACAATCACACAATCACAATCACACAATCACACAATCACACAATCACACAGTCACACAATCACACAATCACAATCACGCAATCACACAATCACGACTACACAATCACGATCACACAATCACAATCACACAATCACACAGTCACACAATCACAAAGTCACACAATCACACAATCACAATCACGCAATCACACAATCACGATCACACAATCACGGTCACACAATCACGGTCACACAATGACGGTCACACAATCACACAATCACACAATCACACAATCACACAAACACACAATCACACAATCACTCAATGACACAATAACACACTCACACAATCACACAGTCACAATCCCGCAGTCACAATCATACAATCACGGTCACACAATCATGGACACACAATAACGGTCACTCAGTCACACATTCACACAATCACGCCATCACACAATCACGATCACACAATCACGGTCACACAATCACGATCACACAATCACGATCACACAATCACGATCACACAATTACGATCACACAATCACGGTCACACAATCACAGTCACACAATCACACAATCGCACAATCACACAATCACACAATCACACAATCACACAATCACATAATCACACAATCACAAATTCACACTATCACACAATCACACAATCACACAATCACACAATCACACAATCACACAATCACACAATCACACAATCACACAATCACACTATCACACAATCACACAATCACACAATCACACAATCACACAATCACAATTACACAATCACACAATCACACAATCACACAATCACACAATCACACAATCACACAACCACACAATCACACAATCACACAATCACACACTCACACAATCACACAGTCACAAACACACAATCACAATCACACAATCACAATCAGACAATCACAATCACACAATCACAATTACACAATCACACAATCACACAATCACACAATCACACAATCTCAATTACACAATCACAATTACACATTCACACAATCACACAATCACACAATCACACAATCACACAATCACACAATCACACAATCACACACTCACACAATCACACAATCACAATCACACAATCACAATTACACAATCACACAATCACACAATCACGCAATCACACAATCACGCAATCATACAATCACACCAGCACACAATCACAATCACGCAATCACACAATCACGATCACACAATTACGAACACAATCACGGTCACACAATCACACAATCACAATCACACAATCACAATCACGCAATCACACAACCACGATCACACAATCACGATCACACAATCACGATCACACTATCACGGTCACACAACCACGATCACTCAATCACGGTCACACAATCACGGTCACACAGTCACGGTCACACAATCACACAATCACACAATCACACAATCACACAATCACACAATCACACAATCACACAATCACACAATCACACAATCACAATTACACAACCACACAATCACACAATCACACAATCACAATTACACAATCACACAATCACACAATCACACAATCACACAATCACACAGTCACACAATCACACAATCACACAATCACACAATCACACAATCACACAATCACACAATTACACAATCACACAATCACACCATCACACAATCACACAATCACACAATCACACAATCACACAATCACACTATCACACAATCACACAATCACACAATCACACAATCACAAGTACACAATCACAATTACACAATCACACAATCCCACAATCACTCAACCACACAATCACACACTCACACAATCACACAATCACAATCACACAATGACAATCACACAATCACAATCACACAATCACAATCACACAATCACAATCACACAATCACACAATCACACAGTCACACAATCACACAATCACAATCACGCAATCACACAATCACGACTACACAATCACGATCACACAATCACAATCACACAATCACACAGTCACACAATCACAAAGTCACACAATCACACAATCACAATCACGCAATCACACAATCACGATCACACAATCACGGTCACACAATCACGGTCACACAATGACGGTCACACAATCACACAATCACACAATCACACAATCACACAAACACACAATCACACAATCACTCAATGACACAATAACACACTCACACAATCACACAGTCACAATCCCGCAGTCACAATCATACAATCACGGTCACACAATCACGGACACACAATAACGGTCACTCAGTCACACATTCACACAATCACGCCATCACACAATCACGATCACACAATCACGGTCACACAATCACGATCACACAATCACGATCACACAATCACGATCACACAATTACGATCACACAATCACGGTCACACAATCACAGTCACACAATCACACAATCGCACAATCACACAATCACACAATCACACAATCACACAATCACATAATCACACAATCACAAATTCACACTATCACACAATCACACAATCACACAATCACACAATCACACAATCACACAATCACACAATCACACAATCACACAATCACACTATCACACAATCACACAATCACACAATCACACAATCACACAATCACAATTACACAATCACACAATCACACAATCACACAATCACACAATCACACAATCACACAACCACACAATCACACAATCACACAATCACACACTCACACAATCACACAGTCACAAACACACAATCACAATCACACAATCACAATCAGACAATCACAATCACACAATCACAATTACACAATCACACAATCACACAATCACACAATCACACAATCTCAATTACACAATCACAATTACACATTCACACAATCACACAATCACACAATCACACAATCACACAATCACACAATCACACAATCACACAATCACACAATCACACACTCACACAATCACACAATCACAATCACACAATCACAATTACACAATCACACAATCACACAATCACGCAATCACACAATCACGCAATCATACAATCACACAAGCACACAATCACAATCACGCAATCACACAATCACGATCACACAATTACGAACACAATCACGGTCACACAATCACAGTCACACAATCACACAATCACAATCACGCAATCACACAACCACGATCACACAATCACGATCACACAATCACGATCACACTATCACGGTCACACAACCACGGTCACTCAATCACGGTCACACAATCACGGTCACACAGTCACGGTCACACAATCACACAATCACACAATCACACAATCACACAATCACACAATCACACAATCACACAATCACACAATCACAATTACACAACCACACAATCACACAATCACACAATCACACAATCACAATTACACAATCACACAATCACACAATCACACAATCACACAATCACACAGTCACACAATCACACAATCACACAATCACACAATCACACAATCACACAATCACACAATTACACAATCACACAATCACACAATCACACAATCACACAATCACACAATCACACAATCACACAGTCACACAATCACAAGTACACAATCACAATTACACAATCACACAATCACACAATCACTCAATCACACAATCGCACACTCACACAATCACACAATCACAATCACACAATGACAATCACACAATCACAATCACACAATCACAATCACACAATCACAATTACACAATCACAGTCACATAATCACAATCACACAATCACAATCACACAATCACAATCACACAATCACAATCACACAATCACAATCACACAATCACAATCACACAATCACAATCACACAATCACAATCACACAATCACAATCACACAATCACAATCACACAATCACAATCACACAATCACAATCACACAATCACAATCACACAATCACAATCACACAATCACAAAGTCACACAATCACACAATCACAATCACGCAATCACACAATCACGATCACGCAATCACGGTCACACAATCACGGTCACACAATGACGGTCACACAATCACACAATCACACAATCACACAATCACACAAACACACAATCACACAATCACTCAATCACACAATAACACACTCACACAATCACACAGTCACAATCACACAGTCACAATCATACAATCACGGTCACACAATCACGGTCACACAATAACGGCCACTCAGTCACACATTCACACAATCACACAATCACACAATCACGATCACACAATCACGGTCACACAATCACGATCACACAATCACGATCACACAATCACGATCACACAATTACGATCACACAATCACGGTCACACAATCACAGTCACACAATCACAATTACACAACCACACAATCACACAATCACACAATCACACAATCACACAATCACACAATCACACAATCACACAATCACACAATCACACAATCACACTATCACACAATCACACAATCACACAATCACACAATCACACAATCACAAGTACACAATCACAATTACACAATCACACAATCACACAATCACTCAATCACACAATCACACACTCACACAATCACACAATCACAATCACACAATGACAATCACACAATCACAATCACACAATCACAATCACACAATCACAATCACACAATCACACAATCACACAATCACACAGTCACACAATCACACAATCGCAATCACGCAATCACACAATCACGACTACACAATCACGATCACACAATCACAATCACACAACCACACAGTCACACAATCACAAAGTCACACAATCACACAATCACAATCACGCAATCACACAATCACGATCACACAATCACGGTCACACAATCACGGTCACACAATGACGGTCACACAATCACACAATCACACAATCACACAATCACACAAACACACAATCACACAATCACTCAATGACACAATAACACACTCACACAATCACACAGTCACAATCCCGCAGTCACAATCATACAATCACGGTCACACAATCACGGACACACAATAACGGTCACTCAGTCACACATTCACACAATCACGCCATCACACAATCACGATCACACAATCACGGTCACACAATCACGATCACACAATCACGATCACACAATCACGATCACACAATTACGATCACACAATCACGGTCACACAATCACAGTCACACAATCACACAATCGCACAATCACACAATCACACAATCACACAATCACACAATCACATAATCACACAATCACAAATTCACACTATCACACAATCACACAATCACACAATCACACAATCACACAATCACACAATCACACAATCACACTATCACACAATCACACAATCACACAATCACACAATCACACAATCACAATTACACAATCACACAATCACACAATCACACAATCACACAATCACACAATCACACAACCACACAATCACACAATCACACAATCGCACACTCACACAATCACACAGTCACAAACACACAATCACAATCACACAATCACAATCAGACAATCACAATCACACAATCACAATTACACAATCACACAATCACACAATCACACAATCTCAATTACACAATCACAATTACACATTCACACAATCACACAATCACACAATCACACAATCACACAATCACACAATCACACAATCACACACTCACACAATCACACAATCACAATCACACAATCACAATTACACAATCACACAATCACACAATCACGCAATCACACAATCACGCAATCATACAATCACACAAGCACACAATCACAATCACGCAATCACACAATCACGATCACACAATTACGAACACAATCACGGTCACACAATCACAGTCACACAATCACACAATCACAATCACGCAATCACACAACCACGATCACACAATCACGATCACACAATCACGATCACACTATCACGGTCACACAACCACGGTCACTCAATCACGGTCACACAATCACGGTCACACAGTCACGGTCACACAATCACACAATCACACAATCACACAATCACACAATCACACAATCACACAATCACACAATCACAATTACACAACCACACAATCACACAATCACACAATCACACAATCACAATTACACAATCACACAATCACACAATCACACAATCACACAATCACACAGTCACACAATCACACAAACACACAATCACACAATCACACAATCACACAATCACACAATTACACAATCACACAATCACACAATCACACAATCACACAATCACACAATCACACAATCACACAATCACACAGTCACACAATCACAAGTACACAATCACAATTACACAATCACACAATCACACAATCACTCAATCACACAATCGCACACTCACACAATCACACAATCACAATCACACAATGACAATCACACAATCACAATCACACAATCACAATCACACAATCACAATTACACAATCACAGTCACATAATCACAATCACACAATCACAATCACACAATCACAATCACACAATCACAATCACACAATCACAATCACACAATCACAATCACACAATCACAATCACACAATCACAATCACACAATCACAATCACACAATCACAATCACACAATCACAATCACACAATCACAAAGTCACACAATCACACAATCACAATCACGCAATCACACAATCACGATCACGCAATCACGGTCACACAATCACGGTCACACAATGACGGTCACACAATCACACAATCACACAATCACACAATCACACAAACACACAATCACACAATCACTCAATCACACAATAACACACTCACACAATCACACAGTCACAATCACACAGTCACAATCATACAATCACGGTCACACAATCACGGTCACACAATAACGGCCACTCAGTCACACATTCACACAATCACACAATCACACAATCACGATCACACCATCACGGTCACACAATCACGATCACACAATCACGATCACACAATCACGATCACACAATTACGATCACACAATCACGGTCACACAATCACAGTCACACAATCACAATTACACAACCACACAATCACACAATCACACAATCACACAATCACACAATCACACAATCACACAATCACACAATCACACAATCACACAATCACACTATCACACAATCACACAATCGCACAATCACACAATCACACAATCACACAATCACACAATCACACAATCACACAATCACAAATTCACACTATCACACAATCACACAATCACACAATCACACAATCACACAATCACACAATCACACAATCACACAATCACGATCACGCAATCACGGTCACACAATCACGGTCACACAATGACGGTCACACAATCACACAATCACACAATCACACAATCACACAAACACACAATCACACAATCACTCAATCACACAATAACACACTCACACAATCACACAGTCTCAATCACACAGTCACAATCATACAATCACGGTCACACAATCACGGTCACACAATAACGGCCACTCAGTCACACATTCACACAATCACACAATCACACAATCACGATCACACAATCACGGTCACACAATCACGATCACACAATCACGATCACACAATCACGATCACACAATTACGATCACACAATCACGGTCACACAATCACAGTCACACAATCACAATTACACAACCACACAATCACACAATCACACAATCACACAATCACACAATCACACAATCACACAATCACACAATCACACAATCACACAATCACACAATCACACAATCACACTATCACACAATCACACAATCACACAATCACACAATCACACAATCACAAGTACACAATCACAATTACACAATCACACAATCACACAATCACTCAATCACACAATCACACACTCACACAATCACACAATCACAATCACACAATGACAATCACACAATCACAATCACACAATCACAATCACACAATCACAATCACACAATCACACAATCACACAGTCACACAATCACACAATCGCAATCACGCAATCACACAATCACGACTACACAATCACGATCACACAATCACAATCACACAACCACACAGTCACACAATCACAAAGTCACACAATCACACAATCACAATCACGCAATCACACAATCACGATCACACAATCACGGGCACACAATCTCGGTCACACAATGACGGTCACACAATCACACAATCACACAATCACACAATCACACAATCACACAATCACACAACCACACAATCACACAATCACACAATCACACACTCACACAATCACACAGTCACAAACACACAATCACAATCACACAATCACAATCAGACAATCACAATCACACAATCACAATTACACAATCACACAATCACACAATCACACAATCACACAATCTCAATTACACAATCACAATTACACATTCACACAATCACACAATCACACAATCACACAATCACACAATCACACAATCACACACTCACACAATCACACAATCACAATCACACAATCACAATTACACAATCACGCAATCACACAATCACGCAATCACACAATCACGCAATCATACAATCACACAAGCACACAATCACAATCACGCAATCACACAATCACGATCACACAATTACGAACACAATCACGGTCACACAATCACAGTCACACAATCACACAATCACAATCACGCAATCACACAACCACGATCACACAATCACGATCACACAATCACGATCACACTATCACGGTCACACAACCACGGTCACTCAATCACGGTCACACAATCACGGTCACACAGTCACGGTCACACAATCACACAATCACACAATCACACAATCACACAATCACACAATCACACAATCACACAATCACACAATCACAATTACACAACCACACAATCACACAATCACACAATCACAATTACACAATCACACAATCACACAATCACACAATCACACAATCACACAGTCACACAATCACACAATCACACAATCACACAATCACACAATCACACAATCACACAATTACACAATCACACAATCACACCATCACACAATCACACAATCACACAATCACACAATCACACAATCACACTATCACACAATCACACAATCACACAATCACACAATCACACAATCACACAATCACAAGTACACAATCACAATTACACAATCACACAATCCCACAATCACTCAACCACACAATCACACACTCACACAATCACACAATCACAATCACACAATGACAATCACACAATCACAATCACACAATCACAATCACACAATCACAATCACACAATCACACAATCACACAGTCACACAATCACACAATCACAATCACGCAATCACACAATCACGACTACACAATCACGATCACACAATCACAATCACACAATCACACAGTCACACAATCACAAAGTCACACAATCACACAATCACAATCACGCAATCACACAATCACGATCACACAATCACGGTCACACAATCACGGTCACACAATGACGGTCACACAATCACACAATCACACAATCACACAATCACACAAACACACAATCACACAATCACTCAATGACACAATAACACACTCACACAATCACACAGTCACAATCCCGCAGTCACAATCATACAATCACGGTCACACAATCACGGACACACAATAACGGTCACTCAGTCACACATTCACACAATCACGCCATCACACAATCACGATCACACAATCACGGTCACACAATCACGATCACACAATCACGATCACACAATCACGATCACACAATTACGATCACACATTCACGGTCACACAATCACAGTCACACAATCACACAATCGCACAATCACACAATCACACAATCACACAATCACACAATCACATAATCACACAATCACAAATTCACACAATCACACAATCACACAATCACACAATCACACAATCACACAATCACACAATCACACAATCACACTATCACACAATCACACAATCACACAATCACACAATCACACAATCACAATTACACAATCACACAATCACACAATCACACAATCACACAATCACACAATCACACAACCACACAATCACACAATCACACAATCACACACTCACACAATCACACAGTCACAAACACACAATCACAATCACACAATCACAATCAGACAATCACAATCACACAATCACAATTACACAATCACACAATCACACAATCACACAATCACACAATCTCAATTACACAATCACAATTACACATTCACACAATCACACAATCACACAATCACACAATCACACAATCACACAATCACACAATCACACAATCACACACTCACACAATCACACAATCACAATCACACAATCACAATTACACAATCACACAATCACACAATCACGCAATCACACAATCACGCAATCATACAATCACACAAGCACACAATCACAATCACGCAATCACACAATCACGATCACACAATTACGAACACAATCACGGTCACACAATCACAGTCACACAATCACACAATCACAATCACGCAATCACACAACCACGATCACACAATCACGATCACACAATCACGATCACACTATCACGGTCACACAACCACGGTCACTCAATCACGGTCACACAATCACGGTCACACAGTCACGGTCACACAATCACACAATCACACAATCACACAATCACACAATCACACAATCACACAATCACAATTACACAACCACACAATCACACAATCACACAATCACACAATCACAATTACACAATCACACAATCACACAATCACACAATCACACAATCACACAGTCACACAATCACACAATCACACAATCACACAATCACACAATCACACAATCACACAATTACACAATCACACAATCACACAATCACACAATCACACAATCACACAATCACACAATCACACAATCACACAGTCACACAATCACAAGTACACAATCACAATTACACAATCACACAATCACACAATCACTCAATCACACAATCGCACACTCACACAATCACACAATCACAATCACACAATGACAATCACACAATCACAATCACACAATCACAATCACACAATCACAATTACACAATCACAGTCACATAATCACAATCACACAATCACAATCACACAATCACAATCACACAATCACAATCACACAATCACAATCACACAATCACAATCACACAATCACAATCACACAATCACAATCACACAATCACAATCACACAATCACAATCACACAATCACAATCACACAATCACAATCACACAATCACAATCACACAATCACAATCACACAATCACAAAGTCACACAATCACACAATCACAATCACGCAATCACACAATCACGATCACGCAATCACGGTCACACAATCACGGTCACACAATGACGGTCACACAATCACACAATCACACAATCACACAATCACACAAACACACAATCACACAATCACTCAATCACACAATAACACACTCACACAATCACACAGTCACAATCACACAGTCACAATCATACAATCACGGTCACACAATCACGGTCACACAATAACGGCCACTCAGTCACACATTCACACAATCACACAATCACACAATCACGATCACACAATCACGGTCACACAATCACGATCACACAATCACGATCACACAATCACGATCACACAATTACGATCACACAATCACGGTCACACAATCACAGTCACACAATCACAATTACACAACCACACAATCACACAATCACACAATCACACAATCACACAATCACACAATCACACAATCACACAATCACACAATCACACAATCACACTATCACACAATCACACAATCACACAATCACACAATCACACAAACACACAATCACACAATCACTCAATGACACAATAACACACTCACACAATCACACAGTCACAATCCCGCAGTCACAATCATACAATCACGGTCACACAATCACGGACACACAATAACGGTCACTCAGTCACACATTCACACAATCACACCATCACACAATCACGATCACACAATCACGGTCACACAATCACGATCACACAAACACGATCACACAATCACGATCACACAATTACGATCACACAATCACGGTCACACAATCACAGTCAAACAATCACACAATCGCACAATCACACAATCACACAATCACACAATCACACAATCACACAATCACACAATCACACAATCACACAATCACAAATTCACACTATCACACAATCACACAATCACACAATCACACAATCACACAATCACACAATCACACAATCACACTATCACACAATCACACAATCACACAATCACACAATCACACAATCACAAGTACACAATCACAATTACACAATCACACAATCACACAATCACTCAATCACACAATCACACACTCACACAATCACACAATCACAATCACACAATGACAATCACACAATCACAGTCACACAATCACACAATCGCACAATCACACAATCACACAATCACACAATCACACAATCACACAATCACACAATCACAAATTCACACTATCACACAATCACACAATCACACAATCACACAATCACACAATCACACAATCACACAATCACACAATCACGATCACGCAATCACGGTCACACAATCACGGTCACACAATGACGGTCACACAATCACACAATCACACAATCACACAATCACACAAACACACAATCACACAATCACTCAATCACACAATAACACACTCACACAATCACACAGTCTCAATCACACAGTCACAATCATACAATCACGGTCACACAATCACGGTCACACAATAACGGCCACTCAGTCACACATTCACACAATCACACAATCACACAATCACGATCACACAATCACGGTCACACAATCACGATCACACAATCACGATCACACAATCACGATCACACAATTACGATCACACAATCACGGTCACACAATCACAGTCACACAATCACAATTACACAACCACACAATCACACAATCACACAATCACACAATCACACAATCACACAATCACACAATCACACAATCACACAATCACACAATCACACAATCACACTATCACACAATCACACAATCACACAATCACACAATCACACAATCACAAGTACACAATCACAATTACACAATCACACAATCACACAATCACTCAATCACACAATCACACACTCACACAATCACACAATCACAATCACACAATGACAATCACACAATCACAATCACACAATCACAATCACACAATCACAATCACACAATCACACAATCACACAGTCACACAATCACACAATCGCAATCACGCAATCACACAATCACGACTACACAATCACGATCACACAATCACAATCACACAACCACACAGTCACACAATCACAAAGTCACACAATCACACAATCACAATCACGCAATCACACAATCACGATCACACAATCACGGTCACACAATCACGGTCACACAATGACGGTCACACAATCACACAATCACACAATCACACAATCACACAATCACACAATCACACAATCACACAACCACACAATCACACAATCACACAATCACACACTCACACAATCACACAGTCACAAACACACAATCACAATCACACAATCACAATCAGACAATCACAATCACACAATCACAATTACACAATCACACAATCACACAATCACACAATCACACAATCTCAATTACACAATCACAATTACACATTCACACAATCACACAATCACACAATCACACAATCACACAATCACACAATCACACAATCACACACTCACACAATCACACAATCACAATCACACAATCACAATTACACAATCACACAATCACACAATCACGCAATCACACAATCACGCAATCATACAATCACACAAGCACACAATCACAATCACGCAATCACACAATCACGATCACACAATTACGAACACAATCACGGTCACACAATCACAGTCACACAATCACACAATCACAATCACGCAATCACACAACCACGATCACACAATCACGATCACACAATCACGATCACACTATCACGGTCACACAACCACGGTCACTCAATCACGGTCACACAATCACGGTCACACAGTCACACAATCACACAATCACAATCACGCAATCACACAATCACGACTACACAATCACGATCACACAATCACAATCACACAATCACACAGTCACACAATCACAAAGTCACACAATCACACAATCACAATCACGCAATCACACAATCACGATCACACAATCACGGTCACACAATCACGGTCACACAATGACGGTCACACAATCACACAATCACACAATCACACAATCACACAAACACACAATCACACAATCACTCAATGACACAATAACACACTCACACAATCACACAGTCACAATCCCGCAGTCACAATCATACAATCACGGTCACACAATCACGGACACACAATAACGGTCACTCAGTCACACATTCACACAATCACGCCATCACACAATCACGATCACACAATCACGGTCACACAATCACGATCACACAATCACGATCACACAATCACGATCACACAATTACGATCACACAATCACGGTCACACAATCACAGTCACACAATCACACAATCGCACAATCACACAATCACACAATCACACAATCACACAATCACACAATCACATAATCACACAATCACAAATTCACACTATCACACAATCACACAATCACACAATCACACAATCACACAATCACACAATCACACAATCACACAATCACACAATCACACTATCACACAATCACACAATCACACAATCACACAATCACACAATCACAATTACACAATCACACAATCACACAATCACACAATCACACAATCACACAATCACACAACCACACAATCACACAATCACACAATCACACACTCACACAATCACACAGTCACAAACACACAATCACAATCACACAATCACAATCAGACAATCACAATCACACAATCACAATTACACAATCACACAATCACACAATCACACAATCACACAATCTCAATTACACAATCACAATTACACATTCACACAATCACACAATCACACAATCACACAATCACACAATCACACAATCACACAATCACACACTCACACAATCACACAATCACAATCACACAATCACAATTACACAATCACACAATCACACAATCACGCAATCACACAATCACGCAATCATACAATCACACAAGCACACAATCACAATCACGCAATCACACAATCACGATCACACAATTACGAACACAATCACGGTCACACAATCACAGTCACACAATCACACAATCACAATCACGCAATCACACAACCACGATCACACAATCACGATCACACAATCACGATCACACTGTCACGGTCACACAACCACGGTCACTCAATCACGGTCACACAATCACGGTCACACAGTCACGGTCACACAATCACACAATCACACAATCACACAATCACACAATCACACAATCACACAATCACACAATCACAATTACACAACCACACAATCACACAATCACACAATCACAATTACACAACCACACAATCACACAATCACACAATCACACAACCACACAATCACACAATCACACAGTCACACACTCACACAATCACACAGTCACAAACACACAATCACAATCACACAATCACAATCACACAATCACAATCACGCAATCACAATTACACGATCACAGTCACATAATCACAATCACACAATCACAATCACACAATCACAATCACACAATCGCAATCACACAATCACAATCACACAATCACACAATCACAATCACACAATCACAATCACACAATCACAATCACACAATCACAATCACACAATCACAATCACACAATCACAATCACACAATCACAAAGTCACACAATCACAATCACGCAATCGCACAATCACGATCACACAATCACGATCACACAATCACGGTCACACAATGACGGTCACACAATCACAAAGTCACACAATCACACAGTCACAATCACGCAATCACACAATCACGATCACACAATCACTGTCACACAATCACAGTCACACAATGACGGTCACACAATCACACAATCACACAATCACACAATCACACAATCACACAAACACACAATCACACAATCACTCAACCACACAATAACACACTCACACAATCACACAACCACACAATCACACAATCACACAATCACACAATCACACAATCACACAATCACACAATCACACAATCACACAATGACACAATCACACAATCACACAATCACACAATCACACAATCACACAATCACACAATCACACAATCACACTATCACACAATCACACAATCACACAATCACACAATCACACAATCACAAGTACACAATCACAATTACACAATCACACAATCACACAATCACTCAATCACACAATCACACACTCACACAATCACACAATCACAATCACACAATGACAATCACACAATCACAATCACACAATCACAATCACACAATCACAATCACACAATCACACAATCACACAGTCACACAATCACACAATCGCAATCACGCAATCACACAATCACGACTACACAATCACGATCACACAATCACAATCACACAACCACACAGTCACACAATCACAAAGTCACACAATCACACAATCACAATCACGCAATCACACAATCACGATCACACAATCACGGGCACACAATCTCGGTCACACAATGACGGTCACACAATCACACAATCACACAATCACACAATCACACAATCACACAATCACACAACCACACAATCACACAATCACACAATCACACACTCACACAATCACACAGTCACAAACACACAATCACAATCACACAATCACAATCAGACAATCACAATCACACAATCACAATTACACAATCACACAATCACACAATCACACAATCACACAATCTCAATTACACAATCACAATTACACATTCACACAATCACACAATCACACAATCACACAATCACACAATCACACAATCACACACTCACACAATCACACAATCACAATCACACAATCACAATTACACAATCACGCAATCACACAATCACGCAATCACACAATCACGCAATCATACAATCACACAAGCACACAATCACAATCACGCAATCACACAATCACGATCACACAATTACGAACACAATCACGGTCACACAATCACAGTCACACAATCACACAATCACAATCACGCAATCACACAACCACGATCACACAATCACGATCACACAATCACGATCACACTATCACGGTCACACAACCACGGTCACTCAATCACGGTCACACAATCACGGTCACACAGTCACGGTCACACAATCACACAATCACACAATCACACAATCACACAATCACACAATCACACAATCACACAATCACACAATCACAATTACACAACCACACAATCACACAATCACACAATCACAATTGCACAATCACACAATCACACAATCACACAATCACACAATCACACAGTCACACAATCACACAATCACACAATCACACAATCACACAATCACACAATCACACAATTACACAATCACACAATCACACCATCACACAATCACACAATCACACAATCACACAATCACACAATCACACTATCACACAATCACACAATCACACAATCACACAATCACACAATCACACAATCACAAGTACACAATCACAATTACACAATCACACAATCCCACAATCACTCAACCACACAATCACACACTCACACAATCACACAATCACAATCACACAATGACAATCACACAATCACAATCACACAATCACAATCACACAATCACAATCACACAATCACACAATCACACAGTCACACAATCACACAATCACAATCACGCAATCACACAATCACGACTACACAATCACGATCACACAATCACAATCACACAATCACACAGTCACACAATCACAAAGTCACACAATCACACAATCACAATCACGCAATCACACAATCACGATCACACAATCACGGTCACACAATCACGGTCACACAATGACGGTCACACAATCACACAATCACACAATCACACAATCACACAAACACACAATCACACAATCACTCAATGACACAATAACACACTCACACAATCACACAGTCACAATCCCGCAGTCACAATCATACAATCACGGTCACACAATCACGGACACACAATAACGGTCACTCAGTCACACATTCACACAATCACGCCATCACACAATCACGATCACACAATCACGGTCACACAATCACGATCACACAATCACGATCACACAATCACGATCACACAATTACGATCACACATTCACGGTCACACAATCACAGTCACACAATCACACAATCGCACAATCACACAATCACACAATCACACAATCACACAATCACATAATCACACAATCACAAATTCACACAATCACACAATCACACAATCACACAATCACACAATCACACAATCACACAATCACACAATCACACTATCACACAATCACACAATCACACAATCACACAATCACACAATCACAATTACACAATCACACAATCACACAATCACACAATCACACAATCACACAATCACACAACCACACAATCACACAATCACACAATCACACACTCACACAATCACACAGTCACAAACACACAATCACAATCACACAATCACAATCAGACAATCACAATCACACAATCACAATTACACAATCACACAATCACACAATCACACAATCACACAATCTCAATTACACAATCACAATTACACATTCACACAATCACACAATCACACAATCACACAATCACACAATCACACAATCACACAATCACACAATCACACAATCACACACTCACACAATCACACAATCACAATCACACAATCACAATTACACAATCACACAATCACACAATCACGCAATCACACAATCACGCAATCATACAATCACACAAGCACACAATCACAATCACGCAATCACACAATCACGATCACACAATTACGAACACAATCACGGTCACACAATCACAGTCACACAATCACACAATCACAATCACGCAATCACACAACCACGATCACACAATCACGATCACACAATCACGATCACACTATCACGGTCACACAACCACGGTCACTCAATCACGGTCACACAATCACGGTCACACAGTCACGGTCACACAATCACACAATCACACAATCACACAATCACACAATCACACAATCACACAATCACAATTACACAACCACACAATCACACAATCACACAATCACACAATCACAATTACACAATCACACAATCACACAATCACACAATCACACAATCACACAGTCACACAATCACACAATCACACAATCACACAATCACACAATCACACAATCACACAATTACACAATCACACAATCACACAATCACACAATCACACAATCACACAATCACACAATCACACAATCACACAGTCACACAATCACAAGTACACAATCACAATTACACAATCACACAATCACACAATCACTCAATCACACAATCGCACACTCACACAATCACACAATCACAATCACACAATGACAATCACACAATCACAATCACACAATCACAATCACACAATCACAATTACACAATCACAGTCACATAATCACAATCACACAATCACAATCACACAATCACAATCACACAATCACAATCACACAATCACAATCACACAATCACAATCACACAATCACAATCACACAATCACAATCACACAATCACAATCACACAATCACAATCACACAATCACAATCACACAATCACAATCACACAATCACAATCACACAATCACAATCACACAATCACAAAGTCACACAATCACACAATCACAATCACGCAATCACACAATCACGATCACGCAATCACGGTCACACAATCACGGTCACACAATGACGGTCACACAATCACACAATCACACAATCACACAATCACACAAACACACAATCACACAATCACTCAATCACACAATAACACACTCACACAATCACACAGTCACAATCACACAGTCACAATCATACAATCACGGTCACACAATCACGGTCACACAATAACGGCCACTCAGTCACACATTCACACAATCACACAATCACACAATCACGATCACACAATCACGGTCACACAATCACGATCACACAATCACGATCACACAATCACGATCACACAATTACGATCACACAATCACGGTCACACAATCACAGTCACACAATCACAATTACACAACCACACAATCACACAATCACACAATCACACAATCACACAATCACACAATCACACAATCACACAATCACACAATCACACAATCACACTATCACACAATCACACAATCACACAATCACACAATCACACAAACACACAATCACACAATCACTCAATGACACAATAACACACTCACACAATCACACAGTCACAATCCCGCAGTCACAATCATACAATCACGGTCACACAATCACGGACACACAATAACGGTCACTCAGTCACACATTCACACAATCACACCATCACACAATCACGATCACACAATCACGGTCACACAATCACGATCACACAAACACGATCACACAATCACGATCACACAATTACGATCACACAATCACGGTCACACAATCACAGTCAAACAATCACACAATCGCACAATCACACAATCACACAATCACACAATCACACAATCACACAATCACACAATCACACAATCACACAATCACAAATTCACACTATCACACAATCACACAATCACACAATCACACAATCACACAATCACACAATCACACAATCACACTATCACACAATCACACAATCACACAATCACACAATCACACAATCACAAGTACACAATCACAATTACACAATCACACAATCACACAATCACTCAATCACACAATCACACACTCACACAATCACACAATCACAATCACACAATGACAATCACACAATCACAGTCACACAATCACACAATCGCACAATCACACAATCACACAATCACACAATCACACAATCACACAATCACACAATCACAAATTCACACTATCACACAATCACACAATCACACAATCACACAATCACACAATCACACAATCACACAATCACACAATCACGATCACGCAATCACGGTCACACAATCACGGTCACACAATGACGGTCACACAATCACACAATCACACAATCACACAATCACACAAACACACAATCACACAATCACTCAATCACACAATAACACACTCACACAATCACACAGTCTCAATCACACAGTCACAATCATACAATCACGGTCACACAATCACGGTCACACAATAACGGCCACTCAGTCACACATTCACACAATCACACAATCACACAATCACGATCACACAATCACGGTCACACAATCACGATCACACAATCACGATCACACAATCACGATCACACAATTACGATCACACAATCACGGTCACACAATCACAGTCACACAATCACAATTACACAACCACACAATCACACAATCACACAATCACACAATCACACAATCACACAATCACACAATCACACAATCACACAATCACACAATCACACAATCACACAATCACACTATCACACAATCACACAATCACACAATCACACAATCACACAATCACAAGTACACAATCACAATTACACAATCACACAATCACACAATCACTCAATCACACAATCACACACTCACACAATCACACAATCACAATCACACAATGACAATCACACAATCACAATCACACAATCACAATCACACAATCACAATCACACAATCACACAATCACACAGTCACACAATCACACAATCGCAATCACGCAATCACACAATCACGACTACACAATCACGATCACACAATCACAATCACACAACCACACAGTCACACAATCACAAAGTCACACAATCACACAATCACAATCACGCAATCACACAATCACGATCACACAATCACGGTCACACAATCACGGTCACACAATGACGGTCACACAATCACACAATCACACAATCACACAATCACACAATCACACAATCACACAATCACACAACCACACAATCACACAATCACACAATCACACACTCACACAATCACACAGTCACAAACACACAATCACCATCACACAATCACAATCAGACAATCACAATCACACAATCACAATTACACAATCACACAATCACACAATCACACAATCACACAATCTCAATTACACAATCACAATTACACATTCACACAATCACACAATCACACAATCACACAATCACACAATCACACAATCACACAATCACACACTCACACAATCACACAATCACAATCACACAATCACAATTACACAATCACACAATCACACAATCACGCAATCACACAATCACGCAATCATACAATCACACAAGCACACAATCACAATCACGCAATCACACAATCACGATCACACAATTACGAACACAATCACGGTCACACAATCACAGTCACACAATCACACAATCACAATCACGCAATCACACAACCACGATCACACAATCACGATCACACAATCACGATCACACTATCACGGTCACACAACCACGGTCACTCAATCACGGTCACACAATCACGGTCACACAGTCACACAATCACACAATCACAATCACGCAATCACACAATCACGACTACACAATCACGATCACACAATCACAATCACACAATCACACAGTCACACAATCACAAAGTCACACAATCACACAATCACAATCACGCAATCACACAATCACGATCACACAATCACGGTCACACAATCACGGTCACACAATGACGGTCACACAATCACACAATCACACAATCACACAATCACACAAACACACAATCACACAATCACTCAATGACACAATAACACACTCACACAATCACACAGTCACAATCCCGCAGTCACAATCATACAATCACGGTCACACAATCACGGACACACAATAACGGTCACTCAGTCACACATTCACACAATCACGCCATCACACAATCACGATCACACAATCACGGTCACACAATCACGATCACACAATCACGATCACACAATCACGATCACACAATTACGATCACACAATCACGGTCACACAATCACAGTCACACAATCACACAATCGCACAATCACACAATCACACAATCACACAATCACACAATCACACAATCACATAATCACACAATCACAAATTCACACTATCACACAATCACACAATCACACAATCACACAATCACACAATCACACAATCACACAATCACACAATCACACAATCACACTATCACACAATCACACAATCACACAATCACACAATCACACAATCACAATTACACAATCACACAATCACACAATCACACAATCACACAATCACACAATCACACAACCACACAATCACACAATCACACAATCACACACTCACACAATCACACAGTCACAAACACACAATCACAATCACACAATCACAATCAGACAATCACAATCACACAATCACAATTACACAATCACACAATCACACAATCACACAATCACACAATCTCAATTACACAATCACAATTACACATTCACACAATCACACAATCACACAATCACACAATCACACAATCACACAATCACACAATCACACAATCACACAATCACACACTCACACAATCACACAATCACAATCACACAATCACAATTACACAATCACACAATCACACAATCACGCAATCACACAATCACGCAATCATACAATCACACAAGCACACAATCACAATCACGCAATCACACAATCACGATCACACAATTACGAACACAATCACGGTCACACAATCACAGTCACACAATCACACAATCACAATCACGCAATCACACAACCACGATCACACAATCACGATCACACAATCACGATCACACTGTCACGGTCACACAACCACGGTCACTCAATCACGGTCACACAATCACGGTCACACAGTCACGGTCACACAATCACACAATCACACAATCACACAATCACACAATCACACAATCACACAATCACACAATCACAATTACACAACCACACAATCACACAATCACACAATCACAATTACACAACCACACAATCACACAATCACACAATCACACAACCACACAATCACACAATCACACAGTCACACACTCACACAATCACACAGTCACAAACACACAATCACAATCACACAATCACAATCACACAATCACAATCACGCAATCACAATTACACGATCACAGTCACATAATCACAATCACACAATCACAATCACACAATCACAATCACACAATCGCAATCACACAATCACAATCACACAATCACACAATCACAATCACACAATCACAATCACACAATCACAATCACACAATCACAATCACACAATCACAATCACACAATCACAATCACACAATCACAAAGTCACACAATCACAATCACGCAATCGCACAATCACGATCACACAATCACGATCACACAATCACGGTCACACAATGACGGTCACACAATCACAAAGTCACACAATCACACAGTCACAATCACGCAATCACACAATCACGATCACACAATCACTGTCACACAATCACAGTCACACAATGACGGTCACACAATCACACAATCACACAATCACACAATCACACAATCACACAAACACACAATCACACAATCACTCAACCACACAATAACACACTCACACAATCACACAACCACACAATCACACAATCACACAATCACACAATCACACAATCACACAATCACACAATCACACAATCACACAATGACACAATCACACAATCACACAATCACACAATCACACAATCACACAATCACACAATCACACAATCACACAATCATACAATCACACAATCACACAACCACACAATCACACAATCACACAATCACACACTCACACAATCACACAGTCACAAACACACAATCACAATCACACAATCACAATCACACAATCACAAAGTCACACAATCACACAATCACAATCACGCAATCACACAATCACGATCACACAATCACGGTCACACAGTCACGGTCACACAATGACGGTCACACAATCACACAAACACACAATCACACAATCACACAAACACACAATCACACAATCACTCAATCACACAATAACACACTCACACAATCACACAGTCACAATCACACAGTCACAATCATACAATCACGGTCACACAATCACGGTCACACAATAACGGTCACTCAGTCACACATTCACACAATCACACAATCACACAATCACGATCACACAATCACTGTCACACAATCACAGTCACACAATGACGGTCACACAATCACACAATCACACAATCACACAATCACACAAACACACAATCACACAATCACTCAATCACACAATAACACACTCACACAATCACACAGTCACAATCACACAGTCACAATCATACAATCACGGTCACACAATAACGGTCACTCAGTCACACATTCACACAATCACACAATCACACAATCACGATCACACAATCACTGTCACACAATCACAGTCACACAATGACGGTCACACAATCACACAATCACACAATCACACAATCACACAATCACACAATCACACAATCACACAATCACACAATCACACAATCACACAATCACACAATCACACAATCACACAATCACACTATCACACAATCACACAATCACACAATCACACAATCACACAATCACACAATCACAATCACAATTACACAATCACACAATCACACAATCACTCAATCACACAATCACACACTCACACAATCACACAATCACAATCACACAATGACAATCACACAATCACAATCACACAATCACAATCACACAATCACAATCACACAATCACACAATCACACAGTCACACAATCACACAATCGCAATCACGCAATCACACAATCACGACTACACAATCACGATCACACAATCACAATCACACAACCACACAGTCACACAATCACAAAGTCACACAATCACACAATCACAATCACGCAATCACACAATCACGATCACACAATCACGGTCACACAATCACGGTCACACAATGACGGTCACACAATCACACAATCACACAATCACACAATCACACAAACACACAATCACACAATCACTCAATGACACAATAACACACTCACACAATCACACAGTCACAATCCCGCAGTCACAATCATACAATCACGGTCACACAATCACGGACACACAATAACGGTCACTCAGTCACACATTCACACAATCACACCATCACACAATCACGATCACACAATCACGGTCACACAATCACGATCACACAAACACGATCACACAATCACGATCACACAATTACGATCACACAATCACGGTCACACAATCACAGTCACACAATCACACAATCGCACAATCACACAATCACACAATCACACAATCACACAATCACACAATCACACAATCACACAATCACAAATTCACACTATCACACAATCACACAATCGCACAATCACACAATCACACAATCACACAATCACACAATCACACAATCACACACTCACGCAATCACACATGCACAAACACACAATCACAATCATACAATCACAATCACACAATCACAATCACACAATCACAATTACACAATCACAGTCACATAATCACAATCACACAATCACAATCACACAATCACAATCACACAATCACAATCACACAATCACAATCACACAATCACAATCACACAATCACACAATCACACAATCACACAATCACACAATCTCACAATCATACAATCACACAATCACACAACCACACAATCACACAATCACACAGTCACACACTCACACAATCACACAGTCACAAACACACAATCACAATCACACAATCACAATCACACAATCACAATCACGCAATCACAATTACACGATCACAGTCACATAATCACAATCACACAATCACAATCACACAATCACAATCACACAATCGCAATCACACAATCACAATCACACAATCACACAATCACAATCACACAATCACAATCACACAATCACAATCACACAATCACAATCACACAATCACAATCACACAATCACAATCACACAATCACAATCACACAATCACAAAGTCACACAATCACAATCACGCAATCGCACAATCACGATCACACAATCACGATCACACAATCACGGTCACACAATGACGGTCACACAATCACAAAGTCACACAATCACACAGTCACAATCACGCAATCACACAATCACGATCACACAATCACTGTCACACAATCACAGTCACACAATGACGGTCACACAATCACACAATCACACAATCACACAATCACACAATCACACAAACACACAATCACACAATCACTCAACCACACAATAACACACTCACACAATCACACAACCACACAATCACACAATCACACAATCACACAATCACACAATCACACAATCACACAATCACACAATCACACAATCACACAATCACACAATGACACAATCACACAATCACACAATCACACAATCACACAATCACACAATCACACAATCATACAATCACACAATCACACAACCACACAATCACACAATCACACAATCACACACTCACACAATCACACAGTCACAAACACACAATCACAATCACACAATCACAATCACACAATCACAAAGTCACACAATCACACAATCACAATCACGCAATCACACAATCACGATCACACAATCACGGTCACACAGTCACGGTCACACAATGACGGTCACACAATCACACAAACACACAATCACACAATCACACAAACACACAATCACACAATCACTCAATCACACAATAACACACTCACACAATCACACAGTCACAATCACACAGTCACAATCATACAATCACGGTCACACAATCACGGTCACACAATAACGGTCACTCAGTCACACATTCACACAATCACACAATCACACAATCACGATCACACAATCACTGTCACACAATCACAGTCACACAATGACGGTCACACAATCACACAATCACACAATCACACAATCACACAATCACACAAACACACAATCACACAATCACTCAATCACACAATAACACACTCACACAATCACACAGTCACAATCACACAGTCACAATCATACAATCACGGTCACACAATAACGGTCACTCAGTCACACATTCACACAATCACACAATCACACAATCACGATCACACAATCACTGTCACACAATCACAGTCACACAATGACGGTCACACAATCACACAATCACACAATCACACAATCACACAATCACACAATCACACAATCACACAATCACACAATCACACAATCACACAATCACACAATCACACAATCACACAATCACACAATCACACAATCACACAATCACACAATCACACTATCACACAATCACACAATCACACAATCACACAATCACACAATCACAAGTACACAATCACAATTACACAATCACACAATCACACAATCACTCAATCACACAATCACACACTCACACAATCACACAATCACAATCACACAATGACAATCACACAATCACAATCACACAATCACAATCACACAATCACAATCACACAATCACACAATCACACAGTCACACAATCACACAATCGCAATCACGCAATCACACAATCACGACTACACAATCACGATCACACAATCACAATCACACAACCACACAGTCACACAATCACAAAGTCACACAATCACACAATCACAATCACGCAATCACACAATCACGATCACACAATCACGGTCACACAATCACGGTCACACAATGACGGTCACACAATCACACAATCACACAATCACACAATCACACAAACACACAATCACACAATCACTCAATGACACAATAACACACTCACACAATCACACAGTCACAATCCCGCAGTCACAATCATACAATCACGGTCACACAATCACGGACACACAATAACGGTCACTCAGTCACACATTCACACAATCACACCATCACACAATCACGATCACACAATCACGGTCACACAATCACGATCACACAAACACGATCACACAATCACGATCACACAATTACGATCACACAATCACGGTCACACAATCACAGTCACACAATCACACAATCGCACAATCACACAATCACACAATCACACAATCACACAATCACACAATCACACAATCACAAATTCACACTATCACACAATCACACAATCACACAATCACACAATCACACAATCACACAATCACACAATCACACAATCACGATCACGCAATCACGGTCACACAATCACGGTCACACAATGACGGTCACACAATCACACAATCACACAATCACACAATCACACAAACACACAATCACACAATCACTCAATCACACAATAACACACTCACACAATCACACAGTCTCAATCACACAGTCACAATCATACAATCACGGTCACACAATCACGGTCACACAATAACGGCCACTCAGTCACACATTCACACAATCACACAATCACACAATCACAATCACGCAATCACACAATCACGATCACACAATCACGGTCACACAATCACGGTCACACAATGACGGTCACACAATCACACAATCACACAATCACACATTCACACAATCACACCATCACACAATCACGATCACACAATCACGGTCACACAATCACGATCACACAAACACGATCACACAATCACGATCACACAATTACGATCACACAATCACGGTCACACAATCACAGTCACACAATCACACAATCGCACAATCACACAATCACACAATCACACAATCACACAATCACAAATTCACACTATCACACAATCACACAATCACACAATCACACAATCACACAATCACACAATCACACAATCACACAATCACACAATCACACAATCACAATTACACAATCACACAATCACACAATCACACAATCACACAGTCACACAATCACACAGTCACACAATCACACAATCACACAATCACACAATCACACAATCACACAATCACACAATCACACAATCACACAATCACACAATCACACAATCACACACTCACGCAATCACACATGCACAAACACACAATCACAATCATACAATCACAATCACACAATCACAATCACACAATCACAATAACACAATCACAGTCACATGATCACAATCACAAAATCACAATCACAACATCACAATCACACAATCACAATCACACAATCACAATCACACAATCACACAATCACACAATCACACAATCACACAATCACACAAACACACAATCACACAATCACTCAACCACACAATAACACACTCACACAATCACACAACCACACAATCACACAATCACACAATCACACAATCACACAATCACACAATCACACACTCACACAATCACACAGTCACAAACACACAATCACAATCACACAATCACAATCACACAATCACAAAGTCACACAATCACACAATCACAATCACGCAATCACACAATCACGATCACACAATCACGGTCACACAGTCACGATCACACAATCACGATCACACAATCACGGTCACACAATGACGGTCACACAATCACAAAGTCACACAATCACACAGTCACAATCACGCAATCACACAATCACGATCACACAATCACTGTCACACAATCACAGTCACACAATGACGGTCACACAATCACACAATCACACAATCACACAATCACACAATCACACAAACACACAATCACACAATCACTCAACCACACAATAACACACTCACACAATCACACAACCACACAATCACACAATCACACAATCACACAATCACACAATCACACAATCACACAATCACACAATCACACAATGACACAATCACACAATCACACAATCACACAATCACACAATCACACAATCACACAATCACACAATCACACAATCATACAATCACACAATCACACAACCACACAATCACACAATCACACAATCACACACTCACACAATCACACAGTCACAAACACACAATCACAATCACACAATCACAATCACACAATCACAAAGTCACACAATCACACAATCACAATCACGCAATCACACAATCACGATCACACAATCACGGTCACACAGTCACGGTCACACAATGACGGTCACACAATCACACAAACACACAATCACACAATCACACAAACACACAATCACACAATCACTCAATCACACAATAACACACTCACACAATCACACAGTCACAATCACACAGTCACAATCATACAATCACGGTCACACAATCACGGTCACACAATAACGGTCACTCAGTCACACATTCACACAATCACACAATCACACAATCACGATCACACAATCACTGTCACACAATCACAGTCACACAATGACGGTCACACAATCACACAATCACACAATCACACAATCACACAAACACACAATCACACAATCACTCAATCACACAATAACACACTCACACAATCACACAGTCACAATCACACAGTCACAATCATACAATCACGGTCACACAATAACGGTCACTCAGTCACACATTCACACAATCACACAATCACGATCACACAATCACTGTCACACAATCACAGTCACACAATGACGGTCACACAATCACACAATCACACAATCACACAATCACACAATCACACAATCACACAATCACACAATCACACAATCACACAATCACACAATCACACAATCACACAATCACACAATCACACAATCACACTATCACACAATCACACAATCACACAATCACACAATCACACAATCACAAGTACACAATCACAATTACACAATCACACAATCACACAATCACTCAATCACACAATCACACACTCACACAATCACACAATCACAATCACACAATGACAATCACACAATCACAATCACACAATCACAATCACACAATCACAATCACACAATCACACAATCACACAGTCACACAATCACACAATCGCAATCACGCAATCACACAATCACGACTACACAATCACGATCACACAATCACAATCACACAACCACACAGTCACACAATCACAAAGTCACACAATCACACAATCACAATCACGCAATCACACAATCACGATCACACAATCACGGTCACACAATCACGGTCACACAATCACGGTCACACAATCACACAATCACACAATCACACAATCACACAAACACACAATCACACAATCACTCAATGACACAATAACACACTCACACAATCACACAGTCACAATCCCGCAGTCACAATCATACAATCACGGTCACACAATCACGGACACACAATAACGGTCACTCAGTCACACATTCACACAATCACACCATCACACAATCACGATCACACAATCACGGTCACACAATCACGATCACACAAACACGATCACACAATCACGATCACACAATTACGATCACACAATCACGGTCACACAATCACAGTCACACAATCACACAATCGCACAATCACACAATCACACAATCACACAATCACACAATCACACAATCACACAATCACAAATTCACACTATCACACAATCACACAATCACACAATCACACAATCACACAATCACACAATCACACAATCACGATCACGCAATCACGGTCACACAATCACGGTCACACAATGACGGTCACACAATCACACAATCACACAATCACACAATCACACAAACACACAATCACACAATCACTCAATCACACAATAACACACTCACACAATCACACAGTCTCAATCACACAGTCACAATCATACAATCACGGTCACACAATCACGGTCACACAATAACGGCCACTCAGTCACACATTCACACAATCACACAATCACACAATCACAATCACGCAATCACACAATCACGATCACACAATCACGGTCACACAATCACGGTCACACAATGACGGTCACACAATCACACAATCACACAATCACACATTCACACAATCACACCATCACACAACCACGATCACACAATCACGGTCACACAATCACGATCACACAAACACGATCACACAATCACGATCACACAATTACGATCACACAATCACGGTCACACAATCACAGTCACACAATCACACAATCGCACAATCACACAATCACACAATCACACAATCACACAATCACACAATCACACAATCACAAATTCACACTATCACACAATCACACAATCACACAATCACACAATCACACAATCACACAATCACACAATCACACTATCACACAATCACACAATCACACAATCACACAATCACACAATCACAATTACACAATCACACAATCACACAATCACACAATCACACAGTCACACAATCACACAGTCACACAATCACACAATCACACAATCACACAATCACACAATCACACAATCACACAATCACACAATCACACAATCACACAATCACACAATCACACAATCACACACTCACGCAATCACACATGCACAAACACACAATCACAATCATACAATCACAATCACACAATCACAATCACACAATCACAATTACACAATCACAGTCACATAATCACAATCACACAATCACAATCACACAATCACAATCACACAATCACAATCACACAATCACAATCACACAATCACACAATCACACAATCACACAATCACACAAACACACAATCACACAATCACTCAACCACACAATAACACACTCACACAATCACACAACCACACAATCACACAATCACACAATCACACAATCACACAATCACACAATCACACAATCACACAATCACACAATGACACAATCACACAATCACACAATCACACAATCACACAATCACACAATCACACAATCACACAATCACACAATCATACAATCACACAATCACACAACCACACAATCACACAATCACACAATCACACACTCACACAATCACACAGTCACAAACACACAATCACAATCACACAATCACAATCACACAATCACAAAGTCACACAATCACACAATCACAATCACGCAATCACACAATCACGATCACACAATCACGGTCACACAGTCACGGTCACACAATGACGGTCACACAATCACACAAACACACAATCACACAATCACACAAACACACAATCACACAATCACTCAATCACACAATAACACACTCACACAATCACACAGTCACAATCACACAGTCACAATCATACAATCACGGTCACACAATCACGGTCACACAATAACGGTCACTCAGTCACACATTCACACAATCACACAATCACACAATCACGATCACACAACCACTGTCACACAATCACAGTCACACAATGACGGTCACACAATCACACAATCACACAATCACACAATCACACAAACACACAATCACACAATCACTCAATCACACAATAACACACTCACACAATCACACAGTCACAATCACACAGTCACAATCATACAATCACGGTCACACAATCACGGTCACACAATAACGGTCACTCAGTCACACATTCACACAATCACACAATCACACAATCACGATCACACAATCACTGTCACACAATCACAGTCACACAATGACGGTCACACAATCACACAATCACACAATCACACAATCACACAATCACACAATCACACAATCACACAATCACACAATCACACAATCACACAATCACACAATCACACAATCACACAATCACACAATCACACAATCACACTATCACACAATCACACAATCACACAATCACACAATCACACAATCACAAGTACACAATCACAATTACACAATCACACAATCACACAATCACTCAATCACACAATCACACACTCACACAATCACACAATCACAATCACACAATGACAATCACACAATCACAATCACACAATCACAATCACACAATCACAATCACACAATCACACAATCACACAGTCACACAATCACACAATCGCAATCACGCAATCACACAATCACGACTACACAATCACGATCACACAATCACAATCACACAACCACACAGTCACACAACCACAAAGTCACACAATCACACAATCACAATCACGCAATCACACAATCACGATCACACAATCACGGTCACACAATCACGGTCACACAATGACGGTCACACAATCACACAATCACACAATCACACAATCACACAAACACACAATCACACAATCACTCAATGACACAATAACACACTCACACAATCACACAGTCACAATCCCGCAGTCACAATCATACAATCACGGTCACACAATCACGGACACACAATAACGGTCACTCAGTCACATATTCACACAATCACACCATCACACCATCACACAATCACGATCACACAATCACGGTCACACAATCACGATCACACAAACACGATCACACAATCACGATCACACAATTACGATCACACAATCACGGTCACACAATCACAGTCACACAATCACACAATCGCACAATCACACAATCACACAATCACACAATCACACAATCACACAATCACACAATCACAAATTCACACTATCACACAATCACACAATCACACAATCACACAATCACACAATCACACAATCACACAATCACACAATCACACTATCACACAATCACACAATCACACAATCACACAATCACACAATCACAATTACACAATCACACAATCACACAATCACACAATCACAATTACACAATCACACAATCACACAATCACACAATCACACAGTCACACAATCACACAATCACACCATCACACAATCACACAACCACACAATCACACAATCACACAATCACACACTCACACAATCACACAGTCACAAACACACAATCACAATCACACAATCACAATCACACAATCACAATCACGCAATCACAATTACACAATCACACAATCACACAACCACACAATCACACAATCTCAATTACACAATCACAATTACACAATCACACAATCACACAATCACACAATCACACAATCACACAATCACACAATCACACAATCACACAATCACACAACCACACAATCACACAATCTCAATTACACAATCACAATTACACAATCACACAGTCACACAATCACACAATCACACAATCACACAATCACACAATCACACAATCACACAATCACACAATCACACAATCACACAATCACACAACCACACAACCACACAATCACACAATCACACAATCACACAATCACACACTCACACAATCACACAGTCACAAACACACAATCACAATCACACAATCACAATCACACAATCACACAATCACACAATCACACAAACACACAATCACACAATCACTCAATCACACAATAACACACTCACACCATCACACAGTCACAATCACACAGTCACAATCATACAATCACGGTCACACAATCACGGTCACACAATAACGGTCACTCAGTCACACATTCACACAATCACACAATCACACAATCACGATCACACAATCACGATCACACAATCACGGTCACACAATCACGATCACACAATCACGATCACACAATCACGATCACACAATCACGATCACACAATTACGATCACACAATCACGGTCACACAATCACAGTCACACAATCACACAATCGCACAGTCACACAATCACGCAATCACACAATCACACAATCACACAATCACACAATCACACAATCACAAATTCACACTATCACACAATCACACAATCACACAATCACACAATCACACAATCACACAATCACACAATCACAATTACACAATCACACAATCACACAATCACACAATCACACAATCACACAATCACACAATCACACAATCACACAATCACACAATCACACAATCACACAATCACACAATCACACAATCACACAATCACAAAATCACACAACCACACAATCACACAATCACACAATCACACAATCACAATTACACAATCACACTATCACACAATCACACAATCACACAATCACACAATCACACAATCACAATTACACAATCACACAATCACACAATCACACAATCACACAATCACACAGTCACACAATCACACAATCACATAGTCACACAATCACACAATCACACAATCGCACAATCACACAATCACACAATCACACAATCACACAATCACACAATCACTCAATCACACAATCACACAATAACACAATCACACAATCACACAATCATACAATCACACAATCACACAACCACACAATCACACAGTCACAAACACACAATCACAATCACACAATCACAATCACACAATCACAATCACACAATCACAATTACACAATCACAGTCACATAATCACAATCACACAATCACACAATCACACAATCACACAATCACACAATCACACAATCACACAATCACACAATCACACAATCACACAATCACATAGTCACACAATCACACAATCACACAATCACACAATCACACAATCACACAATCACACAATCACACAATCACACAATCACACAACCACACAATCACACAATCACACAATCACACACTCACACAATCACACAGTCACAAACACACAATCACAATCACACAATCACAATCACACAATCACAATCACACAATCACAATTACACAATCACAGTCACATAATCACAATCACATAATCACAATCAAACAATCACAATCACACAATCACAATCACACAATCACAAAGTCACACAATCACACAATCACAATCACGCAATCACACAATCACGATCTCACAATTACGAACACAATCACGGTCACACAATCACAGTCACACAATCACACAATCACAATCACGCAATCACACAACCACGATCACACAATCACGATCACACAATCACGATCACGCAATCACGGTCACACAACCACGGTCACTCAATCACGATCACACAATCACGGTCACACAATCACGGTCACACAATCACACAATCACACAATCACACAATCACACAAACACACAATCACACAATCACTCAATCACACAATAACACACTCACACAATCACACAACCACACAATCACACAATCACACAATCACACAATCACACAATCACACAATCACACAATCACACAATCACACAATCACAAAATCACACAACCACACAATCACACAATCACACAATCACACAATCACACAATCACAATTACACAATCACACAATCACACAATCACACAGTCACACAATCACACAATCACACAATCACACAATCACACAATCACACAATCACACAATCACACAATCACGCAATCACACAATCACACAATCACACAATCACACAACCACACAATCACACAATCACACAATCACACACTCACACAATCACACAGTCACAAACACACAATCACAATCACACAATCACAATCACACAATCACAATCACACAATCACAATCACGCAATCACAATTACACAATCACACAATCACACAACCACACAATCACACAATCTCAATTACACAATCACAATTACACAATCACACAATCACACAATCACACAATCACACAATCACACAATCACACAATCACACAATCACACAATCACACAATCATACAATCACACAATCACACAACCACACAATCACACAGTCACAAACACACAATCACAATCACACAATCACAATCACACAATCACAATCACACAATCACAATTACACAATCACAGTCACATAATCACAATCACACAATCACACAATCACACAATCACACAATCACACAATCACACAATCACACACTCACACAATCACACAGTCACAAACACACAATCACAATCACACAATCACAATCACACAATCACAATCACACAATCACAATTACACAATCACAGTCACATAATCACAATCACATAATCACAATCACACAATCACAATCACACAATCACAATCACACAATCACAAAGTCACACAATCACACAATCACAATCACGCAATCACACAATCACGATCACACAATTACGAACACAATCACGGTCACACAATCACAGTCACACAATCACACAATCACAATCACGCAATCACACAACCACGATCACACAATCACGATCACACAATCGCACAATCACACAATCACACAATCACACAATCACACAATCACACAATCACACAATCACACAATCACACAGTCACACAATCACACAGTCACACAATCACACAATCACACAATCACACAATCACACAATCACACAATCACACAATCACACAATCACACAATCACACAATCACACAATCACACAATCACACAATCACACAATCACACAATCATACAATCATACAATCACACAACCACACAATCACACAATCACACAATCACACACCCACACAATCACACAGTCCCAAACACACAATCACAATCACACAATCACAATCACACAATCACAATCACACAATCACAATTACACAATCACAGTCACATAATCACAATCACACAATCACAATCACACAATCACAATCACACAATCACAATCACACAATCACAATCACACAATCACAATCACACAATCACAAAGTCACACAATCACACAATCACAATCACGCAATCACACAATCACGATCACACAATCACGGTCACACAATCACGGTCACACAATGACGGTCACACAATCACACAATCACACAATCACACAATCACACAAACACACAATCACACAATCACTCAATCACACAATAACACACTCACACAATCACACAGTCACAATCACACAGTCACAATCATACAATCACGGTCACACAATCACGGTCACACAATAACGGTCACTCAGTCACACATTCACACAATCACACAATCACACAATCACGATCACACAATCACGGTCACACAATCACGATCACACAATCACGATCACACAATCACGATCACACAATTACGATCACACAATCACGGTCACACAATCACAGTCACACAATCACACAATCGCACAATCACACAATCACACAATCACACAATCACACAATCACACAATCACACAATCACAATTACACAATCACACAATCACACAATCACACAATCACACAATCACACAATCACACAATCACACAATCACACAATCACACAATCACACAATCACACAATCACACAATCACACAATCACACAATCACAAAATCACACAACCACACAATCACACAATCACACAATCACACAATCACAATTACACAATCACACTATCACACAATCACACAATCACACAATCACACAATCACACAATCACAATTACACAATCACACAATCACACAATCACACAATCACACAATCACACAGTCACACAATCACACAATCACATAGTCACACAATCACACAATCACACAATCGCACAATCACACAATCACACAATCACACAATCACACAATCACACAATCACTCAATCACACAATCACACAATAACACAATCACACAATCACACAATCATACAATCACACAATCACACAACCACACAATCACACAGTCACAAACACACAATCACAATCACACAATCACAATCACACAATCACAATCACACAATCACAATTACACAATCACAGTCACATAATCACAATCACACAATCACACAATCACACAATCACACAATCACACAATCACACAATCACACAATCACACAATCACACAATCACACAATCACAATTACACAATCACACAATCACACAATCACACAATCACACAATCACACAGTCACACAATCACACAATCACATAGTCACACAATCACACAATCACACAATCGCACAATCACACAATCACACAATCACACAATCACACAATCACACAATCACTCAATCACACAATCACACAATAACACAATCACACAATCACACAATCATACAATCACACAATCACACAACCACACAATCACACAGTCACAAACACACAATCACAATCACACAATCACAATCACACAATCACAATCACACAATCACAATTACACAATCACAGTCACATAATCACAATCACACAATCACACAATCACACAATCACACAATCACACAATCACACAATCACACAATCACACAATCACACAATCACATAGTCACACAATCACACAATCACACAATCACACAATCACACAATCACACAATCACACAATCACACAATCACACAATCACACAACCACACAATCACACAATCACACAATCACACACTCACACAATCACACAGTCACAAACACACAATCACAATCACACAATCACAATCACACAATCACAATCACACAATCACAATTACACAATCACAGTCACATAATCACAATCACATAATCACAATCAAACAATCACAATCACACAATCACAATCACACAATCACAAAGTCACACAATCACACAATCACAATCACGCAATCACACAATCACGATCACACAATTACGAACACAATCACGGTCACACAATCACAGTCACACAATCACACAATCACAATCACGCAATCACACAACCACGATCACACAATCACGATCACACAATCACACAACCACACAATCACACAATCACACAATCACACAATCACACAATCACAATTACACAATCACACAATCACACAATCACACAGTCACACAATCACACAATCACACAATCACACAATCACACAATCACACAATCACACAATCACACAATCACACAATCACACAATCACACAATCACACAATCACACAACCACACAATCACACAATCACACAATCACACACTCACACAATCACACAGTCACAAACACACAATCACAATCACACAATCACAATCACACAATCACAATCACGCAATCACAATTACACAATCACACAATCACACAACCACACAATCACACAATCTCAATTACACAATCACAATTACACAATCACACAATCACACAATCACACAATCACACAATCACACAATCACACAATCACACAATCACACAATCACACAATCATACAATCACACAATCACACAACCACACAATCACACAGTCACAAACACACAATCACAATCACACAATCACAATCACACAATCACAATCACACAATCACAATTACACAATCACAGTCACATAATCACAATCACACAATCACACAATCACACAATCACACAATCACACACTCACACAATCACACAGTCACAAACACACAATCACAATCACACAATCACTATCACACAATCACAATTACACAATCACAGTCACATAATCACAATCACATAATCACAATCACACAATCACAATCACACAATCACAATCACACAATCACAAAGTCACACAATCACACAATCACAATCACGCAATCACACAATCACGATCACACAATTACGAACACAATCACGGTCACACAATCACAGTCACACAATCACACAATCACAATCACGCAATCACACAACCACGATCACACAATCACGATCACACAATCGCACAATCACACAATCACACAATCACACAATCACACAATCACACAATCACACAATCACACAATCACACGGTCACACAATCACACAGTCACACAATCACACAATCACACAATCACACAATCACACAATCACACAATCACACAATCACACAATCACACAATCACACAATCACACAATCACACAATCACACAATCACACAATCATACAATCATACAATCACACAACCACACAATCACACAATCACACAATCACACACCCACACAATCACACAGTCACAAACACACAATCACAATCACACAATCACAATCACACAATCACAATCACACAATCACAATTACACAATCACAGTCACATAATCACAATCACACAATCACAATCACACAATCACAATCACACAATCACAATCACACAATCACAATCACACAATCACAATCACACAATCACAAAGTCACACAATCACACAATCACAATCACGCAATCACACAATCACGATCACACAATCACGGTCACACAATCACGGTCACACAATGACGGTCACACAATCACACAATCACACAATCACACAATCACACAAACACACAATCACACAATCACTCAATCACACAATAACACACTCACACAATCACACAGTCACAATCACACAGTCACAATCATACAATCACGGTCACACAATCACGGTCACACAATAACGGTCACTCAG